>NW_028225401.1:0-503566 GCF_052327205.1 Somniosus microcephalus | reverse complement strand
CTGGCGGTGAATCAGAATAAGTAGAAGAAGGAGAAGGAGATGGTGAAGTCTGGAGGGTGAATCAGAAGAAGTAGAAGAAGCAGAAGGAGAAGGCGAAGTCTGGAGGGTGAATCAGAAGAAGCAGAAGAAGGAGAAGGAGAAGGTTAAGTCTGGAGGGTGAATCAGAAGAAGGGAGAAGGAGAAGGTGAAGTCTGGAGGGTGAATCAGAAGAAGCAGAAGAAGGAGAAGGAGAAGATGAAGTCTGGAGGGTGAATCAGAAGAAGTAGAAGAAGGAGAATGAGAAGGTGAAGTCAGGAGGGTGAATCAGAAGAAGCAGAAGAAGGAGAAGGAGAAGGTGAAGTCTGGAGTGTGAATCAGAGGAATCAGAAGAAGGAGAAGGAGAAGGTGAAGTCTGGAGGGTGAATCAGAAGAAGCAGAAGAAAGAGAAGGAGAAGATGAAGTCTAGAGGGTGAATCAGAAGAAGTAGATCAAGGAGAAGGAGAAGGTGAAGTCTGGAGTGTGAATCAGAAGAATCAGAAGAAGGAGAAGGAGAAGGTGAAGTCTGGAGGGTGAATCAGAAGAAGCAGAAGAAGGAGAAGGAGAAGATGAAGTCTGGAGGGTGAATCAGAATAAGTAGAAGAAGGAGAAGGAGAAGGTGAAGTCTGGAGGGCGAATCAGAAGAAGCAGAAGAAGGAGAAGGAGAAGGTGAAGTCTGAAGAGTGAATCAGAAGAAGCAGAAGAAGGAGAAGGAGATGGTGAAGTCTGGATGGTGAATCAGAAGAAGCAGAATAAGGAGAAGGAGAAGGTGAAGTCCTGGAGGGTGAATCAGAAGAAGTAGAAGAAGGAGAAGGAGAAGGTGAAGTCTGGAGGGTGAAGCAGAAGAAGTAGAAGAAGGAGAAGGAGAAGGTGAAGTCATGAGGGTGAATCAGAAGAAGTAGAAGAAGGAGAATGAGAAGGTGAAGTCAGGAGGGTGAATCAGAAGAAGCAGAAGAAGGAGAAGGAGAAGGTGAAGTCTGGAGTGTGAATCAGAAGAATCAGAAGAAGGAGAAGGAGAAGGTGAAGTCTGGAGGGTGAATCAGAAGAAGCAGAAGAAAGAGAAGGAGAAGGTGAAGTCTAGAGGGTGAAGCAGAAGAAGCAGAAGAAGGAGAAGTAGAAGGTGAAGACTGGAGGGTGAATCAGAAGAAGTAGAAGAAGGAGAAGGAGAAGGTGATGTCTGGAGGGTGAATCAGAAGAGGTAGAAGAAGGAGAAGGAGAAGGTGATGTCTGGAGGGTGAATCAGAAGAAGTAGAAGAAGGAGAAGGAGATGTTGAAGTCTGGAGGTTGAATCAGAAGAAGTAGAAGAAGGAGAAGGAGAAGGTGAAGTCAGGAGGGTGAATCAGAAGAAGCAGAAGAAGGAGAAGGAGAAGGTGAAGTTAGGAGGGTGAATCAGAAGAAGCAGAAGAAGGAGAAGGAGAAGGTGAAGTCAGGGGGATGAAGCAAAAAAAGTAGAAGAAGGAGAAGGAGAAGGCGAAGTCAGGAAGGTGAAGCAGAAGAAGCAGAAGAAGGAGAAGGAGAAGGTGAAGTCTGGCGGGCACAGCAGAAGAAGCAGAAGAAGGAGAAGGAGAAGGTGAAGTCTGGAGGGTGAAGCAGAAGAAGCAGAAGAAGGAGAAGGAGAAGGTGAAGTCTGGAGGGTGAATCAGAAGAAGTAGAAGAAGGAGAAGGAGAAGGTGAAGTCAGGAGGGTGAAGCAGAAGAAGCAGAAGAAGGAGAAGGAGAAGGTGAAGTCTGGAGGGTGAAGCAGAAGAAGCAGAAGAAGGAGAAGGAGAAGGTGAAGTCTGGAGGGCGAAGCAGAAGAAGTAGAAGAAGGAGAAGGAGAAGGTGAAGTCTGGAGGGTGAAGCAGAAGAAGCAGAAGAAGGAGAAGGAGAAGGTGAAGTCTGGAGGGTGAATCAGAAGAAGTAGAAGAAGGAGAAGGAGAAGGTGAAGTCAGCAGGGTGAAGCAGAAGAAGCAGAAGAAGGAGAAGGAGAAGGTGAAGTCTGGAGGGTGAAGCAGAAGAAGCAGAAGAAGGAGAAGGAGAAGGTGAAGTCTGGAGGGTGAAGCAGAAGAATCAGAAGAAGGAGAAGGTGAAGGTGAAGTCAGGAGGGTGAATCAGAAGAAGTAGAAGAAGGAGAAGGAGAAGGTGAAGTCTGGAGGGTGAATCAGAAGAAGTAGAAGAAGGAGAAGGAGAAGGTGAAGTCTGGAGGTTGAATCAGAAGAAGTAGAAGAAGGAGAAGGAGAAGGTGAAGTCTGGAGGGTGAATCAGAAGAAGCAGAAGAAGGAGAAGGAGAAGGTGAAGTCTGGAGGGAGAAGCAGAAGAAGTAGAAGAAGAAGGAGAAGGTGAAATCTGGAGGGTGAATAAGAAGAAGTAGAAGAAGGAGAAGGAGAAGGTGAAGTCTGGAGGGTGAATCAGAAGAAGTAGAAGAAGGAGAAGGAGAAGGTGAAGTCTGGAGGGTGAATCAGAAGAAGCAGAAGAAGGAGAAGGAGAAGGTGGAGTCTGGAGGGTGAATCAGAAGAAGTAGAAGAAGGAGAAGGAGAAGGTGTAGTCTGGAGAGTGAATCAGAAGACGTAGACGAAGGAGAAGGAGCAGGTGAAGTCTGGAGGGTGAATCAGAAAAAGTAGAAGAAGGAGAAGGAGAAGGTGAAGTCTGGAGGGTGAATCAGAAGAAGCAGAAGAAGGAGAAGGAGAAGGTGAAGTCTGGAGGGAGAAGCAGAAGAAGTAGAAGAAGAAGGAGAAGGTGAAATCTGGAGGGTGAATAAGAAGAAGTAGAAGAAGGAGAAGGAGAAGGTGAAGTCTGGAGGGTGAATCAGAAGAAGTAGAAGAAGGAGAAGGAGAAGGTGAAGTCTGGAGGGTGAATCAGAAGAAGCAGAAGAAGGAGAAGGAGAAGGTGGAGTCTGGAGGGTGAATCAGAAGAAGTAGAAGAAGGAGAAGGAGAAGGTGTAGTCTGGAGAGTGAATCAGAAGAAGTAGACGAAGGAGAAGGAGCAGGTGAAGTCTGGAGGGTGAATCAGAAAAAGCAGAAGAAGGAGAAGGAGAAGGCGAAGTCTGGAGGGTGAATCAGAAGAAGTAGAAGAAGGAGAAGGAGAAGGTGAAGTCTGGAGGGTGAATCAGAAGAAGCAGAAGAAGGAGAAGGAGAAGGTGAAGTCTGGAGGGTGAATCTGAAGAAGCAGAAGAAGGAGAAGGAGAAGGGGAAGTCAGGGGGGTGAAGCAGAAGAAGTAGAAGAAGGAGAAGGAGAAGGTGAAGTCAGGAGGGTGAAGCAGAAGAAGCAGAAGAAGGAGAAGGAGAAGATGAAGTCTGGCGGGCGCAGCAGAAGAAGCAGAAGAAGGAGAAGGAGAAGGTGAAGTCTGGAGGGTGAAGCAGAAGAAGCAGAAGAAGTTGAAGGAGAAGGTGAAGTCTGGAGGGTGAATCAGAAGAAGTAGAAGGAGAAGGAGAAGGTGAAGTCATGAGGGAGAAGCAGAAGAAGCAGAAGAAGGAGAAGGAGAAGGTGATGTCTGGAGGGTGAAGCAGAAGAAGCAGAAGAAGGAGAAGGAGAAGGTGAAGTCTGGAGGTCGAAGCAGAAGAAGCAGAAGAAGGAGAAAGAGAAGGTGACGTCTGGAGGGTGAAGAAGAAGAAGCAGAAGAAGGAGAAGGAGAAGGTGAAGTCTGGAGGGTGAATCAGAAGAAGTAGAAGAAGGAGAAGGAGAAGGTGAAGTCTGGAGGTTGAATCAGAAGAAGCAGAAGAAGGAGAAGGAGAAGGTGAAGTCTGGAGGGTGAAGCAGAAGAAGCAGAAGAAGGAGAAGGAGAAGGTGAAGTCTGGAGGGTGAAGCAGAAGAAGCAGAAGAAGGAGAAGGAGAAGGTGAAGTCAGGAGGGTGAATCAGAAGAAGTAGAAGAAGGAGAAGGAGAAGGTGAAGTCTGGAGGGTGAATCAGAAGAAGTAGAAGAAGGAGAAGGAGAAGGTGAAGTCTGGAGGGTGAATCAGAAGAAGTAGAAGAAGGAGAAGGAGAAGGTGAAGTCTGGAGGGTGAATCAGAAGAAGTAGAAGAAGGAGAAGGAGAAGGTGAAGTCTGGAGGGAGAAGCAGAAGAAGTAGAAGAAGGAGAAGGAGAAGGTGAAGTCTGGAGGGTGAATCAGAAGAAGTAGAAGAAGGAGAAGGAGAAGGTGACGTCTGGAGGGTGAATCAGAAAAAGTAGAAGAAGGAGAAGGAGAAGGTGAAGTCTGGAGGGTGAATCAGAAGAAGCAGAAGAAGGAGAAGGAGAAGGAGAAGTCTGGAGGGTGAATCAGAAGAAGTGGAAGAAGGAGAAGGAGAAGGTGTAGTCTGGAGGGTGAATCAGAAGAAGTAGACGAAGGAGAAGGAGAAGGTGAAGTCTGGAGGGTGAATCAGAAGAAGCAGAAGCAGGAGAAGGAGAAGGTGAAGTCTGGAGGGTGAATCAGAAGAAGTAGAAGAAGGAGAAGGAGAAGGTGAAGTCTGGAGGGTGAATCAGAAGAAGCAGAAGAAGGAGAAGGAGAAGGTGAAGTCTGGAGGGTGAATCAGAAGAAGCAGAAGAAGGTGAAGTCTGGAGGGTGAATCAGAAGAAGCAGAAGAAGTAGAAGGAGAAGGTGAAGTCTGGAGGGTGAATCAGAAGAAGGAGAAGAAGGAGAAGGAGAAGGTGAAGTCTGGAGGGTGAATCAGAAGAAGCAGAAGAAGGAGAAGGAGAAGGTGAAGTCTGGAGGGTGAATCAGAAGAAGCAGAAGAAGGCGAAGGAGAAGGTGAAGACTGGCGGGTGAATCAGAATAAGTAGAAGAAGGAGAAGGAGATGGTGAAGTCTGGAGGGTGAATCAGAAGAAGTAGAAGAAGCAGAAGGAGAAGGCGAAGTCTGGAGGGTGAATCAGAAGAAGCAGAAGAAGGAGAAGGAGAAGGTTAAGTCTGGAGGGTGAATCAGAAGAAGCAGAAGAAGGAGAAGGAGAAGATGAAGTCTGGAGGGTGAATCAGAAGAAGCAGAAGAAGGAGAAGGAGAAGATGAAGTCTGGAGGGTGAATCAGAAGAAGTAGAAGAAGGAGAATGAGAAGGTGAAGTCAGGAGGGTGAATCAGAAGAAGCAGAAGAAGGAGAAGGTGAAGGTGAAGTCTGGAGGGTGAATCAGAAGAAGCAGAAGAAAGAGAAGGAGAAGATGAAGTCTAGAGGGTGAATCAGAAGAAGTAGATCAAGGAGAAGGAGAAGGTGAAGTCTGGAGTGTGAATCAGAAGAATCAGAAGAAGGAGAAGGAGAAGGTGAAGTCTGGAGGGTGAATCAGAAGAAGCAGAAGAAAGAGAAGGAGAAGATGAAGTCTAGAGGGTGAATCAGAAGAAGTAGATCAAGGAGAAGGAGAAGGTGAAGTCTGGAGTGTGAATCAGAAGAATCAGAAGAAGGAGAAGGAGAAGGGGAAGTCTGGAGGGTTAATCAGAAGAAGCAGAAGAAGGAGAAGGAGAAGATGAAGTCTGGAGGGTGAATCAGAATAAGTAGAAGAAGGAGAAGGAGAAGGTGAAGTCTGGAGGGCGAATCAGAAGAAGCAGAAGAAGGAGAAGGAGAAGGTGAAGTCTGAAGAGTGAATCAGAAGAAGCAGAAGAAGGAGAAGGAGATGGTGAAGTCTGGATGGTGAATCAGAAGAAGCAGAATAAGGAGAAGGAGAAGGTGAAGTCTGGAGGGTGAATCAGAAGAAGTAGAAGAAGGAGAAGGAGAAGGTGAAGTCTGGAGGGTGAAGCAGAAGAAGTAGAAGAAGGAGAAGGAGAAGGTGAAGTCATGAGGGTGAATCAGAAGAAGTAGAAGAAGGAGAATGAGAAGGTGAAGTCAGGAGGGTGAATCAGAAGAAGCAGAAGAAGGAGAAGGAGAAGGTGAAGTCTGGAGTGTGAATCAGAAGAATCAGAAGAAGGAGAAGGAGAAGGTGAAGTCTGGAGGGTGAATCAGAAGAAGCAGAAGAAAGAGAAGGAGAAGGTGAAGTCTAGAGGGTGAAGCAGAAGAAGCAGAAGAAGGAGAAGTAGAAGGTGAAGACTGGAGGGTGAATCAGAAGAAGTAGAAGAAGGAGAAGGAGAAGGTGATGTCTGGAGGGTGAATCAGAAGAGGTAGAAGAAGGAGAAGGAGAAGGTGATGTCTGGAGGGTGAATCAGAAGAAGTAGAAGAAGGAGAAGGAGATGTTGAAGTCTGGAGGGTGAATCAGAAGAAGTAGAAGAAGGAGAAGGAGAAGGTGAAGTCAGGAGGGTGAATCAGAAGAAGCAGAAGAAGGAGAAGGAGAAGGTGAAGTTAGGAGGGTGAATCAGAAGAAGCAGAAGAAGGAGAAGGAGAAGGTGAAGTCAGGGGGATGAAGCAAAAAAAGTAGAAGAAGGAGAAGGAGAAGGCGAAGTCAGGAAGGTGAAGCAGAAGAAGCAGAAGAAGGAGAAGGAGAAGGTGAAGTCTGGCGGGCACAGCAGAAGAAGCAGAAGAAGGAGAAGGAGAAGGTGAAGTCTGGAGGGTGAAGCAGAAGAAGCAGAAGAAGGAGAAGGAGAAGGTGAAGTCTGGAGGGTGAATCAGAAGAAGTAGAAGAAGGAGAAGGAGAAGGTGAAGTCAGGAGGGTGAAGCAGAAGAAGCAGAAGAAGGAGAAGGAGAAGGTGAAGTCTGGAGGGTGAAGCAGAAGAAGCAGAAGAAGGAGAAGGAGAAGGTGAAGTCTGGAGGGCGAAGCAGAAGAAGTAGAAGAAGGAGAAGGAGAAGGTGAAGTCTGGAGGGTGAAGCAGAAGAAGCAGAAGAAGGAGAAGGAGAAGGTGAAGTCTGGAGGGTGAATCAGAAGAAGTAGAAGAAGGAGAAGGAGAAGGTGAAGTCAGGAGGGTGAAGCAGAAGAAGCAGAAGAAGGAGAAGGAGAAGGTGAAGTCTGGAGGGTGAAGCAGAAGAAGCAGAAGAAGGAGAAGGAGAAGGTGAAGTCTGGAGGGTGAAGCAGAAGAATCAGAAGAAGGAGAAGGAGAAGGTGAAGTCAGGAGGGTGAATCAGAAGAAGTAGAAGAAGGAGAAGGAGAAGGTGAAGTCTGGAGGGTGAATCAGAAGAAGTAGAAGAAGGAGAAGGAGAAGGTGAAGTCTGGAGGTTGAATCAGAAGAAGTAGAAGAAGGAGAAGGAGAAGGTGAAGTCTGGAGGGTGAATCAGAAGAAGCAGAAGAAGGAGAAGGAGAAGGTGAAGTCTGGAGGGAGAAGCAGAAGAAGTAGAAGAAGAACGAGAAGGTGAAATCTGGAGGGTGAATAAGAAGAAGTAGAAGAAGGAGAAGGAGAAGGTGAAGTCTGGAGGGTGAATCAGAAGAAGTAGAAGAAGGAGAAGGAGAAGGTGAAGTCTGGAGGGTGAATCAAAAGAAGCAGAAGAAGGAGAAGGAGAAGGTGGAGTCTGGAGGGTGAATCAGAAGAAGTAGAAGAAGGAGAAGGAGAAGGTGTAGTCTGGAGAGTGAATCCGAAGAAGTAGACGAAGGAGAAGGAGCAGGTGAAGTCTGGAGGGTGAATCAGAAAAAGCAGAAGAAGGAGAAGGAGAAGGCGAAGTCTGGAGGGTGAATCAGAAGAAGTAGAAGAAGGAGAAGGAGAAGGTGAAGTCTGGAGGGTGAATCAGAAGAAGCAGAAGAAGGAGAAGGAGAAGGTGAAGTCTGGAGGGTGAATCTGAAGAAGCAGAAGAAGGAGAAGGAGAAGGTGAAGTCTGGAGGGTGAATCAGAAGAAGCAGAAGAAGGAGAAGGAGAAGGTGAAGTCTGGAGGGTGAATCAGAAGAAGCAGAAGAAGTAGAAGGAGAAGGTGAAGTCGGGAGGGTGAATCAGAAGAAGTAGAAGAAGGAGAAGGAGAAGGTGAAGTCTGGAGGGTGAATCAGAAGAAGCAGAAGAAGGAGAAGGAGAAGGTGAAGTCAGGAGGGTGAATCAGAAGAAGCAGAAGCAGGAGAAGGAGAAGGTGAAGACTGGAGGGTGAATCAGAAGAAGTAGAAGAAGCAGAAGGAGAAGGTGAAGTCTGGAGGGTGAATCAGAAGAAGTAGAAGAAGGAGAAGGAGATGGTGAGGTCTGGAGGGTGAATCAGAAGAAGCAGAAGAAGGAGAAGGAGAAGGTGAAGTCTGGAGGGTGAATCAGAAGAAGCAGAAGAAGGAGAAGGAGAAGGTGAAGACTGGAGGGTGAATCAGAAGAAGTAGAAGAAGGGGAAGGAGAAGATGAAGTCTGGAGGGTGAATCAGAAGAAGTAGAAGAAGGAGAAGGAGAAGGTGAGGTCTGTAGGGTGAATCAGAAGAAGCAGAAGAAGGAGAAGGAGAAGGTGAAATCTGGAGGGTGAATCAGAAGAAGCAGAAGAAGGAGAAGGAGAAGGTGAAGTCTGGAGGGTGAATCAGAAGAAGCAGAAGAAGGAGAAGGAGAAGGTGAAGTCAGGAGGGTGAATCAGAAGAAGCAGAAGAAGGAGAAGGAGAAGGTGAAGTTAGGAGGGGGAATCAGAAGAAGCAGAAGAAGGAGAAGGAGAAGGGGAAGTCAGGGGGGTGAAGCAGAAGAAGTAGAAGAAGGAGAAGGAGAAGGTGAAGTCAGGAGGGTGAAGCAGAAGAAGCAGAAGAAGGAGAAGGAGAAGATGAAGTCTGGCGGGCGCAGCAGAAGAAGCAGAAGAAGGAGAAGGAGAAGGTGAAGTCTGGAGGGTGAAGCAGAAGAAGCAGAAGAAGTTGAAGGAGAAGGTGAAGTCTGGAGGGTGAATCAGAAGAAGTAGAAGGAGAAGGAGAAGGTGAAGTCATGAGGGAGAAGCAGAAGAAGCAGAAGAAGGAGAAGGAGAAGGTGATGTCTGGAGGGTGAAGCAGAAGAAGCAGAAGAAGGAGAAGGAGAAGGTGAAGTCTGGAGGTCGAAGCAGAAGAAGCAGAAGAAGGAGAAAGAGAAGGTGACGTCTGGAGGGTGAAGAAGAAGAAGCAGAAGAAGGAGAAGGAGAAGGTGAAGTCTGGAGGGTGAATCAGAAGAAGTAGAAGAAGGAGAAGGAGAAGGTGAAGTCTGGAGGTTGAATCAGAAGAAGCAGAAGAAGGAGAAGGAGAAGGTGAAGTCTGGAGGGTGAAGCAGAAGAAGCAGAAGAAGGAGAAGGAGAAGGTGAAGTCTGGAGGGTGAAGCAGAAGAAGCAGAAGAAGGAGAAGGAGAAGGTGAAGTCAGGAGGGTGAATCAGAAGAAGTAGAAGAAGGAGAAGGAGAAGGTGAAGTCTGGAGGGTGAATCAGAAGAAGTAGAAGAAGGAGAAGGAGAAGGTGAAGTCTGGAGGGTGAATCAGAAGAAGTAGAAGAAGGAGAAGGAGAAGGTGAAGTCTGGAGGGTGAATCAGAAGAAGTAGAAGAAGGAGAAGGAGAAGGTGAAGTCTGGAGGGAGAAGCAGAAGAAGTAGAAGAAGGAGAAGGAGAAGGTGAAGTCTGGAGGGTGAATCAGAAGAAGTAGAAGAAGGAGAAGGAGAAGGTGACGTCTGGAGGGTGAATCAGAAAAAGTAGAAGAAGGAGAAGGAGAAGGTGAAGTCTGGAGGGTGAATCAGAAGAAGCAGAAGAAGGAGAAGGAGAAGGAGAAGTCTGGAGGGTGAATCAGAAGAAGTGGAAGAAGGAGAAGGAGAAGGTGTAGTCTGGAGGGTGAATCAGAAGAAGTAGACGAAGGAGAAGGAGAAGGTGAAGTCTGGAGGGTGAATCAGAAGAAGCAGAAGCAGGAGAAGGAGAAGGTGAAGTCTGGAGGGTGAATCAGAAGAAGTAGAAGAAGGAGAAGGAAAAGGTGAAGTCTGGAGGGTGAATCAGAAGAAGCAGAAGAAGGAGAAGGAGAAGGTGAAGTCTGGAGGGTGAATCAGAAGAAGCAGAAGAAGGAGAAGGAGAAGGTGAAGTCTGGAGGGTGAATCAGAAGAAGCAGAAGAAGTAGAAGGAGAAGGTGAAGTCTGGAGGGTGAATCAGAAGAAGGAGAAGAAGGAGAAGGAGAAGGTGAAGTCTGGAGGGTGAATCAGAAGAAGCAGAAGAAGGAGAAGGAGAAGGTGAAGTCTGGAGGGTGAATCAGAAGAAGCAGAAGAAGGCGAAGGAGAAGGTGAAGACTGGCGGGTGAATCAGAATAAGTAGAAGAAGGAGAAGGAGATGGTGAAGTCTGGAGGGTGAATCAGAAGAAGTAGAAGAAGAAGAAGGAGAAGGCGAAGTCTGGAGGGTGAATCAGAAGAAGCAGAAGAAGGAGAAGGAGAAGGTTAAGTCTGGAGGGTGAATCAGAAGAAGCAGAAGAAGGAGAAGGAGAAGGTGAAGTCTGGAGGGTGAATCAGAAGAAGCAGAAGAAGGAGAAGGAGAAGATGAAGTCTGGAGGGTGAATCAGAAGAAGTAGAAGAAGGAGAATGAGAAGGTGAAGTCAGGAGGGTGAATCAGAAGAAGCAGAAGAAGGAGAAGGAGAAGGTGAAGTCTGGAGTGTGAATCAGAGGAATCAGAAGAAGGAGAAGGAGAAGGTGAAGTCTGGAGGGTGAATCAGAAGAAGCAGAAGAAAGAGAAGGAGAAGATGAAGTCTAGAGGGTGAATCAGAAGAAGTAGATCAAGGAGAAGGAGAAGGTGAAGTCTGGAGTGTGAATCAGAAGAATCAGAAGAAGGAGAAGGAGAAGGTGAAGTCTGGAGGGTGAATCAGAAGAAGCAGAAGAAGGAGAAGGAGAAGATGAAGTCTGGAGGGTGAATCAGAATAAGTAGAAGAAGGAGAAGGAGAAGGTGAAGTCTGGAGGGCGAATCAGAAGAAGCAGAAGGAGAAGGAGAAGGTGAAGTCTGAAGAGTGAATCAGAAGAAGCAGAAGAAGGAGAAGGAGATGGTGAAGTCTGGATGGTGAATCAGAAGAAGCAGAATAAGGAGAAGGAGAAGGTGAAGTCTGGAGGGTGAATCAGAAGAAGTAGAAGAAGGAGAAGGAGAAGGTGAAGTCTGGAGGGTGAAGCAGAAGAAGTAGAAGAAGGAGAAGGAGAAGGTGAAGTCATGAGGGTGAATCAGAAGAAGTAGAAGAAGGAGAATGAGAAGGTGAAGTCAGGAGGGTGAATCAGAAGAAGCAGAAGAAGGAGAAGGAGAAGGTGAAGTCTGGAGTGTGAATCAGAAGAATCAGAAGAAGGAGAAGGAGAAGGTGAAGTCTGGAGGGTGAATCAGAAGAAGCAGAAGAAAGAGAAGGAGAAGGTGAAGTCTAGAGGGTGAAGCAGAAGAAGCAGAAGAAGGAGAAGTAGAAGGTGAAGACTGGAGGGTGAATCAGAAGAAGTAGAAGAAGGAGAAGGAGAAGGTGATGTCTGGAGGGTGAATCAGAAGAGGTAGAAGAAGGAGAAGGAGAAGGTGATGTCTGGAGGGTGAATCAGAAGAAGTAGAAGAAGGAGAAGGAGATGTTGAAGTCTGGAGGGTGAATCAGAAGAAGTAGAAGAAGGAGAAGGAGAAGGTGAAGTCAGGAGGGTGAATCAGAAGAAGCAGAAGAAGGAGAAGGAGAAGGTGAAGTTAGGAGGGTGAATCAGAAGAAGCAGAAGAAGGAGAAGGAGAAGGTGAAGTCAGGGGGATGAAGCAAAAAAAGTAGAAGAAGGAGAAGGAGAAGGCGAAGTCAGGAAGGTGAATCAGAAGAAGCAGAAGAAGGAGAAGGAGAAGGTGAGGTCTGGCGGGCACAGCAGAAGAAGCAGAAGAAGGAGAAGGAGAAGGTGAAGTCTGGAGGGTGAAGCAGAAGAAGCAGAAGCAGGAGAAGGAGAAGGTGAAGTCTGGAGGGTGAATCAGAAGAAGTAGAAGAAGGAGAAGGAAAAGGTGAAGTCTGGAGGGTGAATCAGAAGAAGCAGAAGAAGGAGAAGGAGAAGGTGAAGTCTGGAGAGTGAATCAGAAGAAGCAGAAGAAGGAGAAGGAGAAGGTGAAGTCTGGAGGGTGAATCAGAAGAAGCAGAAGAAGTAGAAGGAGAAGGTGAAGTCTGGAGGGTGAATCAGAAGAAGGAGAAGAAGGAGAAGGAGAAGGTGAAGTCTGGAGGGTGAATCAGAAGAAGCAGAAGAAGGAGAAGGAGAAGGTGAAGTCTGGAGGGTGAATCAGAAGAAGCAGAAGAAGGCGAAGGAGAAGGTGAAGACTGGCGGGTGAATCAGAATAAGTAGAAGAAGGAGAAGGAGATGGTGAAGTCTGGAGGGTGAATCAGAAGAAGTAGAAGAAGCAGAAGGAGAAGGCGAAGTCTGGAGGGTGAATCAGAAGAAGCAGAAGAAGGAGAAGGAGAAGGTTAAGTCTGGAGGGTGAATCAGAAGAAGCAGAAGAAGGAGAAGGAGAAGGTGAAGTCTGGAGGGTGAATCAGAAGAAGCAGAAGAAGGAGAAGGAGAAGATGAAGTCTGGAGGGTGAATCAGAAGAAGTAGAAGAAGGAGAATGAGAAGGTGAAGTCAGGAGGGTGAATCAGAAGAAGCAGAAGAAGGAGAAGGAGAAGGTGAAGTCTGGAGTGTGAATCAGAGGAATCAGAAGAAGGAGAAGGAGAAGGTGAAGTCTGGAGGGTGAATCAGAAGAAGCAGAAGAAAGAGAAGGAGAAGATGAAGTCTAGAGGGTGAATCAGAAGAAGTAGAACAAGGAGAAGGAGAAGGTGAAGTCTGGAGTGTGAATCAGAAGAATCAGAAGAAGGAGAAGGAGAAGGTGAAGTCTGGAGGGTGAATCAGAAGAAGCAGAAGAAGGAGAAGGAGAAGATGAAGTCTGGAGGGTGAATCAGAATAAGTAGAAGAAGGAGAAGGAGAAGGTGAAGTCTGGAGGGCGAATCAGAAGAAGCAGAAGGAGAAGGAGAAGGTGAAGTCTGAAGAGTGAATCAGAAGAAGCAGAAGAAGGAGAAGGAGATGGTGAAGTCTGGATGGTGAATCAGAAGAAGCAGAATAAGGAGAAGGAGAAGGTGAAGTCTGGAGGGTGAATCAGAAGAAGTAGAAGAAGGAGAAGGAGAAGGTGAAGTCTGGAGGGTGAAGCAGAAGAAGTAGAAGAAGGAGAAGGAGAAGGTGAAGTCATGAGGGTGAATCAGAAGAAGTAGAAGAAGGAGAATGAGAAGGTGAAGTCAGGAGGGTGAATCAGAAGAAGCAGAAGAAGGAGAAGGAGAAGGTGAAGTCTGGAGTGTGAATCAGAAGAATCAGAAGAAGGAGAAGGAGAAGGTGAAGTCTGGAGGGTGAATCAGAAGAAGCAGAAGAAAGAGAAGGAGAAGGTGAAGTCTAGAGGGTGAAGCAGAAGAAGCAGAAGAAGGAGAAGTAGAAGGTGAAGACTGGAGGGTGAATCAGAAGAAGTAGAAGAAGGAGAAGGAGAAGGTGATGTCTGGAGGGTGAATCAGAAGAGGTAGAAGAAGGAGAAGGAGAAGGTGATGTCTGGAGGGTGAATCAGAAGAAGTAGAAGAAGGAGAAGGAGATGTTGAAGTCTGGAGGGTGAATCAGAAGAAGTAGAAGAAGGAGAAGGAGAAGGTGAAGTCAGGAGGGTGAATCAGAAGAAGCAGAAGAAGGAGAAGGAGAAGGTGAAGTTAGGAGGGTGAATCAGAAGAAGCAGAAGAAGGAGAAGGAGAAGGTGAAGTCAGGGGGATGAAGCAAAAAAAGTAGAAGAAGGAGAAGGAGAAGGCGAAGTCAGGAAGGTGAAGCAGAAGAAGCAGAAGAAGGAGAAGGAGAAGGTGAAGTCTGGCGGGCACAGCAGAAGAAGCAGAAGAAGGAGAAGGAGAAGGTGAAGTCTGGAGGGTGAAGCAGAAGAAGCAGAAGAAGGAGAAGGAGAAGGTGAAGTCTGGAGGGTGAATCAGAAGAAGTAGAAGAAGGAGAAGGAGAAGGTGAAGTCAGGAGGGTGAAGCAGAAGAAGCAGAAGAAGGAGAAGGAGAAGGTGAAGTCTGGAGGGTGAAGCAGAAGAAGCAGAAGAAGGAGAAGGAGAAGGTGAAGTCTGGAGGGCGAAGCAGAAGAAGTAGAAGAAGGAGAAGGAGAAGGTGAAGTCTGGAGGGTGAAGCAGAAGAAGCAGAAGAAGGAGAAGGAGAAGGTGAAGTCTGGAGGGTGAATCAGAAGAAGTAGAAGAAGGAGAAGGAGAAGGTGAAGTCAGGAGGGTGAAGCAGAAGAAGCAGAAGAAGGAGAAGGAGAAGGTGAAGTCTGGAGGGTGAAGCAGAAGAAGCAGAAGAAGGAGAAGGAGAAGGTGAAGTCTGGAGGGTGAAGCAGAAGAATCAGAAGAAGGAGAAGGAGAAGGTGAAGTCAGGAGGGTGAATCAGAAGAAGTAGAAGAAGGAGAAGGAGAAGGTGAAGTCTGGAGGGTGAATCAGAAGAAGTAGAAGAAGGAGAAGGAGAAGGTGAAGTCTGGAGGTTGAATCAGAAGAAGTAGAAGAAGGAGAAGGAGAAGGTGAAGTCTGGAGGGTGAATCAGAAGAAGCAGAAGAAGGAGAAGGAGAAGGTGAAGTCTGGAGGGAGAAGCAGAAGAAGTAGAAGAAGAAGGAGAAGGTGAAATCTGGAGGGTGAATAAGAAGAAGTAGAAGAAGGAGAAGGAGAAGGTGAAGTCTGGAGGGTGAATCAGAAGAAGTAGAAGAAGGAGAAGGAGAAGGTGAAGTCTGGAGGGTGAATCAGAAGAAGCAGAAGAAGGAGAAGGAGAAGGTGGAGTCTGGAGGGTGAATCAGAAGAAGTAGAAGAAGGAGAAGGAGAAGGTGTAGTCTGGAGAGTGAATCAGAAGAAGTAGACGAAGGAGAAGGAGCAGGTGAAGTCTGGAGGGTGAATCAGAAAAAGCAGAAGAAGGAGAAGGAGAAGATGAAGTCTGGAGGGTGAATCAGAAGAAGTAGAAGAAGGAGAATGAGAAGGTGAAGTCAGGAGGGTGAATCAGAAGAAGCAGAAGAAGGAGAAGGAGAAGGTGAAGTCTGAAGGGTGAATCTGAAGAAGCAGAAGAAGGAGAAGGAGAAGGTGAAGTCTGGAGGGTGAATCAGAAGAAGTAGAAGAAGGAGAAGGAGAAGGTGAAGTCTGGAGGGTGAAGCAGAAGAAGTAGAAGAAGGAGAAGGAGAAGGTGAAGTCATGAGGGTGAATCAGAAGAAGTAGAAGAAGGAGAATGAGAAGGTGAAGTCAGGAGGGTGAATCAGAAGAAGCAGAAGAAGGAGAAGGAGAAGGTGAAGTCTGGAGTGTGAATCAGAAGAATCAGAAGAAGGAGAAGGAGAAGGTGAAGTCTGGAGGGTGAATCAGAAGAAGCAGAAGAAAGAGAAGGAGAGGTGAAGTCTAGAGGGTGAAGCAGAAGAAGCAGAAGAAGGAGAAGTAGAAGGTGAAGACTGGAGGGTGAATCAGAAGAAGTAGAAGAAGGAGAAGGAGAAGGTGATGTCTGGAGGGTGAATCAGAAGAGGTAGAAGAAGGAGAAGGAGAAGGTGATGTCTGGAGGGTGAATCAGAAGAAGTAGAAGAAGGAGAAGGAGATGTTGAAGTCTCGAGGGTGAATCAGAAGAAGTAGAAGAAGGAGAAGGAGAAGGTGAAGTCAGGAGGGTGAATCAGAAGAAGCAGAAGAAGGAGAAGGAGAAGGTGAAGTTAGGAGGGTGAATCAGAAGAAGCAGAAGAAGGAGAAGGAGAAGGTGAAGTCAGGGGGATGAAGCAAAAAAAGTAGAAGAAGGAGAAGGAGAAGGCGAAGTCAGGAAGGTGAAGCAGAAGAAGCAGAAGAAGGAGAAGGAGAAGGTGAAGTCTGGCGGGCACAGCAGAAGAAGCAGAAGAAGGAGAAGGAGAAGGTGAAGTCTGGAGGGTGAAGCAGAAGAAGCAGAAGAAGGAGAAGGAGAAGGTGAAGTCTGGAGGGTGAATCAGAAGAAGCAGAAGAAGGAGAAGGAGAAGGTGAAGTCTGGAGGGTGAATCAGAAGAAGCAGAAGAAGGCGAAGGAGAAGGTGAAGACTGGCGGGTGAATCAGAATAAGTAGAAGAAGGAGAAGGAGATGGTGAAGTCTGGAGGGTGAATCAGAAGAAGTAGAAGAAGCAGAAGGAGAAGGCGAAGTCTGGAGGGTGAATCAGAAGAAGCAGAAGAAGGAGAAGGAGAAGGTTAAGTCTGGAGGGTGAATCAGAAGAAGCAGAAGAAGGAGAAGGAGAAGGTGAAGTCTGGAGGGTGAATCAGAAGAAGCAGAAGAAGGAGAAGGAGAAGATGAAGTCTGGAGGGTGAATCAGAAGAAGTAGAAGAAGGAGAATGAGAAGGTGAAGTCAGGAGGGTGAATCAGAAGAAGCAGAAGAAGGAGAAGGAGAAGGTGAAGTCTGGAGTGTGAATCAGAGGAATCAGAAGAAGGAGAAGGAGAAGGTGAAGTCTGGAGGGTGAATCAGAAGAAGCAGAAGAAAGAGAAGGAGAAGATGAAGTCTAGAGGGTGAATCAGAAGAAGTAGATCAAGGAGAAGGAGAAGGTGAAGTCTGGAGTGTGAATCAGAAGAATCAGAAGAAGGAGAAGGAGAAGGTGAAGTCTGGAGGGTGAATCAGAAGAAGCAGAAGAAGGAGAAGGAGAAGATGAAGTCTGGAGGGTGAATCAGAATAAGTAGAAGAAGGAGAAGGAGAAGGTGAAGTCTGGAGGGCGAATCAGAAGAAGCAGAAGGAGAAGGAGAAGGTGAAGTCTGAAGAGTGAATCAGAAGAAGCAGAAGAAGGAGAAGGAGATGGTGAAGTCTGGATGGTGAATCAGAAGAAGCAGAATAAGGAGAAGGAGAAGGTGAAGTCTGGAGGGTGAATCAGAAGAAGTAGAAGAAGGAGAAGGAGAAGGTGAAGTCTGGAGGGTGAAGCAGAAGAAGTAGAAGAAGGAGAAGGAGAAGGTGAAGTCATGAGGGTGAATCAGAAGAAGTAGAAGAAGGAGAATGAGAAGGTGAAGTCAGGAGGGTGAATCAGAAGAAGCAGAAGAAGGAGAAGGAGAAGGTGAAGTCTGGAGTGTGAATCAGAAGAATCAGAAGAAGGAGAAGGAGAAGGTGAAGTCTGGAGGGTGAATCAGAAGAAGCAGAAGAAAGAGAAGGAGAAGGTGAAGTCTAGAGGGTGAAGCAGAAGAAGCAGAAGAAGGAGAAGTAGAAGGTGAAGACTGGAGGGTGAATCAGAAGAAGTAGAAGAAGGAGAAGGAGAAGGTGATGTCTGGAGGGTGAATCAGAAGAGGTAGAAGAAGGAGAAGGAGAAGGTGATGTCTGGAGGGTGAATCAGAAGAAGTAGAAGAAGGAGAAGGAGATGTTGAAGTCTGGAGGGTGAATCAGAAGAAGTAGAAGAAGGAGAAGGAGAAGGTGAAGTCAGGAGGGTGAATCAGAAGAAGCAGAAGAAGGAGAAGGAGAAGGTGAAGTTAGGAGGGTGAATCAGAAGAAGCAGAAGAAGGAGAAGGAGAAGGTGAAGTCAGGGGGATGAAGCAAAAAAAGTAGAAGAAGGAGAAGGAGAAGGCGAAGTCAGGAAGGTGAAGCAGAAGAAGCAGAAGAAGGAGAAGGAGAAGGTGAAGTCTGGCGGGCACAGCAGAAGAAGCAGAAGAAGGAGAAGGAGAAGGTGAAGTCTGGAGGGTGAAGCAGAAGAAGCAGAAGAAGGAGAAGGAGAAGGTGAAGTCTGGAGGGTGAATCAGAAGAAGTAGAAGAAGGAGAAGGAGAAGGTGAAGTCAGGAGGGTGAAGCAGAAGAAGCAGAAGAAGGAGAAGGAGAAGGTGAAGTCTGGAGGGTGAAGCAGAAGAAGCAGAAGAAGGAGAAGGCGAAGGTGAAGTCTGGAGGGCGAAGCAGAAGAAGTAGAAGAAGGAGAAGGAGAAGGTGAAGTCTGGAGGGTGAAGCAGAAGAAGCAGAAGAAGGAGAAGGAGAAGGTGAAGTCTGGAGGGTGAATCAGAAGAAGTAGAAGAAGGAGAAGGAGAAGGTGAAGTCAGGAGGGTGAAGCAGAAGAAGCAGAAGAAGGAGAAGGAGAAGGTGAAGTCTGGAGGGTGAAGCAGAAGAAGCAGAAGAAGGAGAAGGAGAAGGTGAGGTCTGGAGGGTGAAGCAGAAGAATCAGAAGAAGGAGAAGGAGAAGGTGAAGTCAGGAGGGTGAATCAGAAGAAGTAGAAGAAGGAGAAGGAGAAGGTGAAGTCTGGAGGGTGAATCAGAAGAAGTAGAAGAAGGAGAAGGAGAAGGTGAAGTCTGGAGGTTGAATCAGAAGAAGTAGAAGAAGGAGAAGGAGAAGGTGAAGTCTGGAGGGTGAATCAGAAGAAGCAGAAGAAGGAGAAGGAGAAGGTGAAGTCTGGAGGGAGAAGCAGAAGAAGTAGAAGAAGAAGGAGAAGGTGAAATCTGGAGGGTGAATAAGAAGAAGTAGAAGAAGGAGAAGGAGAAGGTGAAGTCTGGAGGGTGAATCAGAAGAAGTAGAAGAAGGAGAAGGAGAAGGTGAAGTCTGGAGGGTGAATCAGAAGAAGCAGAAGAAGGAGAAGGAGAAGGTGGAGTCTGGAGGGTGAATCAGAAGAAGTAGAAGAAGGAGAAGGAGAAGGTGTAGTCTGGAGAGTGAATCAGAAGAAGTAGACGAAGGAGAAGGAGCAGGTGAAGTCTGGAGGGTGAATCAGAAAAAGCAGAAGAAGGAGAAGGAGAAGGCGAAGTCTGGAGGGTGAATCAGAAGAAGTAGAAGAAGGAGAAGGAGAAGGTGAAGTCTGGAGGGTGAATCAGAAGAAGCAGAAGAAGGAGAAGGAGAAGGTGAAGTCTGAAGGGTGAATCTGAAGAAGCAGAAGAAGGAGAAGGAGAAGGTGAAGTCTGGAGGGTGAATCAGAAGAAGTAGAAGAAGGAGAAGGAGAAGGTGAAGTCTGGAGGGTGAAGCAGAAGAAGTAGAAGAAGGAGAAGGAGAAGGTGAAGTCATGAGGGTGAATCAGAAGAAGTAGAAGAAGGAGAATGAGAAGGTGAAGTCAGGAGGGTGAATCAGAAGAAGCAGAAGAAGGAGAAGGAGAAGGTGAAGTCTGGAGTGTGAATCAGAAGAATCAGAAGAAGGAGAAGGAGAAGGTGAAGTCTGGAGGGTGAATCAGAAGAAGCAGAAGAAAGAGAAGGAGAAGGTGAAGTCTAGAGGGTGAAGCAGAAGAAGCAGAAGAAGGAGAAGTAGAAGGTGAAGACTGGAGGGTGAATCAGAAGAAGTAGAAGAAGGAGAAGGAGAAGGTGATGTCTGGAGGGTGAATCAGAAGAGGTAGAAGAAGGAGAAGGAGAAGGTGATGTCTGGAGGGTGAATCAGAAGAAGTAGAAGAAGGAGAAGGAGATGTTGAAGTCTGGAGGGTGCATCAGAAGAAGTAGAAGAAGGAGAAGGAGAAGGTGAAGTCAGGAGGGTGAATCAGAAGAAGCAGAAGAAGGAGAAGGAGAAGGTGAAGTTAGGAGGGTGAATCAGAAGAAGCAGAAGAAGGAGAAGGAGAAGGTGAAGTCAGGGGGATGAAGCAAAAAAAGTAGAAGAAGGAGAAGGAGAAGGCGAAGTCAGGAAGGTGAAGCAGAAGAAGCAGAAGAAGGAGAAGGAGAAGGTGAAGTCTGGCGGGCACAGCAGAAGAAGCAGAAGAAGGAGAAGGAGAAGGTGAAGTCTGGAGGGTGAAGCAGAAGAAGCAGAAGAAGGAGAAGGAGAAGGTGAAGTCTGGAGGGTGAATCAGAAGAAGTAGAAGAAGGAGAAGGAGAAGGTGAAGTCAGGAGGGTGAAGCAGAAGAAGCAGAAGAAGGAGAAGGAGAAGGTGAAGTCTGGAGGGTGAAGCAGAAGAAGCAGAAGAAGGAGAAGGAGAAGGTGAAGTCTGGAGGGCGAAGCAGAAGAAGTAGAAGAAGGAGAAGGAGAAGGTGAAGTCTGGAGGGTGAAGCAGAAGAAGCAGAAGAAGGAGAAGGAGAAGGTGAAGTCTGGAGGGTGAATCAGAAGAAGTAGAAGAAGGAGAAGGAGAAGGTGAAGTCAGGAGGGTGAAGCAGAAGAAGCAGAAGAAGGAGAAGGAGAAGGTGAAGTCTGGAGGGTGAAGCAGAAGAAGCAGAAGAAGGAGAAGGAGAAGGTGAAGTCTGGAGGGTGAAGCAGAAGAATCAGAAGAAGGAGAAGGAGAAGGTGAAGTCAGGAGGGTGAATCAGAAGAAGTAGAAGAAGGAGAAGGAGAAGGTGAAGTCTGGAGGGTGAATCAGAAGAAGTAGAAGAAGGAGAAGGAGAAGGTGAAGTCTGGAGGTTGAATCAGAAGAAGTAGAAGAAGGAGAAGGAGAAGGTGAAGTCTGGAGGGTGAATCAGAAGAAGCAGAAGAAGGAGAAGGAGAAGGTGAAGTCTGGAGGGAGAAGCAGAAGAAGTAGAAGAAGAAGGAGAAGGTGAAATCTGGAGGGTGAATAAGAAGAAGTAGAAGAAGGAGAAGGAGAAGGTGAAGTCTGGAGGGTGAATCAGAAGAAGTAGAAGAAGGAGAAGGAGAAGGTGAAGTCTGGAGGGTGAATCAGAAGAAGCAGAAGAAGGAGAAGGAGAAGGTGGAGTCTGGAGGGTGAATCAGAAGAAGTAGAAGAAGGAGAAGGAGAAGGTGTAGTCTGGAGAGTGAATCAGAAGAAGTAGACGAAGGAGAAGGAGCAGGTGAAGTCTGGAGGGTGAATCAGAAAAAGCAGAAGAAGGAGAAGGAGAAGGCGAAGTCTGGAGGGTGAATCAGAAGAAGTAGAAGAAGGAGAAGGAGAAGGTGAAGTCTGGAGGGTGAATCAGAAGAAGCAGAAGAAGGAGAAGGAGAAGGTGAAGTCTGAAGGGTGAATCTGAAGAAGCAGAAGAAGGAGAAGGAGAAGGTGAAGTCTGGAGGGTGAATCAGAAGAAGCAGAAGAAGGAGAAGGAGAAGGTGAAGTCTGGAGGGTGAATCAGAAGAAGCAGAAGAAGTAGAAGGAGAAGGTGAAGTCGGGAGGGTGAATCAGAAGAAGTAGAAGAAGGAGAAGGAGAAGGTGAAGTCTGGAGGGTGAATCAGAAGAAGCAGAAGAAGGAGAAGGAGAAGGTGAAGTCAGGAGGGTGAATCAGAAGAAGCAGAAGCAGGAGAAGGAGAAGGTGAAGACTGGAGGGTGAATCAGAAGAAGTAGAAGAAGCAGAAGGAGAAGGTGAAGTCTGGAGGGTGAATCAGAAGAAGTAGAAGAAGGAGAAGGAGATGGTGAGGTCTGGAGGGTGAATCAGAAGAAGCAGAAGAAGGAGAAGGAGAAGGTGAAGTCTGGAGGGTGAATCAGAAGAAGCAGAAGAAGGAGAAGGAGAAGGTGAAGACTGGAGGGTGAATCAGAAGAAGTAGAAGAAGGGGAAGGAGAAGATGAAGTCTGGAGGGTGAATCAGAAGAAGTAGAAGAAGGAGAAGGAGATGGTGAGGTCTGGAGGGTGAATCAGAAGAAGCAGAAGAAGGAGAAGGAGAAGGTGAAGTCTGGAGGGTGAATCAGAAGAAGCAGAAGAAGGAGAAGGAGAAGGTGAAGTCTGGAGGGTGAATCAGAAGAAGCAGAAGAAGGAGAAGGAGAAGGTGAAGTCAGGAGGGTGAATCAGAAGAAGCAGAAGAAGGAGAAGGAGAAGGTGAAGTTAGGAGGGCGAATCAGAAGAAGCAGAAGAAGGAGAAGGAGAAGGGGAAGTCAGGAGGGTGAAGCAGAAGAAGCAGAAGAAGGAGAAGGAGAAGATGAAGTCTGGCGGGCGCAGCAGAAGAAGCAGAAGAAGGAGAAGGAGAAGGTGAAGTCTGGAGGGTGAAGCAGAAGAAGCAGAAGAAGTTGAAGGAGAAGGTGAAGTCTGGAGGGTGAATCAGAAGAAGTAGAAGGAGAAGGAGAAGGTGAAGTCATGAGGGAGAAGCAGAAGAAGCAGAAGAAGGAGAAGGAGAAGGTGATGTCTGGAGGGTGAAGCAGAAGAAGCAGAAGAAGGAGAAGGAGAAGGTGAAGTCTGGAGGTCGAAGCAGAAGAAGCAGAAGAAGGAGAAAGAGAAGGTGACGTCTGGAGGGTGAAGAAGAAGAAGCAGAAGAAGGAGAAGGAGAAGGTGAAGTCTGGAGGGTGAATCAGAAGAAGTAGAAGAAGGAGAAGGAGAAGGTGAAGTCTGGAGGTTGAATCAGAAGAAGCAGAAGAAGGAGAAGGAGAAGGTGAAGTCTGGAGGGTGAAGCAGAAGAAGCAGAAGAAGGAGAAGGAGAAGGTGAAGTCTGGAGGGTGAAGCAGAAGAAGCAGAAGAAGGAGAAGGAGAAGGTGAAGTCAGGAGGGTGAATCAGAAGAAGTAGAAGAAGGAGAAGGAGAAGGTGAAGTCTGGAGGGTGAATCAGAAGAAGTAGAAGAAGGAGAAGGAGAAGGTGAAGTCTGGAGGGTGAATCAGAAGAAGTAGAAGAAGGAGAAGGAGAAGGTGAAGTCTGGAGGGTGAATCAGAAGAAGTAGAAGAAGGAGAAGGAGAAGGTGAAGTCTGGAGGGAGAAGCAGAAGAAGTAGAAGAAGGAGAAGGAGAAGGTGAAGTCTGGAGGGTGAATCAGAAGAAGTAGAAGAAGGAGAAGGAGAAGGTGACGTCTGGAGGGTGAATCAGAAAAAGTAGAAGAAGGAGAAGGAGAAGGTGAAGTCTGGAGGGTGAATCAGAAGAAGCAGAAGAAGGAGAAGGAGAAGGAGAAGTCTGGAGGGTGAATCAGAAGAAGTGGAAGAAGGAGAAGGAGAAGGTGTAGTCTGGAGGGTGAATCAGAAGAAGTAGACGAAGGAGAAGGAGAAGGTGAAGTCTGGAGGGTGAATCAGAAGAAGCAGAAGCAGGAGAAGGAGAAGGTGAAGTCTGGAGGGTGAATCAGAAGAAGTAGAAGAAGGAGAAGGTGAAGTCTGGAGGGTGAATCAGAAGAAGCAGAAGAAGGAGAAGGAGAAGGTGAAGTCTGGAGGGTGAATCAGAAGAAGCAGAAGAAGGAGAAGGAGAAGGTGAAGTCTGGAGGGTGAATCAGAAGAAGCAGAAGAAGGAGAAGGAGAAGGTGAAGTCTGGAGGGTGAATCAGAAGAAGCAGAAGAAGTAGAAGGAGAAGGTGAAGTCTGGAGGGTGAATCAGAAGAAGGAGAAGAAGGAGAAGGAGAAGGTGAAGTCTGGAGGGTGAATCAGAAGAAGCAGAAGAAGGAGAAGGAGAAGGTGAAGTCTGGAGGGTGAATCAGAAGAAGCAGAAGAAGGCGAAGGAGAAGGTGAAGACTGGAGGGTGAATCAGAATAAGTAGAAGAAGGAGAAGGAGATGGTGAAGTCTGGAGGGTGAATCAGAAGAAGTAGAAGAAGCAGAAGGAGAAGGCGAAGTCTGGAGGGTGAATCAGAAGAAGCAGAAGAAGGAGAAGGAGAAGGTTAAGTCTGGAGGGTGAATCAGAAGAAGCAGAAGAAGGAGAAGGAGAAGGTGAAGTCTGGAGGGTGAATCATAAGAAGTAGAAGAAGGAGAAGGAGAAGGTGAGGTCTGGAGGGTGAATCATAAGAAGTAGAAGAAGGAGAAGGAGAAGGTGAAGTCTGAAGGGTGAATCAGAAGAAGTAGAAGAAGGAGAAGGAGAAGGACAAGTCTGGAGGGTGAATCAGAAGAAGCAGAAGAAGGAGAAGGAGAAGGTGAAGTCTGGAGGGTTAATCAGAAGAAGCAGAAGAAGGAGAATGAGAAGATGAAGTCTGGAGGGTGTATCAGAAGAAGTAGAAGAAGGAGAAGGAGAAGGTGAAGTCTGGAGGGTGAATCAGAAGAAGCAGAAGAAGGAGAAGGAGAAGGTGAAGTCTGGAGGGTGAATCAGAAGAAGCAGAAGAAGGAGAAGGAGAAGGTGAAGTCTGGAGGGTGAATCAGAAGAAGCAGAATAAGGAGAAGGAGAAGGTGAAGTCTGGAGGGTGAATCAGGAGAAGCAGAAGAAGGAGAAGGAGAAGGTGAAGTCTGGAGGGTGAATCAGAAGAAGTAGAAGAAGGAGAAGGAGAAGGTGAAGTCTGGAGGGTGAAGCAGAAGAAGTAGAAGAAGGAGAAGGAGAAGGTGAAGTCTGGAGGGTGAATCAGAAGAAGCAAAAGAATGAGAAGGAGAAGATGAAGTCTGGAGGGTGAATCAGAAGAAGTAGAAGAAGGAGAAGGAGAAGGTGAGGTCTGGAGGGTGAATCAGAAGAAGCAGAAGAAGGAGAAGGAGAAGATGAAGTCTGGAGGGTGAATCAGAAGAAGCAGAAGAAGGAGAAGGAGAAGGTGAAGTCTGGAGGGTGAATCAGAAGAAGCAGAAGAAGGAGAAGGAGAAGGTGAAGTCTGGAGGGTGAATCAGAAGAAGCAGAAGAAGGAGAAGGAGAAGGTGAAGTCTGGAGGGTGAATCAGAAGAAGCAAAAGAATGAGAAGGAGAAGATGAAGTCTGGAGGGTGAATCAGAAGAAGTAGAAGAAGGAGAAGGAGAAGGTGAGGTCTGGAGGGTGAATCAGAAGAAGCAGAAGAAGGAGAAGGAGAAGATGAAGTCTGGAGGGTGAATCAGAAGAAGCAGAAGAAGGAGAAGGAGAAGGTGAAGTCTGGAGGGTGAATCAGAAGAAGCAGAAGAAGGAGAAGGAGAAGGTGAAGTCAGGAGGGTGAATCAGAAGAAGCAGAAGAAGGAGAAGGAGAAGGTGAAGTTAGGAGGGTGAATCAGAAGAAGCAGAAGAAGGAGAAGGAGAAGGTGAAGTCGGGGGGGTGAAGCAGAAGAAGTAGAAGAAGGAGAAGGAGATGGTGAAGTCAGGAGGGTGAAGCAGAAGAAGCAGAAGAAGGAGAAGGAGAAGGTGAAGTCTGGAGGGTGAAGCAGAAGAAACAGAAGAAGGAGAAGGAGAAGGTGAAGTCTGGAGGGCGAAGCAGAAGAAGCAGAAGAAGGAGAAGGTGAAGGTGAAGTCTGGAGGGTGAAGCAGAAGAAGCAGAAGAAGGAGAAGGAGAAGGTGAAGTCTGGAGGGTGAATCAGAAGAAGTAGAAGAAGGAGAAGGAGAAGGTGAAGTCAGGAGGGTGAAGCAGAAGAAGCAGAAGAAGGAGACGGAGAAGGTGAAGTCTGGAGGGTGAAGCAGAAGAAGCAGAAGAAGGAGAAGGAGAAGGTGAAGTCTGGAGGGTGAAGCAGAAGAAGCAGAAGAAGGAGAAGGAGAAGGTGAAGTCAGGAGGGTGAATCAGAAGAAGTAGAAGAAGGAGAAGGAGAAGGTGAAGTCTGGAGGGTGAATCAGAAGAAGTAGAAGAAGGAGAAGGAGAAGGTGAAGTCTGGAGGGTGAATCAGAAGAAGTAGAAGAAGGAGAAGGAGAAGGTGAAGTCTGGAGGGTGAATCAGATGAAGCAGAAGAAGGAGAAGGAGAAGGTGAAGTCTGGAGGGAGAAGCAGAAGAAGTAGAAGAAGGAGAAGGAGAAGGTGAAGTCTGGAGGGTGAATCAGAAGAAGGAGAAGAAGGAGAAGGAGAAGGTGAAATCTGGAGGGTGAATCAGAAGAAGTAGAAGAAGGAGATGTAGAAGGTGTAGTTTGGAGGGTGAATCAGGAGAAGTAGACGAAGGAGAAGGAGAAGGTGAAGTCTGGAGGGTGAATCAGAAGAAGCAGAAGAAGGAGAAGGAGAAGGTGAAGTCTGGGAGGTGATTCAGAAGAAGTAGAAGAAGCAGAAGGAGAAGGTGAAGTCTGGAGGGTGAATCAGAAGAAGCAGAAGAAGGAGAAGGAGAAGGTGAAGTCTGGAGGGTGAATCGGAAGAAGCAGAAGAAGGAGAAGGAGAAGGTGAAGTATGGAGGGTGAATCAGAAGAAGCAGAAGAAGGAGAAGGAGAAGGTGAAGTCTGGAGGGTGAATCAGAAGAAGCAGAAGAAGTAGAAGGAGAAGGTGAAGTCTGGAGGGTGAATCAGAAGAAGTAGAAGAAGGAGAAGGAGAAGGTGAAGTCTGGAGGGTGAATCAGAAGAAGCAGAAGAAGGAGAAGGAGATGGTGAAGTCAGGAGGGTGAATCAGAAGAAGCAGAAGAAGGAGAAGGAGAAGGTGAAGTCAGGAGGGTGAATCAGAAGAAGCAGAAGAAGGAGAAGGAGAAGGTGAAGTCAGGGGGGTGAAGCAGAAGAAGTAGAAGAAGGAGAAGGAGATGGTGAAGTCAGGAGGGTGAAGCAGAAGAAGCAGAAGAAGGAGAAGGAGAAGGTGAAGTCTGGAGGGTGAAGCAGAAGAAACAGAAGAAGGAGAAGGAGAAGGTGAAGTCTGGAGGGCGAAGCAGAAGAAGCAGAAGAAGGAGAAGGTGAAGGTGAAGTCTGGAGGGTGAAGCAGAAGAAGCAGAAGAAGGAGAAGGAGAAGGTGAAGTCTGGAGGGTGAATCAGAAGAAGTAGAAGAAGGAGAAGGAGAAGGTGAAGTCAGGAGGGTGAAGCAGAAGAAGCAGAAGAAGGAGACGGAGAAGGTGAAGTCTGGAGGGTGAAGCAGAAGAAGCAGAAGAAGGAGAAGGAGATGGTGAAGTCTGGAGGGTGGAGCAGAAGAAGCAGAAGAAGGAGAAGGAGAAGGTGAAGTCAGGAGGGTGAATCAGAAGAAGTAGAAGAAGGAGAAGGAGAAGGTGAAGTCTGGAGGGTGAATCAGAAGAAGTAGAAGAAGGAGAAGGAGAAGGTGAAGTCTGGAGGGTGAATCAGAAGAAGTAGAAGAAGGAGAAGGAGAAGGTGAAGTCTGGAGGGTGAATCAGATGAAGCAGAAGAAGGAGAAGGAGAAGGTGAATTCTGGAGGGAGAAGCAGAAGAAGTAGAAGAAGGAGAAGGAGAAGGTGAAGTCTGGAGGGTGAATCAGAAGAAGGAGAAGAAGGAGAAGGAGAAGGTGAAATCTGGAGGGTGAATCAGAAGAAGTAGAAGAAGGAGAAGTAGAAGGTGTAGTTTGGAGGGTGAATCAGGAGACGTAGACGAAGGAGAAGGAGAAGGTGAATTCTGGAGGGTGAATCAGAAGAAGCAGAAGAAGGAGAAGGAGAAGGTGAAGTCTGGAGGGTGATTCAGAAGAAGTAGAAGAAGCAGAAGGAGAAGGTGAAGTCTGGAGGGTGAATCAGAAGAAGCAGAAGAAGGAGAAGGAGAAGGTGAAGTCTGGAGGGTGAATCGGAAGAAGCAGAAGAAGGAGAAGGAGAAGGTGAAGTATGGAGGGTGAATCAGAAGAAGCAGAAGAAGGAGAAGGAGAAGGTGAAGTCTGGAGGGTGAATCAGATGAAGCAGAAGAAGGAGAAGGAGAAGGTGAAGTCTGGAGGGAGAAGCAGAAGAAGTAGAAGAAGGAGAAGGAGAAGGTGAAGTCTGGAGGGTGAATCAGAAGAAGGAGAAGAAGGAGAAGGAGAAGGTGAAATCTGGAGGGTGAATCAGAAGAAGTAGAAGAAGGAGAAGTAGAAGGTGTAGTTTGGAGGGTGAATCAGGAGAAGTAGACGAAGGAGAAGGAGAAGGTGAAGTCTGGAGGGTGAATCAGAAGAAGCAGAAGAAGGAGAAGGAGAAGGTGAAGTCTGGGAGGTGATTCAGAAGAAGTAGAAGAAGCAGAAGGAGAAGGTGAAGTCTGGAGGGTGAATCAGAAGAAGCAGAAGAAGGAGAAGGAGAAGGTGAAGTCTGGAGGGTGAATCGGAAGAAGCAGAAGAAGGAGAAGGAGAAGGTGAAGTATGGAGGGTGAATCAGAAGAAGCAGAAGAAGGAGAAGGAGAAGGTGAAGTCTGGAGGGTGAATCAGAAGAAGCAGAAGAAGTAGAAGGAGAAGGTGAAGTCTGGAGGGTGAATCAGAAGAAGTAGAAGAAGGAGAAGGAGAAGGTGAAGTCTGGAGGGTGAATCAGAAGAAGCAGAAGAAGGAGAAGGAGATGGTGAAGTCAGGAGGGTGAATCAGAAGAAGCAGAAGAAGGAGAAGGAGAAGGTGAAGTCAGGAGGGTGAATCAGAAGAAGCAGAAGAAGGAGAAGGAGAAGGTGAAGTCAGGGGGGTGAAGCAGAAGAAGTAGAAGAAGGAGAAGGAGATGGTGAAGTCAGGAGGGTGAAGCAGAAGAAGCAGAAGAAGGAGAAGGAGAAGGTGAAGTCTGGAGGGTGAAGCAGAAGAAACAGAAGAAGGAGAAGGAGAAGGTGAAGTCTGGAGGGCGAAGCAGAAGAAGCAGAAGAAGGAGAAGGTGAAGGTGAAGTCTGGAGGGTGAAGCAGAAGAAGCAGAAGAAGGAGAAGGAGAAGGTGAAGTCTGGAGGGTGAATCAGAAGAAGTAGAAGAAGGAGAAGGAGAAGGTGAAGTCAGGAGGGTGAAGCAGAAGAAGCAGAAGAAGGAGACGGAGAAGGTGAAGTCTGGAGGGTGAAGCAGAAGAAGCAGAAGAAGGAGAAGGAGAAGGTGAAGTCTGGAGGGTGAAGCAGAAGAAGCAGAAGAAGGAGAAGGAGAAGGTGAAGTCAGGAGGGTGAATCAGAAGAAGTAGAAGAAGGAGAAGGAGAAGGTGAAGTCTGGAGGGTGAATCAGAAGAAGTAGAAGAAGGAGAAGGAGAAGGTGAAGTCTGGAGGGTGAATCAGAAGAAGTAGAAGAAGGAGAAGGAGAAGGTGAAGTCTGGAGGGTGAATCAGATGAAGCAGAAGAAGGAGAAGGAGAAGGTGAATTCTGGAGGGAGAAGCAGAAGAAGTAGAAGAAGGAGAAGGAGAAGGTGAAGTCTGGAGGGTGAATCAGAAGAAGGAGAAGAAGGAGAAGGAGAAGGTGAAATCTGGAGGGTGAATCAGAAGAAGTAGAAGAAGGAGAAGTAGAAGGTGTAGTTTGGAGGGTGAATCAGGAGAAGTAGACGAAGGAGAAGGAGAAGGTGAATTCTGGAGGGTGAATCAGAAGAAGCAGAAGAAGGAGAAGGAGAAGGTGAAGTCTGGAGGGTGATTCAGAAGAAGTAGAAGAAGCAGAAGGAGAAGGTGAAGTCTGGAGGGTGAATCAGAAGAAGCAGAAGAAGGAGAAGGAGAAGGTGAAGTCTGGAGGGTGAATCGGAAGAAGCAGAAGAAGGAGAAGGAGAAGGTGAAGTATGGAGGGTGAATCAGAAGAAGCAGAAGAAGGAGAAGGAGAAGGTGAAGTCTGGAGGGTGAATCAGAAGAAGCAGAAGAAGTAGAAGGAGAAGGTGAAGTCTGGAGGGTGAATCAGAAGAAGTAGAAGAAGGAGAAGGAGAAGGTGAAGTCTGGAGGGTGAATCAGAAGAAGCAGAAGAAGGAGAAGGAGATGGTGAAGTCAGGAGGGTGAATCAGAAGAAGCAGAAGAAGGAGAAGGAGAAGGTGAAATCTGGAGGGTGAATCAGAAGAAGCAGAAGAAGGCGAAGGAGAAGGTGAAGACTGGAGGGTGAATCAGAAGAAGTAGAAGAAGGAGAAGGAGAAGGTGAAGTCTGGAGGGTGAATCAGAAGAGGTAGAAGAAGGAGAAGGAGAAGGCGAAGTCTGGAGGGTGAATCAGAGGAAGCAGAAGAAGGAGAAGGAGAAGGTGAAATCTGGAGGGGGAATCAGAAGAAGCAGAAGAAGGAGAAGGAGAAGATGAAGTCTGGAGGGTGAATCAGAAGAAGTAGAAGAAGGAGAAGGAGAAGGTGAGATCTGGAGGGTGAATCAGAAGAAGCAGAAGAAGGAGAAGGAGAAGGTGAAGTCTGAAGGGTGAATCAGAAGAAGCAGAAAAAGGAGAAGGAGAAGGTGAAGTCTGGAGGGTGAATCAGAAGAAGCAGAAGAAGGAGAAGGAGAAGGTGAAGTCCGGAGGGTGAATCAGAAGAAGTAGAAGAAGGAGAAGGAGAAGGTGAAGTCTGGAGGGTGAATCAGAAGAAGTAGAAAAAGGAGAAGGAGAAGGTGAAGTCTGGAGGGTGAATCAGAAGAAGTAGAAGAAGGAGAAGGAGAAGGTGAAGTCTGGAGGGTGAATCAGAAGAAGCAGAAGAAGGAGAAGGAGAAGGTGAAGTCTGGAGGGTGAATCAGAAGAAGCAGAAGAAGTAGAAGGAGAAGGTGAAGTCTGGAGGGTGAATCAGAAGAAGTAGAAGAAGGAGAAGGAGAAGGTGAAGTCTGGAGGGTGAATCAGAAGAAGCAGAAGAAGGAGAAGGAGATGGTGAAGTCAGGAGGGTGAATCAGAAGAAGCAGAAGAAGGAGAAGGAGAAGGTGAAGTCAGGAGGGTGAATCAGAAGAAGCAGAAGAAGGAGAAGGAGAAGGTGAAGTCAGGGGGGTGAAGCAGAAGAAGTAGAAGAAGGAGAAGGAGAAGGTGAAGTCTGGAGGGTGAAGCAGAAGAAACAGAAGAAGGAGAAGGAGAAGGTGAAGTCTGGAGGGCGAAGCAGAAGAAGCAGAAGAAGGAGAAGGTGAAGGTGAAGTCTGGAGGGTGAAGCAGAAGAAGCAGAAGAAGGAGAAGGAGAAGGTGAAGTCTGGAGGGTGAATCAGAAGAAGTAGAAGAAGGAGAAGGAGAAGGTGAAGTCAGGAGGGTGAAGCAGAAGAAGCAGAAGAAGGAGACGGAGAAGGTGAAGTCTGGAGGGTGAAGCAGAAGAAGCAGAAGAAGGAGAAGGAGAAGGTGAAGTCTGGAGGGTGAAGCAGAAGAAGCAGAAGAAGGAGAAGGAGAAGGTGAAGTCAGGAGGGTGAATCAGAAGAAGTAGAAGAAGGAGAAGGAGAAGGTGAAGTCTGGAGGGTGAATCAGAAGAAGTAGAAGAAGGAGAAGGAGAAGGTGAAGTCTGGAGGGTGAATCAGAAGAAGTAGAAGAAGGAGAAGGAGAAGGTGAAGTCTGGAGGGTGAATCAGATGAAGCAGAAGAAGGAGAAGGAGAAGGTGAATTCTGGAGGGAGAAGCAGAAGAAGTAGAAGAAGGAGAAGGAGAAGGTGAAGTCTGGAGGGTGAATCAGAAGAAGGAGAAGAAGGAGAAGGAGAAGGTGAAATCTGGAGGGTGAATCAGAAGAAGTAGAATAAGGAGAAGTAGAAGGTGTAGTTTGGTGGGTGAATCAGGAGAAGTAGACGAAGGAGAAGGAGAAGGTGAATTCTGGAGGGTGAATCAGAAGAAGCAGAAGAAGGTGAAGGAGAAGGTGAAGTCTGGAGGGTGATTCAGAAGAAGTAGAAGAAGCAGAAGGAGAAGGTGAAGTCTGGAGGGTGAATCAGAAGAAGCAGAAGAAGGAGAAGGAGAAGGTGAAGTCTGGAGGGTGAATCGGAAGAAGCAGAAGAAGGAGAAGGAGAATGTGAAGTATGGAGGGTGAATCAGAAGAAGCAGAAGAAGGAGAAGGAGAAGGTGAAGTCTGGAGGGTGAATCAGAAGAAGCAGAAGAAGTAGAAGGAGAAGGTGAAGTCTGGAGGGTGAATCAGAAGAAGTAGAAGAAGGAGAAGGAGAAGGTGAAGTCTGGAGGGTGAATCAGAAGAAGCAGAAGAAGGAGAAGGAGATTGTGAAGTCAGGAGGGTGAATCAGAAGAAGCAGAAGAAGGAGAAGGAGAAGGTGAAATCTGGAGGGTGAATCAGAAGAAGCAGAAGAAGGCGAAGGAGAAGGTGAAGACTGGAGGGTGAATCAGAAGAAGTAGAAGAAGGAGAAGGAGAAGGTGAAGTCTGGAGGGTGAATCAGAAGAGGTAGAAGAAGGAGAAGGAGAAGGCGAAGTCTGGAGGGTGAATCAGAAGAAGCAGAAGAAGGAGAAGGAGAAGGTGAAATCTGGAGGGGGAATCAGAAGAAGCAGAAGAAGGAGAAGGAGAAGATGAAGTCTGGAGGGTGAATCAGAAGAAGTAGAAGAAGGAGAAGGAGAAGGTGAGATCTGGAGGGTGAATCAGAAGAAGCAGAAGAAGGAGAAGGAGAAGGTGAAGTCTGAAGGGTGAATCAGAAGAAGCAGAAAAAGGAGAAGGAGAAGGTGAAGTCTGGAGGGTGAATCAGAAGAAGCAGAAGAAGGAGAAGGAGAAGGTGAAGTCCGGAGGGTGAATCAGAAGAAGTAGAAGAAGGAGAAGGAGAAGGTGAAGTCTGGAGGGTGAATCAGAAGAAGTAGAAGAAGGAGAAGGAGAAGGTGAAGTCTGGAGGGTGAATCAGAAGAAGCAGAAGAAGGAAAAGGAGAAGGTGAAGTCTGGAGGGTGAATCAGAAGAAGCAGAAGAAGGAGAAGGAGAAGATGAAGTCTGGAGGGTGAATCAGAAGAAGTAGAAGAAGGAGAAGGAGAAGGTGAAGTCTGGAGGGTGAATCAGAAGAAGCAGAAGAAGGAGAAGGAGAAGGTGAAGTCTGGAGGGTGAATCAGAAGAAGCAGAAGAAGGAGAAGGAGAAGGTGAAGTCTGGAGGGTGAATCAGAAGAAGCAGAATAAGGAGAAGGAGAAGGTGAAGTCTGGAGGGTGAATCAGAAGAAGCAGAAGGAGGAGAAGGAGAAGGTGAATTCTGGAGGGTGAATCAGAAGAAGTAGAAGAAGGAGAAGGAGAAGGTGAAGTCTGTAGGCTGAAGCAGAAGAAGTAGAAGAAGGAGAAGGAGAAGGTGAAGTCAGGAGGGTGAATCAGAAGAAGTAGAAGAAGGAGAAGGAGAAGGTGAAGTCACGAGGGTGAATCAGAAGAAGCAGAAGAAGCAGAAGGAGAAGGTGAAGTCTGGAGGGTGAACCAGAAGAATCAGAAGAAGGAGAAGGAGAAGGTGAAGTCTGGAGGGTGAATCAGAAGAAGCAGAAGAAAGAGAAGGAGAAGGTGAAGTCTGGAGGGTGAAGCAGAAGAAGCAGAAGAAGGAGAAGGAGAAGGTGAAGACTGGAGGGTGAATCAGAAGAAGTAGAAGAAGGAGAAGAAGAAGGTGAAGTCTGGAGGGTGAATCAGAAGAAGTAGAAGAAGGAGAAGGAGAAGGTGAAGTCTGGAGGGTGAATCAGAAGAAGCAGAAGAAGGAGAAGGAGAAGGTGAAGTCTGGAGGGTGAATCAGAAGAAGCAGAAGAAGGAGAAGGAGAAGATGAAGTCTGGAGGGTGAATCAGAAGAAGTAGAAGAAGGAGAAGGAGAAGGTGAGGTCTGGAGGGTGAATCAGAAGAAGCAGGAGAAGGAGAAGCAGAAGGTGAAGTCTGGAGGGTGGATCAGAAGAAGCAGAAGAAGGAGAAGGAGAAGGTGAAGTCAGAAGGGTGAATCAGAAGAAGCAGAAGAAGGAGAAGGAGAAGGTGAAGTCTGGAGGGTGAATCAGAAGAAGGAGAAGAAGGAGAAGGAGAAGGTGAAGTCTGGAGGGTGAATCAGAAGAAGTAGAAGAAGGAGAAGGAGAAGGTGAAGTCTGGAGGGTGAATCAGAAGAAGCAGAAGAAGGAGAAGGAGAAGGTGAAGTCTGGAGGGAGAAGCAGAAGAAGTAGAAGAACGAGAAGGAGAAGGTGAAGTCTGGAGGGTGAATCAGAAGAAGTAGAAGAAGGAGAAGGAGAAGGTGAAGTCTGGAGTGTGAATCAGAAGAAGTAGAAGAAGGAGAAGGAGAAGGTGAAGTCTGGAGGGTGAATCAGAAGAAGCAGAAGAAGGAGAAGGAGAAGGTGAAGTCTGGAGGGTGAATCAGAAGAAGTAGAAGAAGGAGAAGGAGAAGGTGTAGTCTGGAGGGTGAATCAGAAGAAGTAGACGAAGGAGAAGGAGAAGGTGAAGTCTGGAGGGTGAATCAGAAGAAGTAGACGAAGGAGAAGGAGAAGGTGAAGTCTGGAGGGTGAATCAGAAGAAGCAGAAGCAGGAGAAGGAGAAGGTGAAGTCTGGAGGTGAAACAGAAGAAGTAGAAGAAGGAGAAGGAGAAGGTGAAGTCTGGAGGGTGAATCAGAAGAAGCAGAAGAAGGAGAAGGAGAAGGTGAATTCTGGAGGTTGAATCAGAAGAAGCAGAAGAAGGAGAAGGAGAAGGTGAATTCTGGAGGTTGAATCAGAAGAAGCAGAAGAAGCAGAAGAAGTAGAAGGAGAAGGTGAAGTCTGGAGGGTGAATCAGAAGAAGTAGAAGAAGGAGAAGGAGAAGGTGAAGTCTGGAGGGTGAATCAGAAGAAGCAGAAGAAGGAGAAGGAGAAGGTGAAGTCAGGAGGGTGAATCAGAAGAAGTGGAAGAAGGAGAAGGAGAAGGTGAAGTCTGGAGGGTGAATCAGAAGAAGCAGAAGAAGGAGAAGGAGAAGGTGAAGACTGGAGGGTGAATCAGAAGAAGTAGAAGAAGGAGAAGGAGAAGGTGAAGTCTGGAGGGTGAATCAGAAGAAGTAGAAGAAGGAGAAGGCGAAGTCTGGAGGGTGAATCAGAAGAAGCAGAAGAAGGAGAAGGAGAAGGTGAAGTCTGGAGGGTGAATCAGAAGAAGCACAAGAAGGAGAAGGAGAAGATGAAGTCTGGAGGGTGAATCAGAAGAAGCAGAATAAGAAGGAGAAGGTGAAGTCTGGAGGGTGAATCAGAAGAAGCAGACGAAGGAGAAGGAGAAGGTGAAGTCTGGAGGGTGAATCAGAAGAAGTAGAAGAAGGAGAAGGAGAAGGTGAAGTCTGGAGGGTGAATCAGAAGAAGGAGAAGAAGGAGAAGGAGAAGGTGAAGTCAGGAGGGTGAATCAGAAGAAGTAGAAGAAGGAGAAGGAGAAGGTGAAGTCAGGAGGGTGAATCAGAAGAAGCAGAAGAAGGGGAAGGAGAAGGTGAAGTCTGGAGGGTGAATCAGAAGAATCAGAAGAAGGAGAAGGAGAAGGTGAAGTCTGGAGGGTGAATCAGAAGAAGCAGAAGAAAGAGAAGGAGAAGGTGAAGTCTGGAGGGTGAAGCAGAAGAAGCAGAAGAAGTAGAAGGAGAAGGTGAAGACTGGAGGGTGAATCAGAAGAAGTAGAAGAAGGAGAAGGAGAAGGTGAAGTCTGGAGGGTGAATCAGAAGAAGTAGAAGAAGGAGAAGGAGAAGGTGAAGTCTGGAGGGTGAATCAGAAGAAGCAGAAGAAGGAGAAGGAGAAGGTGAAGTCTGGAGGGTGAATCAGAAGAAGCAGAAGAAGGAGAAGGCGAAGATGAAGTCTGGAGGATGAATCAGAAGAAGTAGAAGAAGGAGAAGGAGAAGGTGAGGTCAGGAGGGTGAATCAGAAGAAGCAGAAGAAGGAGAAGGAGAAGGTGAAGTCTGGAGGGTGAATCAGAAGAAGCAGAAGAAGGAGAAGGATAAGGTGAAGTCTGGAGGGTGAATCAGAAGAAGCAGAAGAAGGAGAAGGAGAAGTTGAAGTCAGGGTGGTGAAGCAGAAGAAGTAGAAGAAGGAGAAGGAGAAGGTGAAGTCAGGAAGGTGAAGGAGAAGAAGCAGAAGAAGGAGAAGGAGAAGGTGAAGTCTGGAGGGAGACTCAGAAGAAGCAGAAGAAGGAGAAGGAGAAGGTGAAGTCTGGAGGGTGAATCAGAAGAAGCAGAAGAAGGAGAAGGAGAAGGTGAGGTCAGGAGGCTGAATCAGAAGAAGCAGAAGAAGGAGAAGGAGCAGATGAAGTTAGGAGGGTGAATCAGAAGAAGCAGAAGAAGGAGAAGGAGAAGGTGAATTAAGGGGATGAAGCAGAAGAAGTAGAAGAAGGAGAAGGAGAAGGTGAAGTCAGGAAGGTGAAGCAGAAGAAGCAGAAGAAGGAGAAGGAGAAGGTGAAGTCTGGAGGGCGCAGCAGAAGAAGCTGAAGAAGGAGAAGGAGAAGGTGAAGTCTGGAGGGTGAAGCAGAAGAAGCAGAAGAAGGAGAAGGAGAAGGTGAAGTCTGGAGGGTGAATCAGAAGAAGTAGAAGAAGGAGAAGGAGAAGGTGAAGTCAGGAGGGTGAAGCAGAAGAAGCAGAAGAAGGAGAATGAGAAGGTGAAGTCTGGAGGGTGAAGCAGAAGAAGCAGAAGTGGAAAAGGAGAAGGTGAAGTCTGGAGGGCGAAGCAGAAGAAGCAGAAGAAGGAGAAGGAGAGGGTGCAGTCTGGAGGGTGAAGCAGAAGAAGCAGAAGAAGGAGAAGGCGAAGGTGAAGTCTGGAGGGTGAATCAGAAGAAGTAGAAGAAGGAGAAGGAGAAGGTGAAGTCAGGAGGGTGAAGCAGAAGAAGCAGAAGAAGGAGAAGGAGAAGGTGAAGTCTGGAGGGTGAAGCAGAAGAAGCAGAAGAAGGAGAAGGAGAAGGTGAAGTCTGGAGGGTGAAGCAGAAGAAGCAGAAGAAGGAGATGGAGAAGGTGAAGTCAGGAGGGTGAATCAGAAGAAGTAGAAGAAGGAGAAGGAGAAGGTGAAGTCTGGAGGGTGAATCAGACGAAGTAGAAGAAGGAGAAGGAGAAGGTGAAGTCTGGAGGGTGAAGCAGAAGAAGCAGAAGAAGGAGAAGGAGAAGGTGTAGTCTGGAGGGTGAATCCGAAGAAGTAGACGAAGGAGAAGGAGAAGGTGAAGTCTGGAGGGTGAATCAGAAGAAGCAGAAGAAGGAGAAGGAGAAGGTGAAGTCTGGAGGGTGAATCAGAAGAAGCAGAATAAGGAGAAGGAGAAGGTGAAGTCTGGAGGGTGTATCAGAAGAAGCAGAAGAAGGAGAAGGAGAAGGTGAAGTTTGGAGGGTGAATCAGAAGAAGGAGAAGGAGAAGGTGAAGTCTGGAGGGTGAAGCAGAAGAAGTAGAAGAAGGAGACGGAGAAGGTGAAGTCAGGAGGGTGAATCAGAAGATGCAGAAGAAGGAGAAGGAGAAGGTGAAGTCTGGAGGGTGAATCAGAAGAATCAGAAGAAGGAGAAGGAGAAGGTGAAGTCTGGAGGGTGAATCAGAAGAAGCAGAAGAAAGAGAAGGAGAAGGTGAAGTCTGGAGGGTGAAGCAGAAGAAGCAGAAGAAGGAGAAGGAGAAGGTGAAGACTGGAGGGTGAATCAGAAGAAGTAGAAGAAGGAGAAGGAGAAACTGAAGTCTGGAGGGTGAATCAGAAGAAGTAGAAGAAGGAGAAGGAGAAGGTGAAGTCTGGAGGGTGAATCAGAAGAAGCAGAAGAAGGAGAAGGTGAAGTCTGGAGGGTGAATCAGAAGAAGCAGAAGAAGGAGAAGGAGAAGGTGAAGTCTGGAGGGTGAATCAGAAGAAGCAGAAGAAGGAGAAGGAGAAGGTGAAGTCAGGAGGGTGAATCAGAAGAAGCAGAAGAAGGAGAAGGAGAAGGTGAAGTTAGGAGGGTGAATCAGAATAAGCAGAAGAAGGAGAAGGAGAAGGTGAAGTCAGGGGGGTGAAGCAGAAGAAGTAGAAGAAGGAGAAGGAGAAGGTGAAGTCTGGAGGGTGAAGCAGAAGAAGCAGAAGAAGGAGAAGGAGAAGGTGAAGTCTGGAGGGCGCTGTAGAAGAAGCAGAAGAAGGAGAAGAAGAAGGTGAAGTCTGGAGGGTGAAGCAGAAGAAGCAGAAGAAGGAGAAGGAGAAGGTGAAGTCTGGAGGGTGCATCAGAAAAAGTAGAAGAAGGAGAAGGAGAAGGTGAAGTCAGGAGGGTGAAGCAGAAGAAGCAGAAGAAGGAGAAGGAGAAGGTGAAGTCTGGAGGGTGAAGCAGAAGAAGCAGAAGAAGGAGAAGGAGAAGGTGAAGTCTGGAGTGCGAAGCAGAAGAAGCAGAAGAAGGAGAAGGAGAAGGTGAAGTCTGGAGGGTGAAGCAGAAGAAGCAGAAGAAGGAGAAGGAGAAGGTGAAGTCTGGAGGGTGAATCAGAAGAAGTAGAAGAAGGAGAAGGAGAAGTTGAAGTCAGGAGGGTGAAGCAGAAGAAGCAGAAGAAGGAGAAGGAGAAGGTGAAGTCTGGAGGGTGAATCAGAAGAAGCAGAAGAAGGAGAAGGAGAAGGTGAAGTCTGGAGGGTGAATCAGAAGAAGTAGAAGAAGGAGAAGGAGAAGGTGAAGTCTGGAGGGTGAATCAGAAGAAGTAGAAGAAGGAGAAGAAGAAGGTGAAGTCTGGAGGGTGAATCAGAAGAAGCAGAAGAAGGAGAAGGAGAAGGTGAAGTCTGGAGGGTGAATCAGAAGAAGCAGAAGAAGGAGAAGGAGAAGATGAAGTCTGGAGGGTGAATCAGAAGAAGTAGAAGAAGGAGAAGGAGAAGGTGAGGTCTGGAGGGTGAATCAGAAGAAGCAGAAGAAGGAGAAGGAGAAGGTGAAGTCTGAAGGGTGTATCAGAAGAAGCAGAAGAAGGAGAAGGAGAAGGTGAAGTCTGGAGGGTGAATCAGAAGAAGCAGAAGAAGGAGAAGGAGATGGTGAAGTTTGGAGGGTGAATCAGAAGAAGTAGAAGAAGGAGAAGGAGAAGGTGAAGTCTGGAGGGTGAAGCAGAAGAAGTAGAAGAAGGAGACGGAGAAGGTGAAGTCAGGAGGGTGAATCAGAAGAAGTAGAAGAAGGAGAAGGAGAAGGTGAAGTCAGGAGGGTGAATCAGAAGAAGCAGAAGAAGGAGAAGGAGAAGGTGAAGTCTGGAGGGTGAATCAGAAGAAGTAGAAGAAGGAGAAGAAGAAGGTGAAGTCTGGAGGGTGAATCAGAAGAAGCAGAAGAAGGAGAAGGAGAAGGTGAAGTCTGGAGGGTGAATCAGAAGAAGCAGAAGAAGGAGAAGGAGAAGGTGAAGTCTGGAGGGTGAATCAGAAGAAGCAGAAGAAGGAGAAGGAGAAGGTGATGTCTGGAGGGTGAATCAGAAGAAGCAGAAGAAGGAGAAGGAGAAGGTGAAGTCTGGAGGGTGAATCAGAAGAAGCAGAATAAGGAGAAGGAGAAGGTGAAGTCTGGAGGGTGAATCAGAAGAAGCAGAAGAAGGAGAAGGAGAAGGTGAAGTTTGGAGGGTGAATCAGAAGAAGTAGAAGAAGGAGAAGGAGAAGGTGAAGTCTGGAGGGTGAAGCAGAAGAGGTAGAAGAAGGAGACGGAGAAGGTGAAGTCAGGAGGGTGAATCAGAAGAAGTAGAAGAAGGAGAAGGAGAAGGTGAAGTCAGGAGGGTGAATCAGAAGATGCAGAAGAAGGAGAAGGAGAAGGTGAAGTCTGGAGGGTGAATCAGAAGAATCAGAAGAAGGAGAAGGAGAAGGTGAAGTCTGGAGGGTGAATCAGAAGAAGCAGAAGAAAGAGAAGGAGAAGGTGAAGTCTGGAGGGTGAAGCAGAAGAAGCAGAAGAAGGAGAAGGAGAAGGTGAAGACTGGAGGGTGAATCAGAAGAAGTAGAAGAAGGAGAAGGAGAAACTGAAGTCTGGAGGGTGAATCAGAAGAAGTAGAAGAAGGAGAAGGAGAAGGTGAAGTCTGGAGGGTGAATCAGAAGAAGCAGAAGAAGGAGAAGGTGAAGTCTGGAGGGTGAATCAGAAGAAGCAGAAGAAGGAGAAGGAGAAGATGAAGTCTGGAGGGTGAATCAGAAGAAGTAGAAGAAGGAGAAGGAGAAGGTGAGGTCTGGGGGGTGAATCAGAAGAAGCAGAAGAAGGAGAAGGAGAAGGTGAAGTCTGGAGGGTGAATCAGAAGAAGCAGAAGAAGGAGAAGGAGAAGGTGAAGTCTGGAGGGTGAATCAGAAGAAGCAGAAGAAGGAGAAGGAGAAGGTGAAGTCAGGAGGGTGAATCAGAAGAAGCAGAAGAAGGAGATGGAGAAGGTGAAGTTAGGAGGTTGAATCAGAATAAGCAGAAGAAGGAGAAGGAGAAGGTGAAGTCAGGGGTGTGAAGCAGAAGAAGTAGAAGAAGGAGAAGGAGAAGGTGAAGTCTGGAGGGTGAAGCAGAAGAAGCAGAAGAAGGAGAAGGAGAAGGTGAAGTCTGGAGGGCGCTGTAGAAGAAGCAGAAGAAGGAGAAGGAGAAGGTGAAGTCTGGAGGGTGAAGCAGAAGAAGCAGAAGAAGGAGAAGGAGAAGGTGAAGTCTGGAGGGTGCATCAGAAGAAGTAGAAGAAGGAGAAGGAGAAGGTGAAGTCAGGAGGGTGAAGCAGAAGAAGCAGAAGAAGGAGAAGGAGAAGGTGAAGTCTGGAGGGTGAAGCAGAAGAAGCAGAAGAAGGAGAAGGAGAAGGTGAAGTCTGGAGGGCGAAGCAGAAGAAGCAGAAGAAGGAGAAGGAGAAGGTGAAGTCTGGAGGGTGAAGCAGAAGAAGCAGAAGAAGGAGAAGGAGAAGGTGAAGTCTGGAGGGTGAATCAGAAGAAGTAGAAGAAGGAGAAGGAGAAGTTGAAGTCAGGAGGGTGAAGCAGAAGAAGCAGAAGAAGGAGAAGGAGAAGGTGAAGTCTGGAGGGTGAATCAGAAGAAGCAGAAGAAGGAGAAGGAGAAGGTGAAGTCTGGAGGGTGAATCAGAAGAAGTAGAAGAAGGAGAAGGAGAAGGTGAAGTCTGGAGGGTGAATCAGAAGAAGCAGAAGAAAGAGAAGGAGAAGGTGAAGTCTGGAGGGTGAAGCAGAAGAAGCAGAAGAAGGAGAAGGAGAAGGTGAAGACTGGAGGGTGAATCAGAAGAAGTAGAAGAAGGAGAAGGAGAAACTGAAGTCTGGAGGGTGAATCAGAAGAAGTAGAAGAAGGAGAAGGAGAAGGTGAAGTCTGGAGGGTGAATCAGAAGAAGCAGAAGAAGGAGAAGGTGAAGTCTGGAGGGTGAATCAGAAGAAGCAGAAGAAGGAGAAGGAGAAGATGAAGTCTGGAGGGTGAATCAGAAGAAGTAGAAGAAGGAGAAGGAGAAGGTGAGGTCTGGGGGGTGAATCAGAAGAAGCAGAAGAAGGAGAAGGAGAAGGTGAAGTCTGGAGGGTGAATCAGAAGAAGCAGAAGAAGGAGAAGGAGAAGGTGAAGTCTGGAGGGTGAATCAGAAGAAGCAGAAGAAGGAGAAGGAGAAGGTGAAGTCAGGAGGGTGAATCAGAAGAAGCAGAAGAAGGAGAAGGAGAAGGTGAAGTTAGGAGGGTGAATCAGAATAAGCAGAAGAAGGAGAAGGAGAAGGTGAAGTCAGGGGGGTGAAGCAGAAGAAGTAGAAGAAGGAGAAGGAGAAGGTGAAGTCTGGAGGGTGAAGCAGAAGAAGCAGAAGAAGGAGAAGGAGAAGGTGAAGTCTGGAGGGCGCTGTAGAAGGAGCAGAAGAAGGAGAAGGAGAAGGTGAAGTCTGGAGGGTGAAGCAGAAGAAGCAGAAGAAGGAGAAGGAGAAGGTGAAGTCTGGAGGGTGCATCAGAAAAAGTAGAAGAAGGAGAAGGAGAAGGTGAAGTCAGGAGGGTGAAGCAGAAGAAGCAGAAGAAGGAGAAGGAGAAGGTGAAGTCTGGAGGGTGAAGCAGAAGAAGCAGAAGAAGGAGAAGGAGAAGGTGAAGTCTGGAGGGCGAAGCAGAAGAAGCAGAAGAAGGAGAAGGAGAAGGTGAAGTCTGGAGGGTGAAGCAGAAGAAGCAGAAGAAGGAGAAGGAGAAGGTGAAGTCTGGAGGGTGAATCAGAAGAAGTAGAAGAAGGAGAAGGAGAAGTTGAAGTCAGGAGGGTGAAGCAGAAGAAGCAGAAGAAGGAGAAGGAGAAGGTGAAGTCTGGAGGGTGAATCAGAAGAAGCAGAAGAAGGAGAAGGAGAAGGTGAAGTCTGGAGGGTGAATCAGAAGAAGTAGAAGAAGGAGAAGGAGAAGGTGAAGTCTGGAGGGTGAATCAGAAGAAGTAGAAGAAGGAGAAGAAGAAGGTGAAGTCTGGAGGGTGAATCAGAAGAAGCAGAAGAAGGAGAAGGAGAAGGTGAAGTCTGGAGGGTGAATCAGAAGAAGCAGAAGAAGGAGAAGGAGAAGATGAAGTCTGGAGGGTGAATCAGAAGAAGTAGAAGAAGGAGAAGGAGAAGGTGAGGTTTGGAGGGTGAATCAGAAGAAGCAGAAGAAGGAGAAGGAGAAGGTGAAGTCTGAAGGGTGTATCAGAAGAAGCAGAAGAAGGAGAAGGAGAAGGTGAAGTCTGGAGGGTGAATCAGAAGAAGCAGAAGAAGGAGAAGGAGATGGTGAAGTTTGGAGGGTGAATCAGAAGAAGTAGAAGAAGGAGAAGGAGAAGGTGAAGTCTGGAGGGTGAAGCAGAAGAAGTAGAAGAAGGAGACGGAGAAGGTGAAGTCAGGAGGGTGAATCAGAAGAAGTAGAAGAAGGAGAAGGAGAAGGTGAAGTCAGGAGGGTGAATCAGAAGAAGCAGAAGAAGGAGAAGGAGAAGGTGAAGTCTGGAGGGTGAATCAGAAGAAGTAGAAGAAGGAGAAGAAGAAGGTGAAGTCTGGAGGGTGAATCAGAAGAAGCAGAAGAAGGAGAAGGAGAAGGTGAAGTCTGGAGGGTGAATCAGAAGAAGCAGAAGAAGGAGAAGGAGAAGGTGAAGTCTGGAGGGTGAATCAGAAGAAGCAGAAGAAGGAGAAGGAGAAGGTGATGTCTGGAGGGTGAATCAGAAGAAGCAGAAGAAGGAGAAGGAGAAGGTGAAGTCTGGAGGGTGAATCAGAAGAAGCAGAATAAGGAGAAGGAGAAGGTGAAGTCTGGAGGGTGAATCAGAAGAAGCAGAAGAAGGAGAAGGAGAAGGTGAAGTTTGGAGGGTGAATCAGAAGAAGTAGAAGAAGGAGAAGTAGAAGGTGAAGTCTGGAGGGTGAAGCAGGAGAGGTAGAAGAAGGAGACGGAGAAGGTGAAGTCAGGAGGGTGAATCAGAAGAAGTAGAAGAAGGAGAAGGAGAAGGTGAAGTCAGGAGGGTGAATCAGAAGATGCAGAAGAAGGAGAAGGAGAAGGTGAAGTCTGGAGGGTGAATCAGAAGAATCAGAAGAAGGAGAAGGAGAAGGTGAAGTCTGGAGGGTGAATCAGAAGAAGCAGAAGAAAGAGAAGGAGAAGGTGAAGTCTGGAGGGTGAAGCAGAAGAAGCAGAAGAAGGAGAAGGAGAAGGTGAAGACTGGAGGGTGAATCAGAAGAAGTAGAAGAAGGAGAAGGAGAAACTGAAGTCTGGAGGGTGAATCAGAAGAAGTAGAAGAAGGAGAAGGAGAAGGTGAAGTCTGGAGGGTGAATCAGAAGAAGCAGAAGAAGGAGAAGGTGAAGTCTGGAGGGTGAATCAGAAGACGCAGAAGAAGGAGAAGGAGAAGATGAAGTCTGGAGGGTGAATCAGAAGAAGTAGAAGAAGGAGAAGGAGAAGGTGAGGTCTGGGGGGTGAATCAGAAGAAGCAGAAGAAGGAGAAGGAGAAGGTGAAGTCTGGAGGGTGAATCAGAAGAAGCAGAAGAAGGAGAAGGAGAAGGTGAAGTCTGGAGGGTGAATCAGAAGAAGCAGAAGAAGGAGAAGGAGAAGGTGAAGTCAGGAGGGTGAATCAGAAGAAGCAGAAGAAGGAGAAGGAGAAGGTGAAGTTAGGAGGTTGAATCAGAATAAGCAGAAGAAGGAGAAGGAGAAGGTGAAGTCAGGGGTGTGAAGCAGAAGAAGTAGAAGAAGGAGAAGGAGAAGGTGAAGTCTGGAGGGTGAAGCAGAAGAAGCAGAAGAAGGAGAAGGAGAAGGTGAAGTCTGGAGGGCGCTGTAGAAGAAGCAGAAGAAGGAGAAGGAGAAGGTGAAGTCTGGAGGGTGAAGCAGAAGAAGCAGAAGAAGGAGAAGGAGAAGGTGAAGTCTGGAGGGTGCATCAGAAGAAGTAGAAGAAGGAGAAGGAGAAGGTGAAGTCAGGAGGGTGAAGCAGAAGAAGCAGAAGAAGGAGAAGGAGAAGGTGAAGTCTGGAGGGTGAAGCAGAAGAAGCAGAAGAAGGAGAAGGAGAAGGTGAAGTCTGGAGGGCGAAGCAGAAGAAGCAGAAGAAGGAGAAGGAGAAGGTGAAGTCTGGAGGGTGAAGCAGAAGAAGCAGAAGAAGGAGAAGGAGAAGGTGAAGTCTGGAGGGTGAATCAGAAGAAGTAGAAGAAGGAGAAGGAGAAGTTGAAGTCAGGAGGGTGAAGCAGAAGAAGCAGAAGAAGGAGAAGGAGAAGGTGAAGTCTGGAGGGTGAATCAGAAGAAGCAGAAGAAGGAGAAGGAGAAGGTGAAGTCTGGAGGGTGAATCAGAAGAAGTAGAAGAAGGAGAAGGAGAAGGTGAAGTCTGGAGGGTGAATCAGAAGAAGTAGAAGAAGGAGAAGAAGAAGGTGAAGTCTGGAGGGTGAATCAGAAGAAGCAGAAGAAGGAGAAGGAGAAGGTGAAGTCTGGAGGGTGAATCAGAAGAAGCAGAAGAAGGAGAAGGAGAAGATGAAGTCTGGAGGGTGAATCAGAAGAAGTAGAAGAAGGAGAAGGAGAAGGTGAGGTCTGGAGGGTGAATCAGAAGAAGCAGAAGAAGGAGAAGGAGAAGGTGAAGTCTGAAGGGTGTATCAGAAGAAGCAGAAGAAGGAGAAGGAGAAGGTGAAGTCTGGAGGGTGAATCAGAAGAAGCAGAAGAAGGAGAAGGAGAAGGTGAAGTTTGGAGGGTGAATCAGAAGAAGTAGAAGAAGGAGAAGGAGAAGGTGAAGTCTGGAGGGTGAAGCAGAAGAAGTAGAAGAAGGAGACGGAGAAGGTGAAGTCAGGAGGGTGAATCAGAAGAAGTAGAAGAAGGAGAAGGAGAAGGTGAAGTCAGGAGGGTGAATCAGAAGAAGCAGAAGAAGGAGAAGGAGAAGGTGAAGTCTGGAGGGTGAATCAGAAGAAGTAGAAGAAGGAGAAGAAGAAGGTGAAGTCTGGAGGGTGAATCAGAAGAAGCAGAAGAAGGAGAAGGAGAAGGTGAAGTCTGGAGGGTGAATCAGAAGAAGCAGAAGAAGGAGAAGGAGAAGGTGAAGTCTGGAGGGTGAATCAGAAGAAGCAGAAGAAGGAGAAGGAGAAGATGAAGTCTGGAGGGTGAATCAGAAGAAGTAGAAGAAGGAGAAGGAGAAGGTGAGGTCTGGAGGGTGAATCAGAAGAAGCAGAAGAAGGAGAAGGAGAAGGTGAGGTCTGGAGGGTGAATCAGAAGAAGCAGAAGAAGGAGAAGGAGAAGGTGAAGTCTGAAGGGTGTATCAGAAGAAGCAGAAGAAGGAGAAGGAGAAGGTGAAGTCTGGAGGGTGAATCAGAAGAAGCAGAAGAAGGAGAAGGAGAAGGTGAAGTTTGGAGGGTGAATCAGAAGAAGTAGAAGAAGGAGAAGGAGAAGGTGAAGTCTGGAGGGTGAAGCAGAAGAAGTAGAAGAAGGAGACGGAGAAGGTGAAGTCAGGAGGGTCAATCAGAAGAAGTAGAAGAAGGAGAAGGAGAAGGTGAAGTCAGGAGTGTGAATCAGAAGAAGCAGAAGAAGGAGAAGGAGAAGGTGAAGTCTGGAGGGTGAATCAGAAGAATCAGAAGAAGGAGAAGGCGAAGGTGAAGTCTGGAGGGTGAATCAGAAGAAGCAGAAGAAAGAGAAGGAGAAGGTGAAGTCTGGAGGGTGAAGCAGAAGAAGCAGAAGAAGGAGAAGGAGAAGGTGAAGACTGGAGGGTGAATCAGAATAAGTAGAATAAGGAGAAGGAGAAACTGAAGTCTGGAGGGTGAATCAGAAGAAGTAGAAGAAGGAGAAGGAGAAGGTGAAGTCTGGAGGGTGAATCAGAAGAAGCAGAAGAAGGAGAAGGTGAAGTCTAGAGGGTGAATCAGAAGAAGCAGAAGAAGGAGAAGGAGAAGGTGAAGTCTGGAGGGCGCAGTAGAAGAAGCAGAAGAAGGAGAAGGAGAAGGTGAAGTCTGGAGGGTGAAGCAGAAGAAGTAGAAGAAGGAGAAGGAGAAGGTGAAGTCTGGAGGGTGAAGCAGAAGAAGCAGAAGAAGGAGAAGGAGAAGGTGAAGTCTGGAGGGCGCAGTAGAAGAAGCAGAAGAAGGAGAAGGAGAAGGTGAAGTCTGGAGGGTGAAGCAGAAGAAGCAGAAGAAGGAGAAGGAGAAGGTGAAGTCTGGAGGGTGAATCAGAAGAAGTAGAAGAAGGAGAAGGAGAAGGTGAAGTCAGGAGGGTGAAGCAGAAGAAGCAGAAGAAGGAGAAGGAGAAGGTGAAGTCTGGAGGGTGAAGCAGAAGAAGCAGAAGAAGGAGAAGGAGAAGGTGAAGTCTGGAGGGCGAAGCAGAAGAAGCAGAAGAAGGAGAAGGAGACGGTGAAGTCTGGAGGGTGAAGCAGAAGAAGCAGAAGAAGGAGAAGGAGAAGGTGAAGTCTGGAGGGTGAATCAGAAGAAGTAGAAGAAGGAGAAGGAGAAGGTGAAGTCAGGAGGGTGAAGCAGAAGAAGCAGAAGAAGGAGAAGTAGAAGGTGAAGTCTGGAGGGTGAATCAGAAGAAGCAGAAGAAGGAGAAGGAGAAGGTGAAGTCTGGAGGGTGAATCAGAAGAAGTAGAAGAAGGAGAAGGAGAAGGTGAAGTCTGGAGGGTGAATCAGAAGAAGTAGAAGAAGGAGAAGGAGAAGGTGAAGTCTGGAGGGTGAATCAGAAGAAGCAGAAGAAGGAGAAGGAAAAGGTGAAGTCTGGAGGGTGAATCAGAAGAAGCAGAAGAAGGAGAAGGAGAAGATGAAGTCTGGAGGGTGAATCAGAAGAAGTAGAAGAAGGAGAAGGAGAAGGTGAGGTCTGGAGGGTGAATCAGAAGAAGCAGAAGAAGGAGAAGGAGAAGGTGAAGTCTGAAGGGTGTATCAGAAGAAGCAGAAGAAGGAGAAGGAGAAGGTGAAGTCTGGAGGGTGTATCAGAAGAAGAAGAAAAAGGAGATGGAGAAGGTGAAGTCTGGAGGGTGAATCAGAAGAAGCAGAAGAAGCAGAAGGTGATGGTGCAGTCTGGAGGGTGAATCTGAAGAAGTAGAAGAAGGAGAAGGAGAAGGTGAAGTCTGGAGGGTGAATCAGAAGAAGTAGAAGAAGGAGAAGGAGAAGGTGAAGTCTGGAGGGTGAATCAGAAGAAGCCGAAGAAGGAGAAGGAGAAGGTGAAGTCTGGAGGGTGAATCAGAAGAAGCAGAATAAGGAGAAGGAGAAGGTGAAGTCTGGAGGGTGAATCAGAAGAAGCAGAAGAAGGAGAAGGAGAAGGTGAAGTCTGGAGGGTGAATCAGAAGAAGTAGAAGAAGGAGAAGGAGAAGGTGAAGTCTGGAGGGTGAAGCAGAAGAAGTAGAAGAAGGAGAAGGAGAAGGTGAAGTCAGGAGGGTGAATCAGAAGAAGTAGAAGAAGGAGAAGGAGAAGGTGAAGTCAGGAGGGTGAATCAGAAGAAGCAGAAGAAGGAGAAGGAGAAGGTGAAGTCTGGAGGGTGAATCAGAAGAATCAGAAGAAGGAGAAGGAGAAGGTGAAGTCTGGAGGGTGAATCAGAAGAAGCAGAAGAAAGAGAAGGAGAAGGTGAAGTCTGGAGGGTGAAGCAGAAGAAGCAGAAGAAGGAGAAGGAGAAGGTGAAGACTGGAGGGTGAATCAGAAGAAGTAGAAGAAGGAGAAGGAGAAACTGAAGTCTGGAGGGTGAATCAGAAGAAGTAGAAGAAGGAGAAGGAGAAGGTGAAGTCTGGAGGGTGAATCAGAAGAAGCAGAAGAAGGAGAAGGAGAAGGTGAAGTCTGGAGGGTGAATCAGAAGAAGCAGAAGAAGGAGAAGGAGAAGGTGAAGTCTGGAGGGTGAATCAGAAGAAGCAGAAGAAGGAGAAGGAGAAGATGAAGTCTGGAGGGTGAATCAGAAGAAGTAGAAGAAGGAGAAGGAGAAGGTAAGGTCTGGAGGGTGAAGCAGAAGAAGCAGAAGAAGGAGAAGGAGAAGGTGAAGTCTGGAGGGCGCAGTAGAAGAAGCAGAAGAAGGAGAAGGAGAAGGTGAAGTCTGGAGGGTGAAGCAGAAGAAGCAGAAGAAGGAGAAGGAGAAGGTGAAGTCTGGAGGGTGAATCAGAAGAAGTAGAAGAAGGAGAAGGAGAAGGTGAAGTCAGGAGGGTGAAGCAGAAGAAGCAGAAGAAGGAGAAGGAGAAGGTGAAGTCTGCAGGGTGAAGCAGAAGAAGCAGAAGAAGGAGAAGGAGAAGGTGAAGTCTGGAGGGCGAAGCAGAAGAAGCAGAAGAAGGAGAAGGTGAAGTCTGGAGGTGAAGCAGAAGAAGCAGAAGAAGGAGAAGGAGAAGGTGAAGTCTGGAGGGTGAATCAGAAGAAGTAGAAGAAGGAGAAGGAGAAGGTGAAGTCAGGAGGGTGAAGCAGAAGAAGCAGAAGAAGGAGAAGGAGAAGGTGAAGTCTGGAGGGTGAATCAGAAGAAGCAGAAGAAGCAGAAGGTGATGGTGCAGTCTGGAGGGTGAATCTGAAGAAGTAGAAGAAGGAGAAGGAGAAGGTGAAGTCTGGAGGGTGAATCAGAAGAAGTAGAAGAAGGAGAAGGAGAAGGTGAAGTCTGGAGGGTGAATCAGAAGAAGCAGAAGAAGGAGAAGGAGAAGGTGAAGTCAGGAGGGTCAATCAGAAGAAGCAGAAGAAGGAGAAGGAGAAGGTGAAGTCTGGAGGGTGAATCAGAAGAATCAGAAGAAGGAGAAGGAGAAGGTGAAGTCTGGAGGGTGAATCAGAAGAAGCAGAAGAAAGAGAAGGAGAAGGTGAAGTCTGGAGGGTGAAGCAGAAGAAGCAGAAGAAGGAGAAGGAGAAGGTGAAGACTGGAGGGTGAATCAGAAGAAGTAGAAGAAGGAGAAGGAGAAACTGAAGTCTGGAGGGTGAATCAGAAGAAGTAGAAGAAGGAGAAGGAGAAGGTGAAGTCTGGAGGGTGAATCAGAAGAAGCAGAAGAAGGAGAAGGAGAAGGTGAAGTCTGGAGGGTGAATCAGAAGAAGCAGAAGAAGGAGAAGGAGAAGATGAAGTCTGGAGGGTTAATCAGAAGAAGTAGAAGAAGGAGAAGGAGAAGGTGAGGTCTGGGGGGTGAATCAGAAGAAGCAGAAGAAGGAGAAGGAGAAGGTGAAGTCTGGAGGGTGAATCAGAAGAAGCAGAAGAAGGAGAATGAGAAGGTGAAGTCTGGAGGGTGAATCAGAAGAAGCAGAAGAAGGAGAAGGAGAAGGTGAAGTCAGGAGGGTGAATCAGAAGAAGCAGAAGAAGGAGAAGGAGAAGGTGAAGTTAGGAGGGTGAATCAGAAGAAGCAGAAGAAGGAGAAGGAGAAGGTGAAGTCAGGGGGGTGAAGCAGAAGAAGTAGAAGAAGGAGAAGGAGAAGGTGAAGTCTGGACGGTGAATCAGAAGAAGCAGAAGAAGGAGAAGGAGAAGGTGAAGTCTGGAGGGTGAATCAGAAGAAGCAGAAGAAGGAGAAGGAGAAGGTGAAGTCTGGAGGGTGAATCAGAAGAAGCAGAATAAGGAGAAGGAGAAGGTGAAGTCTGGAGGGTGAATCAGGAGAAGCAGAAGAAGGAGAAGGAGAAGGTGAAGTCTGGAGGGTGAATCAGAAGAAGGAGAAGAAGGAGAAGGAGAAGGTGAAGTCTGGAGGGTGAAGCAGAAGAAGTAGAAGAAGGAGAAGGAGAAGGTGAAGTCAGGAGGGTGAATCAGAAGAAGTAGAAGAAGGAGAAGGAGAAGGTGAAGTCTGGAGGGTGAATCAGAAGAAGCAGAAGAAGGAGAAGGAGAAGGTGAAGTCTGGAGGGTGAATCAGAAGAAGCAAAAGAATGAGAAGGAGAAGATGAAGTCTGGAGGGTGAATCAGAAGAAGTAGAAGAAGGAGCAGGAGAAGGTGAGGTCTGGAGGGTGAATCAGAAGAAGCAGAAGAAGGAGAAGGAGAAGATGAAGTCTGGAGGGTGAATCAGAAGAAGCAGAAGAAGGAGAAGGAGAAGGTGAAGACTGGAGGGTGAATCAGAATAAGTAGAATAAGGAGAAGGAGAAACTGAAGTCTGGAGGGTGAATCAGAAGAAGTAGAAGAAGGAGAAGGAGAAGGTGAAGTCTGGAGGGTGAATCAGAAGAAGCAGAAGAAGGAGAAGGTGAAGTCTAGAGGGTGAATCAGAAGAAGCAGAAGAAGGAGAAGGAGAAGGTGAAGTCTGGAGGGCGCAGTAGAAGAAGCAGAAGAAGGAGAAGGAGAAGGTGAAGTCTGGAGGGTGAAGCAGAAGAAGTAGAAGAAGGAGAAGGAGAAGGTGAAGTCTGGAGGGTGAAGCAGAAGAAGCAGAAGAAGGAGAAGGAGAAGGTGAAGTCTGGAGGGCGCAGTAGAAGAAGCAGAAGAAGGAGAAGGAGAAGGTGAAGTCTGGAGGGTGAAGCAGAAGAAGCAGAAGAAGGAGAAGGAGAAGGTGAAGTCTGGAGGGTGAATCAGAAGAAGTAGAAGAAGGAGAAGGAGAAGGTGAAGTCAGGAGGGTGAAGCAGAAGAAGCAGAAGAAGGAGAAGGAGAAGGTGAAGTCTGGAGGGTGAAGCAGAAGAAGCAGAAGAAGGAGAAGGAGAAGGTGAAGTCTGGAGGGCGAAGCAGAAGAAGCAGAAGAAGGAGAAGGAGACGGTGAAGTCTGGAGGGTGAAGCAGAAGAAGCAGAAGAAGGAGAAGGAGAAGGTGAAGTCTGGAGGGTGAATCAGAAGAAGTAGAAGAAGGAGAAGGAGAAGGTGAAGTCAGGAGGGTGAAGCAGAAGAAGCAGAAGAAGGAGAAGTAGAAGGTGAAGTCTGGAGGGTGAATCAGAAGAAGCAGAAGAAGGAGAAGGAGAAGGTGAAGTCTGGAGGGTGAATCAGAAGAAGTAGAAGAAGGAGAAGGAGAAGGTGAAGTCTGGAGGGTGAATCAGAAGAAGTAGAAGAAGGAGAAGGAGAAGGTGAAGTCTGGAGGGTGAATCAGAAGAAGCAGAAGAAGGAGAAGGAAAAGGTGAAGTCTGGAGGGTGAATCAGAAGAAGCAGAAGAAGGAGAAGGAGAAGATGAAGTCTGGAGGGTGAATCAGAAGAAGTAGAAGAAGGAGAAGGAGAAGGTGAGGTCTGGAGGGTGAATCAGAAGAAGCAGAAGAAGGAGAAGGAGAAGGTGAAGTCTGAAGGGTGTATCAGAAGAAGCAGAAGAAGGAGAAGGAGAAGGTGAAGTCTGGAGGGTGTATCAGAAGAAGAAGAAAAAGGAGATGGAGAAGGTGAAGTCTGGAGGGTGAATCAGAAGAAGCAGAAGAAGCAGAAGGTGATGGTGCAGTCTGGAGGGTGAATCTGAAGAAGTAGAAGAAGGAGAAGGAGAAGGTGAAGTCTGGAGGGTGAATCAGAAGAAGTAGAAGAAGGAGAAGGAGAAGGTGAAGTCTGGAGGGTGAATCAGAAGAAGCCGAAGAAGGAGAAGGAGAAGGTGAAGTCTGGAGGGTGAATCAGAAGAAGCAGAATAAGGAGAAGGAGAAGGTGAAGTCTGGAGGGTGAATCAGAAGAAGCAGAAGAAGGAGAAGGAGAAGGTGAAGTCTGGAGGGTGAATCAGAAGAAGTAGAAGAAGGAGAAGGAGAAGGTGAAGTCTGGAGGGTGAAGCAGAAGAAGTAGAAGAAGGAGAAGGAGAAGGTGAAGTCAGGAGGGTGAATCAGAAGAAGTAGAAGAAGGAGAAGGAGAAGGTGAAGTCAGGAGGGTGAATCAGAAGAAGCAGAAGAAGGAGAAGGAGAAGGTGAAGTCTGGAGGGTGAATCAGAAGAATCAGAAGAAGGAGAAGGAGAAGGTGAAGTCTGGAGGGTGAATCAGAAGAAGCAGAAGAAAGAGAAGGAGAAGGTGAAGTCTGGAGGGTGAAGCAGAAGAAGCAGAAGAAGGAGAAGGAGAAGGTGAAGACTGGAGGGTGAATCAGAAGAAGTAGAAGAAGGAGAAGGAGAAACTGAAGTCTGGAGGGTGAATCAGAAGAAGTAGAAGAAGGAGAAGGAGAAGGTGAAGTCTGGAGGGTGAATCAGAAGAAGCAGAAGAAGGAGAAGGAGAAGGTGAAGTCTGGAGGGTGAATCAGAAGAAGCAGAAGAAGGAGAAGGAGAAGGTGAAGTCTGGAGGGTGAATCAGAAGAAGCAGAAGAAGGAGAAGGAGAAGATGAAGTCTGGAGGGTGAATCAGAAGAAGTAGAAGAAGGAGAAGGAGAAGGTAAGGTCTGGAGGGTGAAGCAGAAGAAGCAGAAGAAGGAGAAGGAGAAGGTGAAGTCTGGAGGGCGCAGTAGAAGAAGCAGAAGAAGGAGAAGGAGAAGGTGAAGTCTGGAGGGTGAAGCAGAAGAAGCAGAAGAAGGAGAAGGAGAAGGTGAAGTCTGGAGGGTGAATCAGAAGAAGTAGAAGAAGGAGAAGGAGAAGGTGAAGTCAGGAGGGTGAAGCAGAAGAAGCAGAAGAAGGAGAAGGAGAAGGTGAAGTCTGCAGGGTGAAGCAGAAGAAGCAGAAGAAGGAGAAGGAGAAGGTGAAGTCTGGAGGGCGAAGCAGAAGAAGCAGAAGAAGGAGAAGGTGAAGTCTGGAGGTGAAGCAGAAGAAGCAGAAGAAGGAGAAGGAGAAGGTGAAGTCTGGAGGGTGAATCAGAAGAAGTAGAAGAAGGAGAAGGAGAAGGTGAAGTCAGGAGGGTGAAGCAGAAGAAGCAGAAGAAGGAGAAGGAGAAGGTGAAGTCTGGAGGGTGAATCAGAAGAAGCAGAAGAAGCAGAAGGTGATGGTGCAGTCTGGAGGGTGAATCTGAAGAAGTAGAAGAAGGAGAAGGAGAAGGTGAAGTCTGGAGGGTGAATCAGAAGAAGTAGAAGAAGGAGAAGGAGAAGGTGAAGTCTGGAGGGTGAATCAGAAGAAGCAGAAGAAGGAGAAGGAGAAGGTGAAGTCAGGAGGGTCAATCAGAAGAAGCAGAAGAAGGAGAAGGAGAAGGTGAAGTCTGGAGGGTGAATCAGAAGAATCAGAAGAAGGAGAAGGAGAAGGTGAAGTCTGGAGGGTGAATCAGAAGAAGCAGAAGAAAGAGAAGGAGAAGGTGAAGTCTGGAGGGTGAAGCAGAAGAAGCAGAAGAAGGAGAAGGAGAAGGTGAAGACTGGAGGGTGAATCAGAAGAAGTAGAAGAAGGAGAAGGAGAAACTGAAGTCTGGAGGGTGAATCAGAAGAAGTAGAAGAAGGAGAAGGAGAAGGTGAAGTCTGGAGGGTGAATCAGAAGAAGCAGAAGAAGGAGAAGGAGAAGGTGAAGTCTGGAGGGTGAATCAGAAGAAGCAGAAGAAGGAGAAGGAGAAGATGAAGTCTGGAGGGTTAATCAGAAGAAGTAGAAGAAGGAGAAGGAGAAGGTGAGGTCTGGGGGGTGAATCAGAAGAAGCAGAAGAAGGAGAAGGAGAAGGTGAAGTCTGGAGGGTGAATCAGAAGAAGCAGAAGAAGGAGAATGAGAAGGTGAAGTCTGGAGGGTGAATCAGAAGAAGCAGAAGAAGGAGAAGGAGAAGGTGAAGTCAGGAGGGTGAATCAGAAGAAGCAGAAGAAGGAGAAGGAGAAGGTGAAGTTAGGAGGGTGAATCAGAAGAAGCAGAAGAAGGAGAAGGAGAAGGTGAAGTCAGGGGGGTGAAGCAGAAGAAGTAGAAGAAGGAGAAGGAGAAGGTGAAGTCTGGACGGTGAATCAGAAGAAGCAGAAGAAGGAGAAGGAGAAGGTGAAGTCTGGAGGGTGAATCAGAAGAAGCAGAAGAAGGAGAAGGAGAAGGTGAAGTCTGGAGGGTGAATCAGAAGAAGCAGAATAAGGAGAAGGAGAAGGTGAAGTCTGGAGGGTGAATCAGGAGAAGCAGAAGAAGGAGAAGGAGAAGGTGAAGTCTGGAGGGTGAATCAGAAGAAGGAGAAGAAGGAGAAGGAGAAGGTGAAGTCTGGAGGGTGAAGCAGAAGAAGTAGAAGAAGGAGAAGGAGAAGGTGAAGTCAGGAGGGTGAATCAGAAGAAGTAGAAGAAGGAGAAGGAGAAGGTGAAGTCTGGAGGGTGAATCAGAAGAAGCAGAAGAAGGAGAAGGAGAAGGTGAAGTCTGGAGGGTGAATCAGAAGAAGCAAAAGAATGAGAAGGAGAAGATGAAGTCTGGAGGGTGAATCAGAAGAAGTAGAAGAAGGAGAAGGAGAAGGTGAGGTCTGGAGGGTGAATCAGAAGAAGCAGAAGAAGGAGAAGGAGAAGATGAAGTCTGGAGGGTGAATCAGAAGAAGCAGAAGAAGGAGAAGGAGAAGGTGAAGTCTGGAGGGTGAATCAGAAGAAGCAGAAGAAGGAGAAGGAGAAGGTGACGTCAGGATGGTGAATCAGAAGAAGCAGAAGAAGGAGAAGGAGAAGGTGAAGTTAGGAGGGTGAATCAGAAGAAGCAGAAGAAGGAGAAGGAGAAGGTGAAGTCAGGGGGGTGAAGCAGAAGAAGTAGAAGAAGGAGAAGGAGATGGTGAAGTCAGGAGGGTGAAGCAGAAGAAGCAGAAGAAGGAGAAGGAGAAGGTGAAGTCTGGAGGGTGAAGCAGAAGAAACAGAAGAAGGAGAAGGAGAAGGTGAAGTCTGGAGGGCGAAGCAGAAGAAGCAGAAGAAGGAGAAGGTGAAGGTGAAGTCTGGAGGGTGAAGCAGAAGAAGCAGAAGAAGGAGAAGGAGAAGGTGAAGTCTGGAGGGTGAATCAGAAGAAGTAGAAGAAGGAGAAGGAGAAGGTGAAGTCAGGAGGGTGAAGCAGAAGAAGCAGAAGAAGGAGACGGAGAAGGTGAAGTCTGGAGGGTGAAGCAGAAGAAGCAGAAGAAGGAGAAGGAGAAGGTGAAGTCTGGAGGGTGAAGCAGAAGAAGCAGAAGAAGGAGAAGGAGAAGGTGAAGTCAGGAGGGTGAATCAGAAGAAGCAGAAGAAGGAGAAGGAGAAGGTGAAGTCTGGAGGGTGAATCAGAAGAAGTAGAAGAAGGAGAAGGAGAAGGTGAAGTCTGGAGGGTGAATCAGAAGAAGTAGAAGAAGGAGAAGGAGAAGGTGAAGTCTGGAGGGTGAATCAGAAGAAGCAGAAGAAGGAGAAGGAGAAGGTGAAGTCTGGAGGGAGAAGCAGAAGAAGTAGAAGAAGGAGAAGGAGAAGGTGAAGTCTGGAGGGTGAATCAGAAGAAGTAGAAGAAGGATAAGGAGAAGTTAAAGTCTGGAGGGTGAATCAGAAGAAGTAGAAGAAGGAGAAGGAGAAGGTGAAGTCTGGAGGGTGAATGAGAAGAAGCAGAAGAAGGAGAAGGAGAAGGTGAAATCTGGAGGGTGAATCAGAAGAAGTAGAAGAAGGAGAAGTAGAAGGTGTAGTTTGGAGGGTGAATCAGGAGAAGTAGACGAAGGAGAAGGAGAAGGTGAAGTCTGGAGGGTGAATCAGAAGAAGCAGAAGAAGGAGAAGGAGAAGGTGAAGTCTGGAGGGTGATTCAGAAGAAGTAGAAGAAGCAGAAGGAGAAGGTGAAGTCTGGAGGGTGAATCAGAAGAAGCAGAAGAAGGAGAAGGAGAAGGTGAAGTCTGGAGGGTGAATCGGAAGAAGCAGAAGAAGGAGAAGGAGAAGGTGAAGTATGGAGGGTGAATCAGAAGAAGCAGAAGAAGGAGAAGGAGAAGGTGAAGTCTGGAGGGTGAATCAGAAGAAGCAGAAGAAGTAGAAGGAGAAGGTGAAGTCTGGAGGGTGAATCAGAAGAAGTAGAAGAAGGAGAAGGAGAAGGTGAAGTCTGGAGGGTGAATCAGAAGAAGCAGAAGAAGGAGAAGGAGAAGGTGAAGTCAGGAGGGTGAATCAGAAGATGCAGAAGAAGGAGAAGGAGAAGGTGAAATCTGGAGGGTGAATCAGAAGAAGCAGAAGAAGGCGAAGGAGAAGGTGAAGACTGGAGGGTGAATCAGAAGAAGTAGAAGAAGGAGAAGGAGAAGGTGAAGTCTGGAGGGTGAATCAGAAGAAGTAGAAGAAGAAGAAGGAGAAGGTGAAGTCTGGAGGGTGAATCAGAAGAAGCAGAAGAAAGAGAAGGAGAAGGTGAAGTCTGGAGGGTGAAGCAGAAGAAGCAGAAGAAGGAGAAGGAGAAGGTGAAGACTGGAGGGTGAATCAGAAGACGGAGAAGAAGGATAGGAAGAAGGTGAAGTCTGGAGGGTGAATCAGAGGAAGTAGAAGAAGGAGAAGGAGAAGGTGAAGTCTGGAGGGTGAATCAGAAGAAGCAGAAGAAGGAGAAGGAGAAGATGAAGTCTGGAGGGTGAATCAGAAGAAGCAGAAGAAGGAGAAGGAGAAGATGAAGTGTGGAGGGTGAATCAGAAGAAGTAGAAGAAGGAGAAGGAGAAGGTGAGGTCTGGAGGGTGAATCAGAAGAAGCAGAAGAAGGAGAAGCAGAAGGTGAAGTCTGGAGGGTGGATCAGAAGAAGCAGAAGAAGGAGAAGGAGAAGGTGAAGTCAGGAGGGTGAATCAGAAGAAGCAGAAGAAGGAGACGGAGAAGGTGAAGTTAGGAGGGTGAATCAGAAGAAGCAGAAGAAGGAGAAGGAGAAGGTGAAGTCAGGGGGGTGAAGCAGAAGAAGTAGAAGAAGGAGAAGGAGATGGTGAAGTCAGGAGGGTGAAGCAGAAGAAGCAGAAGAAGGAGAAGGAGAAGGTCAAGTCTGGAGGGCGCAGCAGAAGAAGCAGAAGAAGGAGAAGGAGAAGGTGAAGTCTGGAGGGTGAAGCCGTAGAAGCAGAAGAAGGAGAAGGAGAAGGTGAAGTCTGGAGGGTGAATCAGAAGAAGTAGAAGAAGGAGAAGGAGAAGGTGAAGTCAGGAGGGTGAAGCAGAAGAAGCAGAAGAAGGAGAAGGAGAAGGTGAAGTCTGGAGGGTGAAGCGGAAGAAGCAGAAGAAGGAGAAGGAGAAGGTGAAGTCTGGAGGGCGAAGCAGAAGAAGCAGAAGAAGGAGAAGGAGAAGGTGAATTCTGGAGGGTGAAGCAGAAAAAGCAGATGAAGGAGAAGGAGAAGGTGAAGTCTGGAGGGTGAATAAGAAGAAGTAGAAGAAGGAGTAGCAGAAGGTGAAGTCAGGAGGGTGAAGCAGAAGAAGCAGAAGAAGGAGAAGGAGAAGGTGAAGTCTGGAGGGTGAAGCAGAAGAAGCAGAAGAAGGAGAAGGAGAAGGTGAAGTCTGGAGGGTGAAGCAGAAGAAGCAGAAGAAGGAGAAGGAGAAGGTGAAGTCAGGAGGGTGAATCAGAAGAAGTAGAAGAAGGAGAAGGAGAAGGTGAAGTCTGGAGGGTGAATCAGAAGAAGTAGAAGAAGGAGAAGGAGAAGGTGAAGTCTGGAGGGTGAATCAGAAGAAGTAGAAGAAGGAGAAGGAGAAGGTGAAGTCTGGAGGGTGAATCAGAAGAAGCAGAAGAAGGAGAAGGAGAAGGTGAAGTCTGGAGGGAGAAGCAGAAGAAGTAGAAGAAGGAGAAGGTGAAGTCTGGAGGGTGAATCAGAAGAAGTAGAAGAAGGAGAAGGAGAAGGTGAAGTTTGGAGTGTGAATCAGAAGAAGTAGAAGAAGGAGAAGGAGAAGGTGAAGTCTGGAGGGTGAATCAGAAGAAGCAGAAGAAGGAGAAGGAGAAGGTGAAGTCTGGAGGGTGAATCAGAAGAAGTAGAAGAAGGAGAAGGAGAAGGTGTAGTCTGGAGGGTGAATCAGAAGACGTAGACGAAGGAGAAGGAGAAGGTGAAGTCTGGAGGGTGAATCAGAAGAAGCAGAAGCAGGAGAAGGAGAAGGTGAAGTCTGGAGGGTGAAACAGAAGAAGTAGAAGAAGGAGAAGGAGAAGGTGAAGTCTGGAGGGTGAATCAGAAGAAGCAGAAGAAGGAGAAGGAGAAGGTGAATTCTGGAGGTTGAATCAGAAGAAGCAGAAGAAGTAGAAGGAGAAGGTGAAGTCTGGAGGGTGAATCAGAAGAAGTAGAAGAAGGAGAAGGAGAAGGTGAAGTCTAGAGCGTGAATCAGAAGAAGCAGAAGAAGGAGAAGGAGAAGGTGAAGTCAGGAGGGTGAATCAGAAGAGGTGGAAGAAGGAAAAGGAGAAGGTGAAGTCTGGAGGGTGAATCAGAAGAAGCAGAAGAAGGAGAAGGAGAAGGTGAAGACTGGAGGGTGAATCAGAAGAAGTAGAAGAAGGAGAAGGAGAAGGTGAAGTCTGGAGGGTGAATCAGAAGAAGTAGAAGAAGGAGAAGGCGAAGTCTGGAGGGTGAATCAGAAGAAGCAGAAGAAGGAGAAGGAGAAGGTGAAGACTGGAGGGTGAATCAGAAGAAGTAGAAGAAGGAGAAGGAGAAGGTGAAGTCTGGAGGGTGAATCAGAAGAAGCACAAGAAGGAGAAGGAGAAGATGAAGTCTGGAGGGTGAATCAGAAGATGTATAAGAAGGAGAAGGTGAGGTCTGGAGGGTGAATCAGAAGAAGCAGAAGAAGGAGAAGGAGAAGGTGAAGTCTGAAGGGTGAATCAGAAGAAGCAGAAGAAGGAGAAGGAGAAGGTGAAGTCTGGAGGTGAATCAGAAGAAGCAGAAGAAGGTGAAGGAGAAGGTGAAGTCTGGAGGGTGAATCAGAAGAAGTAGATGAAGGAGAAGGAGAAGGTGAAGTCTGGAGGGTGAATCAGAAGAAGTAGAAGAAGGAGAAGGAGAAGATGAAGTCTGGAGGGTGAATCAGAAGAAGTAGAATAAGGAGAAGGAGAAGGTGAAGTCTGGAGGGTGAATCAGAAGAAGCAGAAGAAGGAGAAGGAGAAGGTGAAGTCTGGAGGGTGAATCAGAAGAAGCAGAAGAAGGAGAAGGAGAAGGTGAAGTCTGGAGGGTGAATCAGAAGAAGCAGAATAAGAAGGAGAAGGTGAAGTCTGGAGGGTGAATCAGAAGAAGCAGACGAAGGAGAAGGAGAAGGTGAAGTCTGGAGGGTGAATCAGAAGAAGCAGAAGAAGGAGAAGGAGAAGGTGAAGTCTGGAGGGTGAAGCAGAAGAAGGAGAAGAAGGAGAAGGAGAAGGTGAAGTCAGGAGGGTGAATCAGAAGAAGTAGAAGAAGGAGAAGGAGAAGGTGAAGTCAGGAGGGTGAATCAGAAGAAGCAGAAGAAGGGGAAGGAGAAGGTGAAGTCTGGAGGGTGAATCAGAAGAATCAGAAGAAGGAGAAGGAGAAGGTGAAGTCTGGAGGGTGAATCAGAAGAAGCAGAAGAAAGAGAAGGAGAAGGTGAAGTCTGGAGGGTGAAGCAGAAGAAGCAGAAGAAGTAGAAGGAGAAGGTGAAGACTGGAGGGTGAAGCAGAAGAAGTAGAAGAAGGAGAAGGAGAAGGTGAAGTCTGGAGGGTGAATCAGAAGAAGTAGAAGAAGGAGAAGGAGAAGGTGAAGTCTGGAGGGTGAATCAGAAGAAGCAGAAGAAGGAGAAGGAGAAGGTGAAGTCTGGAGGGTGAATCAGAAGAAGCAGAAGAAGGAGAAGGCGAAGATGAAGTCTGGAGGGTGAATCAGAAGAAGTAGAAGAAGGAGAAGGAGAAGGTGAGGTCAGGAGGGTGAATCAGAAGAAGCAGAAGAAGGAGAAGGAGAAGGTGAAGTCTGGAGGGTGAATCAGAAGAAGCAGAAGAAGGAGAAGGAGAAGGTGAAGTCTGGAGGGTGAATCAGAAGATGCAGAAGAAGGAGAAGGAGAAGTTGAGGTCAGGAGGTTGAATCAGAAGAAGCAGAAGAAGGAGAAGGAGAAGGTGAAGTTAGTAGGCTGAATCAGAAGAAGCAGAAGAAGGAGAAGGAGAAGTTGAAGTCAGGGGGGTGAAGCAGAAGAAGTAGAAGAAGGAGAAGGAGAAGGTGAAGTCAGGAAGGTGAAGGAGATGAAGCAGAAGAAGAAGAAGGAGAAGGTGAAGTCTGGAGGGAGAATCAGAAGAAGCAGAAGAAGGAGAAGGAGAAGGTGAAGTCTGGAGGGTGAATCAGAAGAAGCAGAAGAAGGAGAAGGAGAAGGTGAGGTCAGGAGGCTGAATCAGAAGAAGCAGAAGAAGGAGAAGGAGAAGATGAAGTTAGGAGGGTGAATCAGAAGAAGCAGAAGAAGGAGAAGGAGAAGGTGAATTAAGGGGATGAAGCAGAAGAAGTAGAAGAAGGAGAAGGAGAAGGTGAAGTCAGGAAGGTGAAGCAGAAGAAGCAGAAGAAGGAGAAGGAGAAGGTGAAGTCTGGAGGGCGCAGCAGAAGAAGCTGAAGAAGGAGAAGGAGAAGGTGAAGTCTGGAGGGTGAATCAGAAGAAGCAGAAGAAGGAGAAGGAGAAGGTGAAGTCTGGAGGGTGAATCAGAAGAAGCAGAATAAGGAGAAGGAGAAGGTGAAGTCTGGAGGGTGAATCAGGAGAAGCAGAAGAAGGAGAAGGAGAAGGTGAAGTCTGGAGGGTGAATCAGAAGAAGGAGAAGAAGGAGAAGGAGAAGGTGAAGTCTGGAGGGTGAAGCAGAAGAAGTAGAAGAAGGAGAAGGAGAAGGTGAAGTCAGGAGGGTGAATCAGAAGAAGTAGAAGAAGGAGAAGGAGAAGGTGAAGTCTGGAGGGTGAATCAGAAGAAGCAGAAGAAGGAGAAGGAGAAGGTGAAGTCTGGAGGGTGAATCAGAAGAAGCAAAAGAATGAGAAGGAGAAGATGAAGTCTGGAGGGTGAATCAGAAGAAGTAGAAGAAGGAGAAGGAGAAGGTGAGGTCTGGAGGGTGAATCAGAAGAAGCAGAAGAAGGAGAAGGAGAAGATGAAGTCTGGAGGGTGAATCAGAAGAAGCAGAAGAAGGAGAAGGAGAAGGTGAAGTCTGGAGGGTGAATCAGAAGAAGCAGAAGAAGGAGAAGGAGAAGGTGAGGTCAGGAGGCTGAATCAGAAGAAGCAGAAGAAGGAGAAGGAGAAGATGAAGTTAGGAGGGTGAATCAGAAGAAGCAGAAGAAGGAGAAGGAGAAGGTGAATTAAGGGGATGAAGCAGAAGAAGTAGAAGAAGGAGAAGGAGAAGGTGAAGTCAGGAAGGTGAAGCAGAAGAAGCAGAAGAAGGAGAAGGAGAAGGTGAAGTCTGGAGGGCGCAGCAGAAGAAGCTGAAGAAGGAGAAGGAGAAGGTGAAGTCTGGAGGGTGAATCAGAAGAAGCAGAAGAAGGAGAAGGAGAAGGTGAAGTCTGGAGGGTGAATCAGAAGAAGCAGAATAAGGAGAAGGAGAAGGTGAAGTCTGGAGTGTGAATCAGGAGAAGCAGAAGAAGGAGAAGGAGAAGGTGAAGTCTGGAGGGTGAATCAGAAGAAGGAGAAGAAGGAGAAGGAGAAGGTGAAGTCTGGAGGGTGAAGCAGAAGAAGTAGAAGAAGGAGAAGGAGAAGGTGAAGTCAGGAGGGTGAATCAGAAGAAGTAGAAGAAGGAGAAGGAGAAGGTGAAGTCTGGAGGGTGAATCAGAAGAAGCAGAAGAAGGAGAAGGAGAAGTTGAAGTCTGGAGGGTGAATCAGAAGAAGCAAAAGAATGAGAAGGAGAAGATGAAGTCTGGAGGGTGAATCAGAAGAAGTAGAAGAAGGAGAAGGAGAAGGTGAGGTCTGGAGGGTGAATCAGAAGAAGCAGAAGAAGGAGAAGGAGAAGATGAAGTCTGGAGGGTGAATCAGAAGAAGCAGAAGAAGGAGAAGGAGAAGGTGAAGTCTGGAGGGTGAATCAGAAGAAGCAGAAGAAGGAGAAGGAGAAGGTGAAGTCAGGATGGTGAATCAGAAGAAGCAGAAGAAGGAGAAGGAGAAGGTGAAGTTAGGAGGGTGAATCAGAAGAAGCAGAAGAAGGAGAAGGAGAAGGTGAAGTCAGGGGGGTGAAGCAGAAGAAGTAGAAGAAGGAGAAGGAGATGGTGAAGTCAGGAGGGTGAAGCAGAAGAAGCAGAAGAAGGAGAAGGAGAAGGTGAAGTCTGGAGGGTGAAGCAGAAGAAACAGAAGAAGGAGAAGGAGAAGGTGAAGTCTGGAGGGCGAAGCAGAAGAAGCAGAAGAAGGAGAAGGTGAAGGTGAAGTCTGGAGGGTGAAGCAGAAGAAGCAGAAGAAGGAGAAGGTGAAGTCTGGAGGGTGAATCAGAAGAAGTAGAAGAAGGAGAAGGAGAAGGTGAAGTCAGGAGGGTGAAGCAGAAGAAGGAGACGGAGAAGGTGAAGTCTGGAGGGTGAAGCAGAAGAAGCAGAAGAAGGAGAAGGAGAAGGTGAAGTCTGGAGGGTGAAGCAGAAGAAGCAGAAGAAGGAGAAGGAGAAGGTGAAGTCAGGAGGGTGAATCAGAAGAAGCAGAAGAAGGAGAAGGAGAAGGTGAAGTCTGGAGGGTGAATCAGAAGAAGTAGAAGAAGGAGAAGGAGAAGGTGAAGTCTGGAGGGTGAATCAGAAGAAGTAGAAGAAGGAGAAGGAGAAGGTGAAGTCTGGAGGGTGAATCAGAAGAAGCAGAAGAAGGAGAAGGAGAAGGTGAAGTCTGGAGGGAGAAGCAGAAGAAGTAGAAGAAGGAGAAGGAGAAGGTGAAGTCTGGAGGGTGAATCAGAAGAAGTAGAAGAAGGATAAGGAGAAGTTAAAGTCTGGAGGGTGAATCAGAAGAAGTAGAAGAAGGAGAAGGAGAAGGTGAAGTCTGGAGGGTGAATCAGAAGAAGCAGAAGAAGGAGAAGGAGAAGGTGAAATCTGGAGGGTGAATCAGAAGAAGTAGAAGAAGGAGAAGTAGAAGGTGTAGTTTGGAGGGTGAATCAGGAGAAGTAGACGAAGGAGAAGGAGAAGGTGAAGTCTGGAGGGTGAATCAGAAGAAGCAGAAGAAGGAGAAGGAGAAGGTGAAGTCTGGAGGGTGATTCAGAAGAAGTAGAAGAAGCAGAAGGAGAAGGTGAAGTCTGGAGGGTGAATCAGAAGAAGCAGAAGAAGGAGAAGGAGAAGGTGAAGTCTGGAGGGTGAATCGGAAGAAGCAGAAGAAGGAGAAGGAGAAGGTGAAGTATGGAGGGTGAATCAGAAGAAGCAGAAGAAGGAGAAGGAGAAGGTGAAGTCTGGAGGGTGAATCAGAAGAAGCAGAAGAAGTAGAAGGAGAAGGTGAAGTCTGGAGGGTGAATCAGAAGAAGTAGAAGAAGGAGAAGGAGAAGGTGAAGTCTGGAGGGTGAATCAGAAGAAGCAGAAGAAGGAGAAGGAGAAGGTGAAGTCAGGAGGGTGAATCAGAAGAAGCAGAAGAAGGAGAAGGAGAAGGTGAAATCTGGAGGGTGAATCAGAAGAAGCAGAAGAAGGCGAAGGAGAAGGTGAAGACTGGAGGGTGAATCAGAAGAAGTAGAAGAAGGAGAAGGAGAAGGTGAAGTCTGGAGGGTGAATCAGAAGAAGTAGAAGAAGAAGAAGGAGAAGGTGAAGTCTGGAGGGTGAATCAGAAGAAGCAGAAGAAAGAGAAGGAGAAGGTGAAGTCTGGAGGGTGAAGCAGAAGAAGCAGAAGAAGGAGAAGGAGAAGGTGAAGACTGGAGGGTGAATCAGAAGACGGAGAAGAAGGAGAAGAAGAAGGTGAAGTCTGGAGGGTGAATCAGAAGAAGTAGAAGAAGGAGAAGGAGAAGGTGAAGTCTGGAGGGTGAATCAGAAGAAGCAGAAGAAGGAGAAGGAGAAGATGAAGTCTGGAGGGTGAATCAGAAGAAGCAGAAGAAGGAGAAGGAGAAGGTGAAGTCAGGGGGGTGAAGCAGAAGAAGTAGAAGAAGGAGAAGGAGATGGTGAAGTCAGGAGGGTGAAGCAGAAGAAGCAGAAGAAGGAGAAGGAGAAGGTCAAGTCTGGAGGGCGCAGCAGAAGAAGCAGAAGAAGGAGAAGGAGAAGGTGAAGTCTGGAGGGTGAAGCCGTAGAAGCAGAAGAAGGAGAAGGAGAAGGTGAAGTCTGGAGGGTGAATCAGAAGAAGTAGAAGAAGGAGAAGGAGAAGGTGAAGTCAGGAGGGTGAAGCAGAAGAAGCAGAAGAAGGAGAAGGAGAAGGTGAAGTCTGGAGGGTGAAGCGGAAGAAGCAGAAGAAGGAGAAGGAGAAGGTGAAGTCTGGAGGGCGAAGCAGAAGAAGCAGAAGAAGGAGAAGGAGAAGGTCAAGTCTGGAGGGCGCAGCAGAAGAAGCAGAAGAAGGAGAAGGAGAAGGTGAAGTCTGGAGGGTGAAGCCGTAGAAGCAGAAGAAGGAGAAGGAGAAGGTGAAGTCTGGAGGGTGAATCAGAAGAAGTAGAAGAAGGAGAAGGAGAAGGTGAAGTCAGGAGGGTGAAGCAGAAGAAGCAGAAGAAGGAGAAGGAGAAGGTGAAGTCTGGAGGGTGAAGCGGAAGAAGCAGAAGAAGGAGAAGGAGAAGGTGAAGTCTGGAGGGCGAAGCAGAAGAAGCAGAAGAAGGAGAAGGAGAAGGTGAATTCTGGAGGGTGAAGCAGAAAAAGCAGATGAAGGAGAAGGAGAAGGTGAAGTCTGGAGGGTGAATAAGAAGAAGTAGAAGAAGGAGTAGCAGAAGCTGAAGTCAGGAGGGTGAAGCAGAAGAAGCAGAAGAAGGAGAAGGAGAAGGTGAAGTCTGGAGGGTGAAGCAGAAGAAGCAGAAGAAGGAGAAGGAGAAGGTGAAGTCTGGAGGGTGAAGCAGAAGAAGCAGAAGAAGGAGAAGGAGAAGGTGAAGTCAGGAGGGTGAATCAGAAGAAGTAGAAGACGGAGAAGGAGAAGGTGAAGTCTGGAGGGTGAATCAGAAGAAGTAGAAGAAGGAGAAGGAGAAGGTGAAGTCTGGAGGGTGAATCAGAAGAAGTAGAAGAAGGAGAAGGAGAAGTTGAAGTCTGGAGGGTGAATCAGAAGAAGCAGAAGAAGGAGAAGGAGAAGGTGAAGTCTGGAGGGAGAAGCAGAAGAAGTAGAAGAAGGAGAAGGTGAAGTCTGGAGGGTGAATCAGAAGAAGTAGAAGAAGGAGAAGGAGAAGGTGAAGTTTGGAGTGTGAATCAGAACAAGTAGAAGAAGGAGAAGGAGAAGGTGAAGTCTGGAGGGTGAATCAGAAGAAGCAGAAGAAGGAGAAGGAGAAGGTGAAGTCTGGAGGGTGAATCAGAAGAAGTAGAAGAAGGAGAAGGAGAAGGTGTAGTCTGGAGGGTGAATCAGAAGACGTAGACGAAGGAGAAGGAGAAGGTGAAGTCTGGAGGGTGAATCAGAAGAAGCAGAAGCAGGAGAAGGAGAAGGTGAAGTCTGGAGGGTGAAACAGAAGAAGTAGAAGAAGGAGAAGGAGAAGGTGAAGTCTGGAGGGTGAATCAGAAGAAGCAGAAGAAGGAGAAGGAGAAGGTGAATTCTGGAGGTCGAATCAGAAGAAGCAGAAGAAGTAGAAGGAGAAGGTGAAGTCTGGAGGGTGAATCAGAAGAAGTAGAAGAAGGAGAAGGAGAAGGTGAAGTCTAGAGCGTGAATCAGAAGAAGCAGAAGAAGGAGAAGGAGAAGGTGAAGTCAGGAGGGTGAATCAGAAGAGGTGGAAGAAGGAAAAGGAGAAGGTGAAGTCTGGAGGGTGAATCAGAAGAAGCAGAAGAAGGAGAAGGAGAAGGTGAAGACTGGAGGGTGAATCAGAAGAAGTAGAAGAAGGAGAAGGAGAAGGTGAAGTCTGGAGGGTGAATCAGAAGAAGTAGAAGAAGGAGAAGGCGAAGTCTGGAGGGTGAATCAGAAGAAGCAGAAGAAGGAGAAGGAGAAGGTGAAGACTGGAGGGTGAATCAGAAGAAGTAGAAGAAGGAGAAGGAGAAGGTGAAGTCTGGAGGGTGAATCAGAAGAAGCACAAGAAGGAGAAGGAGAAGATGAAGTCTGGAGGGTGAATCAGAAGATGTATAAGAAGGAGAAGGTGAGGTCTGGAGGGTGAATCAGAAGAAGCAGAAGAAGGAGAAGGAGAAGGTGAAGTCTGAAGGGTGAATCAGAAGAAGCAGAAGAAGGAGAAGGAGAAGGTGAAGTCTGGAGGTGAATCAGAAGAAGCAGAAGAAGGTGAAGGAGAAGGTGAAGTCTGGAGGGTGAATCAGAAGAAGTAGATGAAGGAGAAGGAGAAGGTGAAGTCTGGAGGGTGAATCAGAAGAAGTAGAAGAAGGAGAAGGAGAAGGTGAAGTCTGGAGGCTGAATCAGAAGAAGTAGAAGAAGGAGAAGGAGAAGATGAAGTCTGGAGGGTGAATCAGAAGAAGTAGAATAAGGAGAAGGAGAAGGTGAAGTCTGGAGGGTGAATCAGAAGAAGCAGAAGAAGGAGAAGGAGAAGGTGAAGTCTGGAGGGTGAATCAGAAGAAGCAGAAGAAGGAGAAGGAGAAGGTGAAGTCTGGAGGGTGAATCAGAAGAAGCAGAATAAGAAGGAGAAGGTGAAGTCTGGAGGGTGAATCAGAAGAAGCAGACGAAGGAGAAGGAGAAGGTGAAGTCTGGAGGGTGAATCAGAAGAAGCAGAAGAAGGAGAAGGAGAAGGTGAAGTCTGGAGGGTGAAGCAGAAGAAGGAGAAGAAGGAGAAGGAGAAGGTGAAGTCAGGAGGGTGAATCAGAAGAAGTAGAAGAAGGAGAAGGAGAAGGTGAAGTCAGGAGGGTGAATCAGAAGAAGCAGAAGAAGGGGAAGGAGAAGGTGAAGTCTGGAGGGTGAATCAGAAGAATCAGAAGAAGGAGAAGGAGAAGGTGAAGTCTGGAGGGTGAATCAGAAGAAGCAGAAGAAAGAGAAGGAGAAGGTGAAGTCTGGAGGGTGAAGCAGAAGAAGCAGAAGAAGTAGAAGGAGAAGGTGAAGACTGGAGGGTGAATCAGAAGAAGTAGAAGAAGGAGAAGGAGAAGGTGAAGTCTGGAGGGTGAATCAGAAGAAGTAGAAGAAGGAGAAGGAGAAGGTGAAGTCTGGAGGGTGAATCAGAAGAAGCAGAAGAAGGAGAAGGAGAAGGTGAAGTCTGGAGGGTGAATCAGAAGAAGCAGAAGAAGGAGAAGGCGAAGATGAAGTCTGGAGGGTGAATCAGAAGAAGTAGAAGAAGGAGAAGGAGAAGGTGAGGTCAGGAGGGTGAATCAGAAGAAGCAGAAGAAGGAGAAGGAGAAGGTGAAGTCTGGAGGGTGAATCAGAAGAAGCAGAAGAAGGAGAAGGAGAAGGTGAAGTCTGGAGGGTGAATCAGAAGATGCAGAAGAAGGAGAAGGAGAAGTTGAGGTCAGGAGGTTGAATCAGAAGAAGCAGAAGAAGGAGAAGGAGAAGGTGAAGTTAGTAGGCTGAATCAGAAGAAGCAGAAGAAGGAGAAGGAGAAGTTGAAGTCAGGGGGGTGAAGCAGAAGAAGTAGAAGAAGGAGAAGGAGAAGGTGAAGTCAGGAAGGTGAAGGAGAAGAAGCAGAAGAAGAAGAAGGAGAAGGTGAAGTCTGGAGGGAGAATCAGAAGAAGCAGAAGAAGGAGAAGGAGAAGGTGAAGTCTGGAGGGTGAATCAGAAGAAGCAGAAGAAGGAGAAGGAGAAGGTGAGGTCAGGAGGCTGAATCAGAAGAAGCAGAAGAAGGAGAAGGAGAAGATGAAGTTAGGAGGGTGAATCAGAAGAAGCAGAAGAAGGAGAAGGAGAAGGTGAATTAAGGGGATGAAGCAGAAGAAGTAGAAGAAGGAGAAGGAGAAGGTGAAGTCAGGAAGGTGAAGCAGAAGAAGCAGAAGAAGGAGAAGGAGAAGGTGAAGTCTGGAGGGCGCAGCAGAAGAAGCTGAAGAAGGAGAAGGAGAAGGTGAAGTCTGGAGGGTGAAGCAGAAGAAGCAGAAGAAGGAGAAGGAGAAGGTGAAGTCTGGAGGGTGAATCAGAAGAAGTAGAAGAAGGAGAAGGAGAAGGTGAAGTCAAGAGGGTGAAGCAGAAGAAGCAGAAGAAGGAGAAGGAGAAGGTGAAGTCTGGAGGGTGAAGCAGAAGAAGCAGAAGTGGAAAAGGAGAAGGTGAAGTCTGGAGGGCGAAGCAGAAGAAGCAGAAGAAGGAGAAGGAGAGGGTGCAGTCTGGAGGGTGAAGCAGAAGAAGCAGAAGAAGGAGAAGGCGAAGGTGAAGTCTGGAGGGTGAATCAGAAGAAGTAGAAGAAGGAGAAGGAGAAGGTGAAGTCAGGAGGGTGAAGCAGAAGAAGCAGAAGAAGGAGAAGGAGAAGGTGAAGTCTGGAGGGTGAAGCAGAAGAAGCAGAAGAAGGAGAAGGAGAAGGTGAAGTCTGGAGGGTGAAGCAGAAGAAGCAGAAGAAGGAGATGGAGAAGGTGAAGTCAGGAGGGTGAATCAGAAGAAGTAGAAGAAGGAGAAGGAGAAGGTGAAGTCTGGAGGGTGAATCAGACAAAGTAGAAGAAGGAGAAGGAGAAGGTGAAGTCTGGAGGGTGAAGCAGAAGAAGCAGAAGAAGGAGAAGGAGAAGGTGTAGTCTGGAGGGTGAATCCGAAGAAGTAGACGAAGGAGAAGGAGAAGGTGAAGTCTGGAGGGTGAATCAGAAGAAGCAGAAGGAGAAGGAGAAGGTGAAGTCTGGAGGGTGAATCAGAAGAAGTAGAAGAAGGAGAAGGAGAAGGTGAAGTCTGGAGGGTGAATCAGAAGAAGCAGAAGAAGGAGAAGGAGAAGGTGAAGTCTGGAGAGTGAATCAGAAGAAGCAGAAGAAGGAGAAGGAGAAGTTGAGGTCAGGAGGTTGAATCAGAAGAAGCAGAAGAAGGAGAAGGAGAAGGTGAAGTTAGTAGGCTGAATCAGAAGAAGCAGAAGAAGGAGAAGGAGAAGTTGAAGTCAGGGGGGTGAAGCAGAAGAAGTAGAAGAAGGAGAAGGAGAAGGTGAAGTCTGGAGGGTGAATCAGAAGAAGCAGAAGAAGGAGAAGGAGAAGGTGAAGTCTGGAGGGTGAATCAGAAGATGCAGAAGAAGGAGAAGGAGAAGTTGAGGTCAGGAGGTTGAATCAGAAGAAGCAGAAGAAGGAGAAGGAGAAGGTGAAGTTAGTAGGCTGAATCAGAAGAAGCAGAAGAAGGAGAAGGAGAAGTTGAAGTCAGGGGGGTGAAGCAGAAGAAGTAGAAGAAGGAGAAGGAGAAGGTGAAGTCAGGAAGGTGAAGGAGAAGAAGCAGAAGAAGAAGAAGGAGAAGGTGAAGTCTGGAGGGAGAATCAGAAGAAGCAGAAGAAGGAGAAGGAGAAGGTGAAGTCTGGAGGGTGAATCAGAAGAAGCAGAAGAAGGAGAAGGAGAAGGTGAGGTCAGGAGGCTGAATCAGAAGAAGCAGAAGAAGGAGAAGGAGAAGATGAAGTTAGGAGGGTGAATCAGAAGAAGCAGAAGAAGGAGAAGGAGAAGGTGAATTAAGGGGATGAAGCAGAAGAAGTAGAAGAAGGAGAAGGAGAAGGTGAAGTCAGGAAGGTGAAGCAGAAGAAGCAGAAGAAGGAGAAGGAGAAGGTGAAGTCTGGAGGGCGCAGCAGAAGAAGCTGAAGAAGGAGAAGGAGAAGGTGAAGTCTGGAGGGTGAAGCAGAAGAAGCAGAAGAAGGAGAAGGAGAAGGTGAAGTCTGGAGGGTGAATCAGAAGAAGTAGAAGAAGGAGAAGGAGAAGGTGAAGTCAAGAGGGTGAAGCAGAAGAAGCAGAAGAAGGAGAAGGAGAAGGTGAAGTCTGGAGGGTGAAGCAGAAGAAGCAGAAGTGGAAAAGGAGAAGGTGAAGTCTGGAGGGCGAAGCAGAAGAAGCAGAAGAAGGAGAAGGAGAGGGTGCAGTCTGGAGGGTGAAGCAGAAGAAGCAGAAGAAGGAGAAGGCGAAGGTGAAGTCTGGAGGGTGAAGCAGAAGAAGCAGAAGAAGGAGAAGGAGAAGGTGAAGTCTGGAGGGTGAAGCAGAAGAAGCAGAAGAAGGAGAAGGAGAAAGTGAAGTCTGGAGGGTGAAGCAGAAGAAGCAGAAGAAGGAGATGGAGAAGGTGAAGTCAGGAGGGTGAATCAGAAGAAGTAGAAGAAGGAGAAGGAGAAGGTGAAGTCTGGAGGGTGAATCAGACAAAGTAGAAGAAGGAGAAGGAGAAGGTGAAGTCTGGAGGGTGAAGCAGAAGAAGCAGAAGAAGGAGAAGGAGAAGGTGTAGTCTGGAGGGTGAATCCGAAGAAGTAGACGAAGGAGAAGGAGAAGGTGAAGTCTGGAGGGTGAATCAGAAGAAGCAGAAGAAGGAGAAGGAGAAGGTGAAGTCTGGAGGGTGAATCAGAAGAAGTAGAAGAAGGAGAAGGAGAAGGTGAAGTCTGGAGGGTGAATCAGAAGAAGCAGAAGAAGGAGAAGGAGAAGGTGAAGTCTGGAGAGTGAATCAGAAGAAGCAGAAGAAGGAGAAGGAGAAGGAGAAGTCTGGAGGGTGAATCAGAAGAAGCAGAAGAAGGAGAAGGAGAAGGTGAAGTCTGGAGGGTGAATCAGAAGAAGCAGAAGAAGTAGAAGGAGAAGGTGAAGTCTGGATGGTGAATCAGAAGAAGTAGAAGAAGGAGAAGGAGAAGGTGAAGTCTGGAGGGTGAATCAGAAGAAGCAGAAGAAGGAGAAGGAGAAGTTGAAGTCAGGAGGGTGAATCAGAAGAAGCAGAAGAAGGAGAAGGAGAAGGTGAAGTCTGGAGGGTGAATCAGAAGAAGCAGAAGAAGGAGAAGGAGAAGGTGAAGACTGGAGGGTGAATCAGAAGAAGTAGAAGAAGGAGAAGGAGAAGGTGAAGTCTGGAGGGTGAATCAGAAGAAGTAGAAGAAGGAGAAGGAAAAGGCGAAGTCTGGAGGGTGAATCAGAAGAAGCAGAAGAAGGAGAAGGAGAAGGTGAAGTCTGGAGGGTGAATCAGAAGAAGCAGAAGAAGGAGAAGGAGAAGATGAAGTCTGGAGGGTGAATCAGAAGAAGCAGAAGAAGGAGAAGGAGAAGGTGAAGTCTGGAGGGTGAATCAGAAGAAGCAGAAGAAGGAGAAGGAGAAGGTGAAGTCTCGAGGGTGAAGCAGAAGAAGCAGAAGAAGGAGAAGGAGAAGTTGAAGTCTGGAGGGTGAATCAGAAGAAGTAGAAGAAGGAGAAGGAGAAGGTGATGTCTGGGGGGTGAATCAGAAAAAGCTGAAGAAGTAGAAGGAGAAGGTGAAGTCTGGAGGGTGAATCAGAAGAAGTAGAAGAAGGAGAAGGAGAAGGTGATGTCTGGAGGGTGAATCAGGAGAAGCAGAAGAAGTAGAAGGAGAAGGTGAAGTCAGGAGGGTGAATCAGAAGAAGCAGAAGAAGGAGAAGGAGAAGGTGAAGTCTGGAGGGTGAATCAGAAGAAGCAGAAGAAGGAGAAGGAGAAGGTGAAGACTGGAGGGTGAATCAGAAGAAGTAGAAGAAGAAGGAGAAGGTGAAGTCTGGAGGGTGAATCAGAAGAAGTAGAAGAAGGAGAAGGAGAAGGCGAAGTCTGGAGGGTGAATCAGAAGTAGAAGAAGAAGGAAAAGGAGAAGGTGAAGTCTGGAGGGTGAATCAGAAGAAGCAGAAGAAGGAGAAGGAGAAGGTGAAGTCTGGAGGGTGAATCAGAAGAAGCAGAAGAAGGAGAAGGAGAAGGTGAAGTCTGGAGGGTGAATCAGAAGAAGTAGAAGAAGGAGAAGGAGAAGGTGAAGTCTGGAGGGTGAATCAGAAGAAGCAGAAGAAGGAGAAGGAGAAGGTGAAGTCTGGAGGGTGAATCAGAAGAAGTAGAAGAAGGAGAAGGAGAAGGTGAAGTCAGGAGTGTGAAGCAGAAGAAGCAGAAGAAGGAGAAGGAGAAGGTGAAGTCTGGAGGGAGAATCAGAAGAAGCAGAAGAAGGAGAAGGAGAAGGTGAAGTCTGGAGGGTGAATCAGAAGAAGCAGAAGAAGGAGAAGGAGAAGGTGAGGTCAGGAGGCTGAATCAGAAGAAGCAGAAGAAGGAGAAGGAGAAGATGAAGTTAGGAGGGTGAATCAGAAGAAGCAGAAGAAGGAGAAGGAGAAGGTGAATTAAGGGGATGAAGCAGAAGAAGTAGAAGAAGGAGAAGGAGAAGGTGAAGTCAGGAAGGTGAAGCAGAAGAAGCAGAAGAAGGAGAAGGAGAAGGTGAAGTCTGGAGGGCGCAGCAGAAGAAGCTGAAGAAGGAGAAGGAGAAGGTGAAGTCTGGAGGGTGAAGCAGAAGAAGCAGAAGAAGGAGAAGGAGAAGGTGAAGTCTGGAGGGTGAATCAGAAGAAGTAGAAGAAGGAGAAGGAGAAGGTGAAGTCAAGAGGGTGAAGCAGAAGAAGCAGAAGAAGGAGAAGGAGAAGGTGAAGTCTGGAGGGTGAAGCAGAAGAAGCAGAAGTGGAAAAGGAGAAGGTGAAGTCTGGAGGGCGAAGCAGAAGAAGCAGAAGAAGGAGAAGGAGAGGGTGCAGTCTGGAGGGTGAAGCAGAAGAAGCAGAAGAAGGAGAAGGCGAAGGTGAAGTCTGGAGGGTGAATCAGAAGAAGTAGAAGAAGGAGAAGGAGAAGGTGAAGTCAGGAGGGTGAAGCAGAAGAAGCAGAAGAAGGAGAAGGAGAAGGTGAAGTCTGGAGGGTGAAGCAGAAGAAGCAGAAGAAGGAGAAGGAGAAGGTGAAGTCTGGAGGGTGAAGCAGAAGAAGCAGAAGAAGGAGATGGAGAAGGTGAAGTCAGGAGGGTGAATCAGAAGAAGTAGAAGAAGGAGAAGGAGAAGGTGAAGTCTGGAGGGTGAATCAGACAAAGTAGAAGAAGGAGAAGGAGAAGGTGAAGTCTGGAGGGTGAAGCAGAAGAAGCAGAAGAAGGAGAAGGAGAAGGTGTAGTCTGGAGGGTGAATCCGAAGAAGTAGACGAAGGAGAAGGAGAAGGTGAAGTCTGGAGGGTGAATCAGAAGAAGCAGAAGAAGGAGAAGGAGAAGGTGAAGTCTGGAGGGTGAATCAGAAGAAGTAGAAGAAGGAGAAGGAGAAGGTGAAGTCTGGAGGGTGAATCAGAAGAAGCAGAAGAAGGAGAAGGAGAAGGTGAAGTCTGGAGAGTGAATCAGAAGAAGCAGAAGAAGGAGAAGGAGAAGGAGAAGTCTGGAGGGTGAATCAGAAGAAGCAGAAGAAGGAGAAAGAGAAGGTGAAGTCTGGAGGGTGAATCAGAAGAAGCAGAAGAAGTAGAAGGAGAAGGTGAAGTCTGGATGGTGAATCAGAAGAAGTAGAAGAAGGAGAAGGAGAAGGTGAAGTCTGGAGGGTGAATCAGAAGAAGCAGAAGAAGGAGAAGGAGAAGTTGAAGTCAGGAGGGTGAATCAGAAGAAGCAGAAGAAGGAGAAGGAGAAGGTGAAGTCTGGAGGGTGAATCAGAAGAAGCAGAAGAAGGAGAAGGAGAAGGTGAAGACTGGAGGGTGAATCAGAAGAAGTAGAAGAAGGAGAAGGAGAAGGTGAAGTCTGGAGGGTGAATCAGAAGAAGTAGAAGAAGGAGAAGGAAAAGGCGAAGTCTGGAGGGTGAATCAGAAGAAGCAGAAGAAGGAGAAGGAGAAGGTGAAGTCTGGAGGGTGAATCAGAAGAAGCAGAAGAAGGAGAAGGAGAAGATGAAGTCTGGAGGGTGAATCAGAAGAAGCAGAAGAAGGAGAAGGAGAAGGTGAAGTCTGGAGGGTGAATCAGAAGAAGCAGAAGAAGGAGAAGGAGAAGGTGAAGTCTCGAGGGTGAAGCAGAAGAAGCAGAAGAAGGAGAAGGAGAAGGTGAAGTCTGGAGGGTGAATCAGAAGAAGTAGAAGAAGGAGAAGGAGAAGGTGATGTCTGGGGGGTGAATCAGAAAAAGCAGAAGAAGTAGAAGGAGAAGGTGAAGTCTGGAGGGTGAATCAGAAGAAGTAGAAGAAGGAGAAGGAGAAGGTGATGTCTGGAGGGTGAAACAGGAGAAGCAGAAGAAGTAGAAGGAGAAGGTGAAGTCAGGAGGGTGAATCAGAAGAAGCAGAAGAAGGAGAAGGAGAAGGTGAAGTCTGGAGGGTGAATCAGAAGAAGCAGAAGAAGGAGAAGGAGAAGGTGAAGACTGGAGGGTGAATCAGAAGAAGTAGAAGAAGAAGGAGAAGGTGAAGTCTGGAGGGTGAATCAGAAGAAGTAGAAGAAGGAGAAGGAGAAGGCGAAGTCTGGAGGGTGAATCAGAAGTAGAAGAAGAAGGAAAAGGAGAAGGTGAAGTCTGGAGGGTGAATCAGAAGAAGCAGAAGAAGGAGAAGGAGAAGGTGAAGTCTGGAGGGTGAATCAGAAGAAGCAGAAGAAGGAGAAGGAGAAGGTGAAGTCTGGAGGGTGAATCAGAAGAAGTAGAAGAAGGAGAAGGAGAAGGTGAAGTCTGGAGGGTGAATCAGAAGAAGTAGAAGAAGGAGAAGGAGAACGTGAAGTCTGGAGGGTGAATCAGAAGAAGCAGAAGAAGGAGAAGGAGAAGGTGAAGTCTGGAGGTTGAATCAGAAGAAGCAGAAGAAGGAGAAGGAGAAGATGAAGTCTGGAGGGTGAATCAGAAGAAGTAGAAGAAGGAGAAGGAGAAGGTGAGGTCTGGAGGATGAAGCAGAAGAAGCAGAAGAAGGAGAAGGAGAAGGTGAAGTCTGAAGGGTGTATCAGAAGAAGCAGAAGAAGGAGAAGGAGAAGGTGAAGTCTGGAGGGTGAATCAGAAGAAGCAGAAAAAGGAGAAGGAGAAGGTGAAGTCTGGAGGGTGAATCAGAAGAAGCAGAAGAAGGAGAAGGAGATGGTGCAGTCTGGAGGGTGAATCAGAAGAAGTAGAAGAAGGAGAAGGAGAAGGTGAAGTCTGGAGGGTGAATCAGAAGAAGTGGAAGAAGGAGAAGCAGAAGGTGATGTCTGGAGGGTGAATCAGAAGAAGCAGAAGAAGGAGAAGGAGAAGGTGAAGTCTGGAGGGTGAATCAGAAGAAGCAGAATAAGGAGAAGGAGAAGTTGAAGTCTGGAGGGTGAATCAGAAGAAGCAGAAGAAGGAGAAGGAGAAGGTGAAGTTTGGAGGGTGAATCAGAAGAAGTAGAAGAAGGAGAAGGAGAAGGTGAAGTCTGGAGGGTGAATCAGAAGAAGTAGAAGAAGGAGAAGGAGAAGGTGAAGTCTGGAGGGTGAATCAGAAGAAGCAGAAGAAGGAGAAGGAGAAGGTGAAGTCTGGAGTGTGAATCAGAAGAAGCAGAATAAGGAGAAGGAGAAGGTGAAGTCTGGAGGGTGAATCAGAAGAAGCAGAAGAAGGAGAAGGAGAAGGTGAAGTCTGGAGGGTGAATCAGAAGAAGTAGAAGAAGGAGAAGGAGAAGGTGAAGTCTGGAGGGTGAAGCAGAAGAAGTAGAAGAAGGAGAAGGAGAAGGTGAAGTCAGGAGGGTGAATCAGAAGAAGTAGAAGAAGGAGAAGGAGAAGGTGAAGTCAGGAGGGTGAATCAGAAGAAGCAGAAGAAGGAGAAGGAGAAGGTGAAGTCTGGAGGGTGAATCAGAAGAATCAGAAGAAGGAGAAGGAGAAGGTGAAGTCTGGAGGGTGAATCAGAAGAAGCAGAAGAAAGAGAAGGAAAAGGTGAAGTCTGGAGGGTGAAGCAGAAGAAGCAGAAGAAGGAGAAGGAGAAGGTGAAGACTGGAGGGTGAATCTGAAGAAGTATAAGAAGGAGAAGGAGAAACTGAAGTCTGGAGGGTGAATCAGAAGAAGTAGAAGAAGGAGAAGGAGAAGGTGAAGTCTGGAGGGTGAATCAGAAGAAGCAGAAGAAGGAGAAGCAGAAGGTGAAGTCTGGAGGGTGAATCAGAAGAAGCAGAAGAAGGAGAAGGAGAAGATGAAGTCTGGAGGGTGAATCAGAAGAAGTAGAAGAAGGAGAAGGAGAAGGTGAGGTCTGGGGGGTGAATCAGAAGAAGCAGAAGAAGGAGAAGGAGAAGGTGAAGTCTGGAGGGTGAATCAGAAGAAGCAGAAGAAGGAGAAGGAGAAGGTGAAGTCTGGAGGGTGAATCAGAAGAAGCAGAAGAAGGAGAAGGAGAAGGTGAAGTCAGGAGGGTGAATCAGAAGAAGCAGAAGAAGGAGAAGGAGAAGGTGAAGTTAGGAGGGGTGAATCAGAAGAAGCAGAAGAAGGAGAAGGAGAAGGTGAAGTCAGGGGGGTGAAGCAGAAGAAGTAGAAGAAGGAGAAGGAGAAGGTGAAGTCTGGAGGGTGAAGCAGAAGAAGCAGAAGAAGGAGAAGGAGAAGGTGAAGTCTGGAGGGTGAATCAGAAGAAGTAGAAGAAGATGAAGAAGAAGGTGAAGTCAGGAGGGTGAAGCAGAAGAAGCAGAAGAAGGAGAAGGAGAAGGTGAAGTCTGGAGGGTGAAGCAGAAGAAGCAGAAGAAGGAGAAGGAGAAGGTGAAGTCTGGAGGGCGAAGCAGAAGAAGCAGAAGAAGGAGAAGGAGAAGGTGAAGTCTGGAGGGTGAAGCAGAAGAAGCAGAAGAAGGAGAAGGAGAAGGTGAAGTCTGGAGGGTGAATCAGAAGAAGTAGAAGAAGGAGAAGGAGAAGGTGAAGTCAGGAGGGTGAAGCAGAAGAAGCAGAAGAAGGAGAAGGAGAAGGTGAAGTCTGGAGAGTGAAGCAGAAGAAGCAGAAGAAGGAGAAGGAGAAGGTGAAGTCTGGAGGGTGAAGCAGAAGAAGCAGAAGAAGGAGAAGGAGAAGGAGAAGTCAGGAGGGTGAATCAGAAGAAGTAGAAGAAGGAGAAGGAGAAGGTGAAGTCTGGAGGGTGAATCAGAAGAAGTAGAAGAAGGAGAAGGAGAAGGTGAAGTCTGGAGGGTGAATCAGAAGAAGTAGAAGAAGGAGAAGGAGAAGGTGAAGTCTGGAGGGTGAATCAGAAGAAGCAGAAGAAGGAGAAGGTGAAGGTGAAGTCTGGAGGGAGAAGCAGAAGAAGTAGAAGAAGGAGAAGGAGAAGGTGAAGTCTGGAGGGTGAATCAGAAGAAGTAGAAGAAGGAGAAGGAGAAGGTGAAGTTTGGAGGGTGAATCAGAAGAAGTAGAAGAAGGAGAAGAGAAGGTGAAGTCTGGAGGGTGAATCAGAAGAAGCAGAAGAAGGAGAAGGAGAAGGTGAAGTTTGGAGGGTGAATCAGAAGAAGTAGAAGAAGGAGAAGGAGAAGGTTTAGTCTGGAGGGTGAATCAGAAGAAGTAGACGAAGGAGAAGGAGAATGTTAAGTCTGGAGGGTGAATCAGAAGAAGCAGAAGCAGGAGAAGGAGAAGGTGAAGTCTGGAGGGTGAATCAGAAGAAGTACAAGAAGGAGAAGGAGAAGGTGAAGTCTGGAGGGTGAATCAGAAGAAGCAGAAGAAGGAGAAGGAGAAGGTGAAGTCTGGAGGGTGAATCAGAAGAAGCAGAAGAAGGAGAAGGAGAAGGTGAAGTCTGGAGGGTGAATCAGAAGAAGCAGAAGAAGGAGAAGGAGAAGGTGAAGTCTGCAGGGTGAATCAGAAGAAGCAGAAGAAGTAGAAGGAGAAGGTGAAGTCTGGAGGGTGAATCAGAAGAAGTAGAACAAGGAGAAGGAGAAGGTGAAGTCAGGAGGGTGAATCAGAAGAAGTAGAAGAAGGAGAAGGAGAAGGTGAAGTCTGGAGGGTGAAGCAGAAGAAGTAGAAGAAGGAGAAGGAGAAGGTGAAGTCTGGAGGGTGAATCAGAAGAAGTAGAAGAAGGAGAAGGAGAAGGTAAAGTCTGGAGGGTCAAGCAGAAGAAGTAGAAGAAGGAGAAGGAGAAGGTGAAGTCTGGAGCGTGAATCAGAAGAAGTAGAAGAAGGAGAAGGAGAAGGTGAAGTTTGGAGGGTGAATCAGAAGAAGTAGAAGAAGGAGAAGAGAAGGTGAAGTCTGGAGGGTGAATCAGAAGAAGCAGAAGAAGGAGAAGGAGAAGGTGAAGTTTGGAGGGTGAATCAGAAGAAGTAGAAGAAGGAGAAGGAGAAGGTTTAGTCTGGAGGGTGAATCAGAAGAAGTAGACGAAGGAGAAGGAGAATGTTAAGTCTGGAGGGTGAATCAGAAGAAGCAGAAGCAGGAGAAGGAGAAGGTGAAGTCTGGAGGGTGAATCAGAAGAAGTACAAGTAGGAGAAGGAGAAGGTGAAGTCTGGAGGGTGAATCAGAAGAAGCAGAAGAAGGAGAAGGAGAAGGTGAAGTCTGGAGGGTCAAGCAGAAGAAGTAGAAGAAGGAGAAGGAGAAGGTGAAGTCTGGAGGGTGAATCAGAAGAAGTAGAAGAAGGAGAAGGAGAAGGTGAAGTCTGGAGGGTGAATCAGAAGAAGCAGAAGAAGGAGAAGGAGAAGGTGAAGTCTGGAGTGTGAATCAGAAGAAGCAGAATAAGGAGAAGGAGAAGGTGAAGTCTGGAGGGTGAATCAGAAGAAGCAGAAGAAGGAGAAGGAGAAGGTGAAGTCTGGAGGGTGAATCAGAAGAAGTAGAAGAAGGAGAAGGAGAAGGTGAAGTCTGGAGGGTGAAGCAGAAGAAGTAGAAGAAGGAGAAGGAGAAGGTGAAGTCAGGAGGGTGAATCAGAAGAAGTAGAAGAAGGAGAAGGAGAAGGTGAAGTCAGGAGGGTGAATCAGAAGAAGCAGAAGAAGGAGAAGGAGAAGGTGAAGTCTGGAGGGTGAATCAGAAGAATCAGAAGAAGGAGAAGGAGAAGGTGAAGTCTGGAGGGTGAATCAGAAGAAGCAGAAGAAAGAGAAGGAAAAGGTGAAGTCTGGAGGGTGAAGCAGAAGAAGCAGAAGAAGGAGAAGGAGAAGGTGAAGACTGGAGGGTGAATCTGAAGAAGTATAAGAAGGAGAAGGAGAAACTGAAGTCTGGAGGGTGAATCAGAAGAAGTAGAAGAAGGAGAAGGAGAAGGTGAAGTCTGGAGGGTGAATCAGAAGAAGCAGAAGAAGGAGAAGCAGAAGGTGAAGTCTGGAGGGTGAATCAGAAGAAGCAGAAGAAGGAGAAGGAGAAGATGAAGTCTGGAGGGTGAATCAGAAGAAGTAGAAGAAGGAGAAGGAGAAGGTGAGGTCTGGGGGGTGAATCAGAAGAAGCAGAAGAAGGAGAAGGAGAAGGTGAAGTCTGGAGGGTGAATCAGAAGAAGCAGAAGAAGGAGAAGGAGAAGGTGAAGTCTGGAGGGTGAATCAGAAGAAGCAGAAGAAGGAGAAGGAGAAGGTGAAGTCAGGAGGGTGAATCAGAAGAAGCAGAAGAAGGAGAAGGAGAAGGTGAAGTTAGGAGGGGTGAATCAGAAGAAGCAGAAGAAGGAGAAGGAGAAGGTGAAGTCAGGGGGGTGAAGCAGAAGAAGTAGAAGAAGGAGAAGGAGAAGGTGAAGTCTGGAGGGTGAAGCAGAAGAAGCAGAAGAAGGAGAAGGAGAAGGTGAAGTCTGGAGGGTGAATCAGAAGAAGTAGAAGAAGATGAAGAAGAAGGTGAAGTCAGGAGGGTGAAGCAGAAGAAGCAGAAGAAGGAGAAGGAGAAGGTGAAGTCTGGAGGGTGAAGCAGAAGAAGCAGAAGAAGGAGAAGGAGAAGGTGAAGTCTGGAGGGCGAAGCAGAAGAAGCAGAAGAAGGAGAAGGAGAAGGTGAAGTCTGGAGGGTGAAGCAGAAGAAGCAGAAGAAGGAGAAGGAGAAGGTGAAGTCTGGAGGGTGAATCAGAAGAAGTAGAAGAAGGAGAAGGAGAAGGTGAAGTCAGGAGGGTGAAGCAGAAGAAGCAGAAGAAGGAGAAGGAGAAGGTGAAGTCTGGAGAGTGAAGCAGAAGAAGCAGAAGAAGGAGAAGGAGAAGGTGAAGTCTGGAGGGTGAAGCAGAAGAAGCAGAAGAAGGAGAAGGAGAAGGAGAAGTCAGGAGGGTGAATCAGAAGAAGTAGAAGAAGGAGAAGGAGAAGGTGAAGTCTGGAGGGTGAATCAGAAGAAGTAGAAGAAGGAGAAGGAGAAGGTGAAGTCTGGAGGGTGAATCAGAAGAAGTAGAAGAAGGAGAAGGAGAAGGTGAAGTCTGGAGGGTGAATCAGAAGAAGCAGAAGAAGGAGAAGGTGAAGGTGAAGTCTGGAGGGAGAAGCAGAAGAAGTAGAAGAAGGAGAAGGAGAAGGTGAAGTCTGGAGGGTGAATCAGAAGAAGTAGAAGAAGGAGAAGGAGAAGGTGAAGTTTGGAGGGTGAATCAGAAGAAGTAGAAGAAGGAGAAGAGAAGGTGAAGTCTGGAGGGTGAATCAGAAGAAGCAGAAGAAGGAGAAGGAGAAGGTGAAGTTTGGAGGGTGAATCAGAAGAAGTAGAAGAAGGAGAAGGAGAAGGTTTAGTCTGGAGGGTGAATCAGAAGAAGTAGACGAAGGAGAAGGAGAATGTTAAGTCTGGAGGGTGAATCAGAAGAAGCAGAAGCAGGAGAAGGAGAAGGTGAAGTCTGGAGGGTGAATCAGAAGAAGTACAAGAAGGAGAAGGAGAAGGTGAAGTCTGGAGGGTGAATCAGAAGAAGCAGAAGAAGGAGAAGGAGAAGGTGAAGTCTGGAGGGTGAATCAGAAGAAGCAGAAGAAGGAGAAGGAGAAGGTGAAGTCTGGAGGGTGAATCAGAAGAAGCAGAAGAAGGAGAAGGAGAAGGTGAAGTCTGCAGGGTGAATCAGAAGAAGCAGAAGAAGTAGAAGGAGAAGGTGAAGTCTGGAGGGTGAATCAGAAGAAGTAGAACAAGGAGAAGGAGAAGGTGAAGTCAGGAGGGTGAATCAGAAGAAGTAGAAGAAGGAGAAGGAGAAGGTGAAGTCTGGAGGGTGAAGCAGAAGAAGTAGAAGAAGGAGAAGGAGAAGGTGAAGTCTGGAGGGTGAATCAGAAGAAGTAGAAGAAGGAGAAGGAGAAGGTAAAGTCTGGAGGGTCAAGCAGAAGAAGTAGAAGAAGGAGAAGGAGAAGGTGAAGTCTGGAGCGTGAATCAGAAGAAGTAGAAGAAGGAGAAGGAGAAGGTGAAGTTTGGAGGGTGAATCAGAAGAAGTAGAAGAAGGAGAAGAGAAGGTGAAGTCTGGAGGGTGAATCAGAAGAAGCAGAAGAAGGAGAAGGAGAAGGTGAAGTTTGGAGGGTGAATCAGAAGAAGTAGAAGAAGGAGAAGGAGAAGGTTTAGTCTGGAGGGTGAATCAGAAGAAGTAGACGAAGGAGAAGGAGAATGTTAAGTCTGGAGGGTGAATCAGAAGAAGCAGAAGCAGGAGAAGGAGAAGGTGAAGTCTGGAGGGTGAATCAGAAGAAGTACAAGTAGGAGAAGGAGAAGGTGAAGTCTGGAGGGTGAATCAGAAGAAGCAGAAGAAGGAGAAGGAGAAGGTGAAGTCTGGAGGGTGAAGCAGAAGAAGCAGAAGAAGGAGAAGGAGAAGGTGAAGTCTGGAGGGTGAATCAGAAGAAGTAGAAGAAGGAGAAGGAGAAGGTGAAGTCAGCAGGGTGAAGCAGAAGAAGGAGAAGGAGAAGTTGAAGTCTGGAGGGTGAAGCAGAAGAAGCAGAAGAAGGAGAAGGAGAAGGTGAAGTCTGGAGGGTGAAGCAGAAGAAGCAGAAGAAGGAGAAGGAGAAGGTGAAGTCTGGAGGGTGAATCAGAAGAAGTAGAAGAAGGAGAAGGAGAAGGTGAAGTCAGCAGGGTGAAGCAGAAGAAGGAGAAGGAGAAGTTGAAGTCTGGAGGGTGAAGCAGAAGAAGCAGAAGAAGGAGAAGGAGAAGGTGAAGTCAGGAGGGTGAATCAGAAGAAGTAGAAGAAGGAGAAGGAGAAGGTGAAGTCTGGAGGGTGAATCAGAAGAAGGAGAAGAAGGAGAAGGAGAAGGTGAAGTCTGGAGGGTGAAGCAGAAGAAGTAGAAGAAGGAGAAGGAGAAGGTGAAGTCAGGAGGGTGAATCAGAAGAAGTAGAAGAAGGAGAAGGAGAAGGTGAAGTCTGGAGGGTGAATCAGAAGAAGCAGAAGAAGGAGAAGGAGAAGGTGAAGTCTGGAGGGTGAATCAGAAGAAGCAAAAGAATGAGAAGGAGAAGATGAAGTCTGGAGGGTGAATCAGAAGAAGTAGAAGAAGGAGAAGGAGAAGGTGAGGTCTGGAGGGTGAATCAGAAGAAGCAGAAGAAGGAGAAGGAGAAGATGAAGTCTGGAGGGTGAATCAGAAGAAGCAGAAGAAGGAGAAGGAGAAGGTGAAGTCTGGAGGGTGAATCAGAAGAAGCAGAAGAAGGAGAAGGAGAAGGTGAGGTCAGGAGGCTGAATCAGAAGAAGCAGAAGAAGGAGAAGGAGAAGATGAAGTTAGGAGGGTGAATCAGAAGAAGCAGAAGAAGGAGAAGGAGAAGGTGAATTAAGGGGATGAAGCAGAAGAAGTAGAAGAAGGAGAAGGAGAAGGTGAAGTCAGGAAGGTGAAGCAGAAGAAGCAGAAGAAGGAGAAGGAGAAGGTGAAGTCTGGAGGGCGCAGCAGAAGAAGCTGAAGAAGGAGAAGGAGAAGGTGAAGTCTGGAGGGTGAATCAGAAGAAGCAGAAGAAGGAGAAGGAGAAGGTGAAGTCTGGAGGGTGAATCAGAAGAAGCAGAATAAGGAGAAGGAGAAGGTGAAGTCTGGAGTGTGAATCAGGAGAAGCAGAAGAAGGAGAAGGAGAAGGTGAAGTCTGGAGGGTGAATCAGAAGAAGGAGAAGAAGGAGAAGGAGAAGGTGAAGTCTGGAGGGTGAAGCAGAAGAAGTAGAAGAAGGAGAAGGAGAAGGTGAAGTCAGGAGGGTGAATCAGAAGAAGTAGAAGAAGGAGAAGGAGAAGGTGAAGTCTGGAGGGTGAATCAGAAGAAGCAGAAGAAGGAGAAGGAGAAGGTGAAGTCTGGAGGGTGAATCAGAAGAAGCAAAAGAATGAGAAGGAGAAGATGAAGTCTGGAGGGTGAATCAGAAGAAGTAGAAGAAGGAGAAGGAGAAGGTGAGGTCTGGAGGGTGAATCAGAAGAAGCAGAAGAAGGAGAAGGAGAAGATGAAGTCTGGAGGGTGAATCAGAAGAAGCAGAAGAAGGAGAAGGAGAAGGTGAAGTCTGGAGGGTGAATCAGAAGAAGCAGAAGAAGGAGAAGGAGAAGGTGAAGTCAGGATGGTGAATCAGAAGAAGCAGAAGAAGGAGAAGGAGAAGGTGAAGTTAGGAGGGTGAATCAGAAGAAGCAGAAGAAGGAGAAGGAGAAGGTGAAGTCAGGGGGGTGAAGCAGAAGAAGTAGAAGAAGGAGAAGGAGATGGTGAAGTCAGGAGGGTGAAGCAGAAGAAGCAGAAGAAGGAGAAGGAGAAGGTGAAGTCTGGAGGGTGAAGCAGAAGAAACAGAAGAAGGAGAAGGAGAAGGTGAAGTCTGGAGGGCGAAGCAGAAGAAGCAGAAGAAGGAGAAGGTGAAGGTGAAGTCTGGAGGGTGAAGCAGAAGAAGCAGAAGAAGGAGAAGGTGAAGTCTGGAGGGTGAATCAGAAGAAGTAGAAGAAGGAGAAGGAGAAGGTGAAGTCAGGAGGGTGAAGCAGAAGAAGGAGACGGAGAAGGTGAAGTCTGGAGGGTGAAGCAGAAGAAGCAGAAGAAGGAGAAGGAGAAGGTGAAGTCTGGAGGGTGAAGCAGAAGAAGCAGAAGAAGGAGAAGGAGAAGGTGAAGTCAGGAGGGTGAATCAGAAGAAGCAGAAGAAGGAGAAGGAGAAGGTGAAGTCTGGAGGGTGAATCAGAAGAAGTAGAAGAAGGAGAAGGAGAAGGTGAAGTCTGGAGGGTGAATCAGAAGAAGTAGAAGAAGGAGAAGGAGAAGGTGAAGTCTGGAGGGTGAATCAGAAGAAGCAGAAGAAGGAGAAGGAGAAGGTGAAGTCTGGAGGGAGAAGCAGAAGAAGTAGAAGAAGGAGAAGGAGAAGGTGAAGTCTGGAGGGTGAATCAGAAGAAGTAGAAGAAGGATAAGGAGAAGTTAAAGTCTGGAGGGTGAATCAGAAGAAGTAGAAGAAGGAGAAGGAGAAGGTGAAGTCTGGAGGGTGAATCAGAAGAAGCAGAAGAAGGAGAAGGAGAAGGTGAAATCTGGAGGGTGAATCAGAAGAAGTAGAAGAAGGAGAAGTAGAAGGTGTAGTTTGGAGGGTGAATCAGGAGAAGTAGACGAAGGAGAAGGAGAAGGTGAAGTCTGGAGGGTGAATCAGAAGAAGCAGAAGAAGGAGAAGGAGAAGGTGAAGTCTGGAGGGTGATTCAGAAGAAGTAGAAGAAGCAGAAGGAGAAGGTGAAGTCTGGAGGGTGAATCAGAAGAAGCAGAAGAAGGAGAAGGAGAAGGTGAAGTCTGGAGGGTGAATCGGAAGAAGCAGAAGAAGGAGAAGGAGAAGGTGAAGTATGGAGGGTGAATCAGAAGAAGCAGAAGAAGGAGAAGGAGAAGGTGAAGTCTGGAGGGTGAATCAGAAGAAGCAGAAGAAGTAGAAGGAGAAGGTGAAGTCTGGAGGGTGAATCAGAAGAAGTAGAAGAAGGAGAAGGAGAAGGTGAAGTCTGGAGGGTGAATCAGAAGAAGCAGAAGAAGGAGAAGGAGAAGGTGAAGTCAGGAGGGTGAATCAGAAGAAGCAGAAGAAGGAGAAGGAGAAGGTGAAATCTGGAGGGTGAATCAGAAGAAGCAGAAGAAGGCGAAGGAGAAGGTGAAGACTGGAGGGTGAATCAGAAGAAGTAGAAGAAGGAGAAGGAGAAGGTGAAGTCTGGAGGGTGAATCAGAAGAAGTAGAAGAAGAAGAAGGAGAAGGTGAAGTCTGGAGGGTGAATCAGAAGAAGCAGAAGAAAGAGAAGGAGAAGGTGAAGTCTGGAGGGTGAAGCAGAAGAAGCAGAAGAAGGAGAAGGAGAAGGTGAAGACTGGAGGGTGAATCAGAAGACGGAGAAGAAGGAGAAGAAGAAGGTGAAGTCTGGAGGGTGAATCAGAAGAAGTAGAAGAAGGAGAAGGAGAAGGTGAAGTCTGGAGGGTGAATCAGAAGAAGCAGAAGAAGGAGAAGGAGAAGATGAAGTCTGGAGGGTGAATCAGAAGAAGCAGAAGAAGGAGAAGGAGAAGGTGAAGTCAGGGGGGTGAAGCAGAAGAAGTAGAAGAAGGAGAAGGAGATGGTGAAGTCAGGAGGGTGAAGCAGAAGAAGCAGAAGAAGGAGAAGGAGAAGGTCAAGTCTGGAGGGCGCAGCAGAAGAAGCAGAAGAAGGAGAAGGAGAAGGTGAAGTCTGGAGGGTGAAGCCGTAGAAGCAGAAGAAGGAGAAGGAGAAGGTGAAGTCTGGAGGGTGAATCAGAAGAAGTAGAAGAAGGAGAAGGAGAAGGTGAAGTCAGGAGGGTGAAGCAGAAGAAGCAGAAGAAGGAGAAGGAGAAGGTGAAGTCTGGAGGGTGAAGCGGAAGAAGCAGAAGAAGGAGAAGGAGAAGGTGAAGTCTGGAGGGCGAAGCAGAAGAAGCAGAAGAAGGAGAAGGAGAAGGTCAAGTCTGGAGGGCGCAGCAGAAGAAGCAGAAGAAGGAGAAGGAGAAGGTGAAGTCTGGAGGGTGAAGCCGTAGAAGCAGAAGAAGGAGAAGGAGAAGGTGAAGTCTGGAGGGTGAATCAGAAGAAGTAGAAGAAGGAGAAGGAGAAGGTGAAGTCAGGAGGGTGAAGCAGAAGAAGCAGAAGAAGGAGAAGGAGAAGGTGAAGTCTGGAGGGTGAAGCGGAAGAAGCAGAAGAAGGAGAAGGAGAAGGTGAAGTCTGGAGGGCGAAGCAGAAGAAGCAGAAGAAGGAGAAGGAGAAGGTGAATTCTGGAGGGTGAAGCAGAAAAAGCAGATGAAGGAGAAGGAGAAGGTGAAGTCTGGAGGGTGAATAAGAAGAAGTAGAAGAAGGAGTAGCAGAAGCTGAAGTCAGGAGGGTGAAGCAGAAGAAGCAGAAGAAGGAGAAGGAGAAGGTGAAGTCTGGAGGGTGAAGCAGAAGAAGCAGAAGAAGGAGAAGGAGAAGGTGAAGTCTGGAGGGTGAAGCAGAAGAAGCAGAAGAAGGAGAAGGAGAAGGTGAAGTCAGGAGGGTGAATCAGAAGAAGTAGAAGACGGAGAAGGAGAAGGTGAAGTCTGGAGGGTGAATCAGAAGAAGTAGAAGAAGGAGAAGGAGAAGGTGAAGTCTGGAGGGTGAATCAGAAGAAGTAGAAGAAGGAGAAGGAGAAGTTGAAGTCTGGAGGGTGAATCAGAAGAAGCAGAAGAAGGAGAAGGAGAAGGTGAAGTCTGGAGGGAGAAGCAGAAGAAGTAGAAGAAGGAGAAGGTGAAGTCTGGAGGGTGAATCAGAAGAAGTAGAAGAAGGAGAAGGAGAAGGTGAAGTTTGGAGTGTGAATCAGAACAAGTAGAAGAAGGAGAAGGAGAAGGTGAAGTCTGGAGGGTGAATCAGAAGAAGCAGAAGAAGGAGAAGGAGAAGGTGAAGTCTGGAGGGTGAATCAGAAGAAGTAGAAGAAGGAGAAGGAGAAGGTGTAGTCTGGAGGGTGAATCAGAAGACGTAGACGAAGGAGAAGGAGAAGGTGAAGTCTGGAGGGTGAATCAGAAGAAGCAGAAGCAGGAGAAGGAGAAGGTGAAGTCTGGAGGGTGAAACAGAAGAAGTAGAAGAAGGAGAAGGAGAAGGTGAAGTCTGGAGGGTGAATCAGAAGAAGCAGAAGAAGGAGAAGGAGAAGGTGAATTCTGGAGGTCGAATCAGAAGAAGCAGAAGAAGTAGAAGGAGAAGGTGAAGTCTGGAGGGTGAATCAGAAGAAGTAGAAGAAGGAGAAGGAGAAGGTGAAGTCTAGAGCGTGAATCAGAAGAAGCAGAAGAAGGAGAAGGAGAAGGTGAAGTCAGGAGGGTGAATCAGAAGAGGTGGAAGAAGGAAAAGGAGAAGGTGAAGTCTGGAGGGTGAATCAGAAGAAGCAGAAGAAGGAGAAGGAGAAGGTGAAGACTGGAGGGTGAATCAGAAGAAGTAGAAGAAGGAGAAGGAGAAGGTGAAGTCTGGAGGGTGAATCAGAAGAAGTAGAAGAAGGAGAAGGCGAAGTCTGGAGGGTGAATCAGAAGAAGCAGAAGAAGGAGAAGGAGAAGGTGAAGACTGGAGGGTGAATCAGAAGAAGTAGAAGAAGGAGAAGGAGAAGGTGAAGTCTGGAGGGTGAATCAGAAGAAGCACAAGAAGGAGAAGGAGAAGATGAAGTCTGGAGGGTGAATCAGAAGATGTATAAGAAGGAGAAGGTGAGGTCTGGAGGGTGAATCAGAAGAAGCAGAAGAAGGAGAAGGAGAAGGTGAAGTCTGAAGGGTGAATCAGAAGAAGCAGAAGAAGGAGAAGGAGAAGGTGAAGTCTGGAGGTGAATCAGAAGAAGCAGAAGAAGGTGAAGGAGAAGGTGAAGTCTGGAGGGTGAATCAGAAGAAGTAGATGAAGGAGAAGGAGAAGGTGAAGTCTGGAGGGTGAATCAGAAGAAGTAGAAGAAGGAGAAGGAGAAGGTGAAGTCTGGAGGCTGAATCAGAAGAAGTAGAAGAAGGAGAAGGAGAAGATGAAGTCTGGAGGGTGAATCAGAAGAAGTAGAATAAGGAGAAGGAGAAGGTGAAGTCTGGAGGGTGAATCAGAAGAAGCAGAAGAAGGAGAAGGAGAAGGTGAAGTCTGGAGGGTGAATCAGAAGAAGCAGAAGAAGGAGAAGGAGAAGGTGAAGTCTGGAGGGTGAATCAGAAGAAGCAGAATAAGAAGGAGAAGGTGAAGTCTGGAGGGTGAATCAGAAGAAGCAGACGAAGGAGAAGGAGAAGGTGAAGTCTGGAGGGTGAATCAGAAGAAGCAGAAGAAGGAGAAGGAGAAGGTGAAGTCTGGAGGGTGAAGCAGAAGAAGGAGAAGAAGGAGAAGGAGAAGGTGAAGTCAGGAGGGTGAATCAGAAGAAGTAGAAGAAGGAGAAGGAGAAGGTGAAGTCAGGAGGGTGAATCAGAAGAAGCAGAAGAAGGGGAAGGAGAAGGTGAAGTCTGGAGGGTGAATCAGAAGAATCAGAAGAAGGAGAAGGAGAAGGTGAAGTCTGGAGGGTGAATCAGAAGAAGCAGAAGAAAGAGAAGGAGAAGGTGAAGTCTGGAGGGTGAAGCAGAAGAAGCAGAAGAAGTAGAAGGAGAAGGTGAAGACTGGAGGGTGAATCAGAAGAAGTAGAAGAAGGAGAAGGAGAAGGTGAAGTCTGGAGGGTGAATCAGAAGAAGTAGAAGAAGGAGAAGGAGAAGGTGAAGTCTGGAGGGTGAATCAGAAGAAGCAGAAGAAGGAGAAGGAGAAGGTGAAGTCTGGAGGGTGAATCAGAAGAAGCAGAAGAAGGAGAAGGCGAAGATGAAGTCTGGAGGGTGAATCAGAAGAAGTAGAAGAAGGAGAAGGAGAAGGTGAGGTCAGGAGGGTGAATCAGAAGAAGCAGAAGAAGGAGAAGGAGAAGGTGAAGTCTGGAGGGTGAATCAGAAGAAGCAGAAGAAGGAGAAGGAGAAGGTGAAGTCTGGAGGGTGAATCAGAAGATGCAGAAGAAGGAGAAGGAGAAGTTGAGGTCAGGAGGTTGAATCAGAAGAAGCAGAAGAAGGAGAAGGAGAAGGTGAAGTTAGTAGGCTGAATCAGAAGAAGCAGAAGAAGGAGAAGGAGAAGTTGAAGTCAGGGGGGTGAAGCAGAAGAAGTAGAAGAAGGAGAAGGAGAAGGTGAAGTCAGGAAGGTGAAGGAGAAGAAGCAGAAGAAGAAGAAGGAGAAGGTGAAGTCTGGAGGGAGAATCAGAAGAAGCAGAAGAAGGAGAAGGAGAAGGTGAAGTCTGGAGGGTGAATCAGAAGAAGCAGAAGAAGGAGAAGGAGAAAGTGAGGTCAGGAGGCTGAATCAGAAGAAGCAGAAGAAGGAGAAGGAGAAGATGAAGTTAGGAGGGTGAATCAGAAGAAGCAGAAGAAGGAGAAGGAGAAGGTGAATTAAGGGGATGAAGCAGAAGAAGTAGAAGAAGGAGAAGGAGAAGGTGAAGTCAGGAAGGTGAAGCAGAAGAAGCAGAAGAAGGAGAAGGAGAAGGTGAAGTCTGGAGGGCGCAGCAGAAGAAGCTGAAGAAGGAGAAGGAGAAGGTGAAGTCTGGAGGGTGAAGCAGAAGAAGCAGAAGAAGGAGAAGGAGAAGGTGAAGTCTGGAGGGTGAATCAGAAGAAGTAGAAGAAGGAGAAGGAGAAGGTGAAGTCAAGAGGGTGAAGCAGAAGAAGCAGAAGAAGGAGAAGGAGAAGGTGAAGTCTGGAGGGTGAAGCAGAAGAAGCAGAAGTGGAAAAGGAGAAGGTGAAGTCTGGAGGGCGAAGCAGAAGAAGCAGAAGAAGGAGAAGGAGAGGGTGCAGTCTGGAGGGTGAAGCAGAAGAAGCAGAAGAAGGAGAAGGCGAAGGTGAAGTCTGGAGGGTGAATCAGAAGAAGTAGAAGAAGGAGAAGGAGAAGGTGAAGTCAGGAGGGTGAAGCAGAAGAAGCAGAAGAAGGAGAAGGAGAAGGTGAAGTCTGGAGGGTGAAGCAGAAGAAGCAGAAGAAGGAGAAGGAGAAGGTGAAGTCTGGAGGGTGAAGCAGAAGAAGCAGAAGAAGGAGATGGAGAAGGTGAAGTCAGGAGGGTGAATCAGAAGAAGTAGAAGAAGGAGAAGGAGAAGGTGAAGTCTGGAGGGTGAATCAGACAAAGTAGAAGAAGGAGAAGGAGAAGGTGAAGTCTGGAGGGTGAAGCAGAAGAAGCAGAAGAAGGAGAAGGAGAAGGTGTAGTCTGGAGGGTGAATCCGAAGAAGTAGACGAAGGAGAAGGAGAAGGTGAAGTCTGGAGGGTGAATCAGAAGAAGCAGAAGAAGGAGAAGGAGAAGGTGAAGTCTGGAGGGTGAATCAGAAGAAGTAGAAGAAGGAGAAGGAGAAGGTGAAGTCTGGAGGGTGAATCAGAAGAAGCAGAAGAAGGAGAAGGAGAAGGTGAAGTCTGGAGAGTGAATCAGAAGAAGCAGAAGAAGGAGAAGGAGAAGTTGAGGTCAGGAGGTTGAATCAGAAGAAGCAGAAGAAGGAGAAGGAGAAGGTGAAGTTAGTAGGCTGAATCAGAAGAAGCAGAAGAAGGAGAAGGAGAAGTTGAAGTCAGGGGGGTGAAGCAGAAGAAGTAGAAGAAGGAGAAGGAGAAGGTGAAGTCTGGAGGGTGAATCAGAAGAAGCAGAAGAAGGAGAAGGAGAAGGTGAAGTCTGGAGGGTGAATCAGAAGATGCAGAAGAAGGAGAAGGAGAAGTTGAGGTCAGGAGGTTGAATCAGAAGAAGCAGAAGAAGGAGAAGGAGAAGGTGAAGTTAGTAGGCTGAATCAGAAGAAGCAGAAGAAGGAGAAGGAGAAGTTGAAGTCAGGGGGGTGAAGCAGAAGAAGTAGAAGAAGGAGAAGGAGAAGGTGAAGTCAGGAAGGTGAAGGAGAAGAAGCAGAAGAAGAAGAAGGAGAAGGTGAAGTCTGGAGGGAGAATCAGAAGAAGCAGAAGAAGGAGAAGGAGAAGGTGAAGTCTGGAGGGTGAATCAGAAGAAGCAGAAGAAGGAGAAGGAGAAGGTGAGGTCAGGAGGCTGAATCAGAAGAAGCAGAAGAAGGAGAAGGAGAAGATGAAGTTAGGAGGGTGAATCAGAAGAAGCAGAAGAAGGAGAAGGAGAAGGTGAATTAAGGGGATGAAGCAGAAGAAGTAGAAGAAGGAGAAGGAGAAGGTGAAGTCAGGAAGGTGAAGCAGAAGAAGCAGAAGAAGGAGAAGGAGAAGGTGAAGTCTGGAGGGCGCAGCAGAAGAAGCTGAAGAAGGAGAAGGAGAAGGTGAAGTCTGGAGGGTGAAGCAGAAGAAGCAGAAGAAGGAGAAGGAGAAGGTGAAGTCTGGAGGGTGAATCAGAAGAAGTAGAAGAAGGAGAAGGAGAAGGTGAAGTCAAGAGGGTGAAGCAGAAGAAGCAGAAGAAGGAGAAGGAGAAGGTGAAGTCTGGAGGGTGAAGCAGAAGAAGCAGAAGTGGAAAAGGAGAAGGTGAAGTCTGGAGGGCGAAGCAGAAGAAGCAGAAGAAGGAGAAGGAGAGGGTGCAGTCTGGAGGGTGAAGCAGAAGAAGCAGAAGAAGGAGAAGGCGAAGGTGAAGTCTGGAGGGTGAATCAGAAGAAGTAGAAGAAGGAGAAGGAGAAGGTGAAGTCAGGAGGGTGAAGCAGAAGAAGCAGAAGAAGGAGAAGGAGAAGGTGAAGTCTGGAGGGTGAAGCAGAAGAAGCAGAAGAAGGAGAAGGAGAAGGTGAAGTCTGGAGGGTGAAGCAGAAGAAGCAGAAGAAGGAGATGGAGAAGGTGAAGTCAGGAGGGTGAATCAGAAGAAGTAGAAGAAGGAGAAGGAGAAGGTGAAGTCTGGAGGGTGAATCAGACAAAGTAGAAGAAGGAGAAGGAGAAGGTGAAGTCTGGAGGGTGAAGCAGAAGAAGCAGAAGAAGGAGAAGGAGAAGGTGTAGTCTGGAGGGTGAATCCGAAGAAGTAGACGAAGGAGAAGGAGAAGGTGAAGTCTGGAGGGTGAATCAGAAGAAGCAGAAGAAGGAGAAGGAGAAGGTGAAGTCTGGAGGGTGAATCAGAAGAAGTAGAAGAAGGAGAAGGAGAAGGTGAAGTCTGGAGGGTGAATCAGAAGAAGCAGAAGAAGGAGAAGGAGAAGGTGAAGTCTGGAGAGTGAATCAGAAGAAGCAGAAGAAGGAGAAGGAGAAGGAGAAGTCTGGAGGGTGAATCAGAAGAAGCAGAAGAAGGAGAAGGAGAAGGTGAAGTCTGGAGGGTGAATCAGAAGAAGCAGAAGAAGTAGAAGGAGAAGGTGAAGTCTGGATGGTGAATCAGAAGAAGTAGAAGAAGGAGAAGGAGAAGGTGAAGTCTGGAGGGTGAATCAGAAGAAGCAGAAGAAGGAGAAGGAGAAGTTGAAGTCAGGAGGGTGAATCAGAAGAAGCAGAAGAAGGAGAAGGAGAAGGTGAAGTCTGGAGGGTGAATCAGAAGAAGCAGAAGAAGGAGAAGGAGAAGGTGAAGACTGGAGGGTGAATCAGAAGAAGTAGAAGAAGGAGAAGGAGAAGGTGAAGTCTGGAGGGTGAATCAGAAGAAGTAGAAGAAGGAGAAGGAAAAGGCGAAGTCTGGAGGGTGAATCAGAAGAAGCAGAAGAAGGAGAAGGAGAAGGTGAAGTCTGGAGGGTGAATCAGAAGAAGCAGAAGAAGGAGAAGGAGAAGATGAAGTCTGGAGGGTGAATCAGAAGAAGCAGAAGAAGGAGAAGGAGAAGGTGAAGTCTGGAGGGTGAATCAGAAGAAGCAGAAGAAGGAGAAGGAGAAGGTGAAGTCTCGAGGGTGAAGCAGAAGAAGCAGAAGAAGGAGAAGGAGAAGGTGAAGTCTGGAGGGTGAATCAGAAGAAGTAGAAGAAGGAGAAGGAGAAGGTGATGTCTGGGGGGTGAATCAGAAAAAGCTGAAGAAGTAGAAGGAGAAGGTGAAGTCTGGAGGGTGAATCAGAAGAAGTAGAAGAAGGAGAAGGAGAAGGTGATGTCTGGAGGGTGAATCAGGAGAAGCAGAAGAAGTAGAAGGAGAAGGTGAAGTCAGGAGGGTGAATCAGAAGAAGCAGAAGAAGGAGAAGGAGAAGGTGAAGTCTGGAGGGTGAATCAGAAGAAGCAGAAGAAGGAGAAGGAGAAGGTGAAGACTGGAGGGTGAATCAGAAGAACTAGAAGAAGAAGGAGAAGGTGAAGTCTGGAGGGTGAATCAGAAGAAGTAGAAGAAGGAGAAGGAGAAGGCGAAGTCTGGAGGGTGAATCAGAAGTAGAAGAAGAAGGAAAAGGAGAAGGTGAAGTCTGGAGGGTGAATCAGAAGAAGCAGAAGAAGGAGAAGGAGAAGGTGAAGTCTGGAGGGTGAATCAGAAGAAGCAGAAGAAGGAGAAGGAGAAGGTGAAGTCTGGAGGGTGAATCAGAAGAAGTAGAAGAAGGAGAAGGAGAAGGTGAAGTCTGGAGGGTGAATCAGAAGAAGCAGAAGAAGGAGAAGGAGAAGGTGAAGTCTGGAGGGTGAATCAGAAGAAGTAGAAGAAGGAGAAGGAGAAGGTGAAGTCAGGAGTGTGAAGCAGAAGAAGCAGAAGAAGGAGAAGGAGAAGGTGAAGTCTGGAGGGAGAATCAGAAGAAGCAGAAGAAGGAGAAGGAGAAGGTGAAGTCTGGAGGGTGAATCAGAAGAAGCAGAAGAAGGAGAAGGAGAAGGTGAGGTCAGGAGGCTGAATCAGAAGAAGCAGAAGAAGGAGAAGGAGAAGATGAAGTTAGGAGGGTGAATCAGAAGAAGCAGAAGAAGGAGAAGGAGAAGGTGAATTAAGGGGATGAAGCAGAAGAAGTAGAAGAAGGAGAAGGAGAAGGTGAAGTCAGGAAGGTGAAGCAGAAGAAGCAGAAGAAGGAGAAGGAGAAGGTGAAGTCTGGAGGGCGCAGCAGAAGAAGCTGAAGAAGGAGAAGGAGAAGGTGAAGTCTGGAGGGTGAAGCAGAAGAAGCAGAAGAAGGAGAAGGAGAAGGTGAAGTCTGGAGGGTGAATCAGAAGAAGTAGAAGAAGGAGAAGGAGAAGGTGAAGTCAAGAGGGTGAAGCAGAAGAAGCAGAAGAAGGAGAAGGAGAAGGTGAAGTCTGGAGGGTGAAGCAGAAGAAGCAGAAGTGGAAAAGGAGAAGGTGAAGTCTGGAGGGCGAAGCAGAAGAAGCAGAAGAAGGAGAAGGAGAGGGTGCAGTCTGGAGGGTGAAGCAGAAGAAGCAGAAGAAGGAGAAGGCGAAGGTGAAGTCTGGAGGGTGAATCAGAAGAAGTAGAAGAAGGAGAAGGAGAAGGTGAAGTCAGGAGGGTGAAGCAGAAGAAGCAGAAGAAGGAGAAGGAGAAGGTGAAGTCTGGAGGGTGAAGCAGAAGAAGCAGAAGAAGGAGAAGGAGAAGGTGAAGTCTGGAGGGTGAAGCAGAAGAAGCAGAAGAAGGAGATGGAGAAGGTGAAGTCAGGAGGGTGAATCAGAAGAAGTAGAAGAAGGAGAAGGAGAAGGTGAAGTCTGGAGGGTGAATCAGACAAAGTAGAAGAAGGAGAAGGAGAAGGTGAAGTCTGGAGGGTGAAGCAGAAGAAGCAGAAGAAGGAGAAGGAGAAGGTGTAGTCTGGAGGGTGAATCCGAAGAAGTAGACGAAGGAGAAGGAGAAGGTGAAGTCTGGAGGGTGAATCAGAAGAAGCAGAAGAAGGAGAAGGAGAAGGTGAAGTCTGGAGGGTGAATCAGAAGAAGTAGAAGAAGGAGAAGGAGAAGGTGAAGTCTGGAGGGTGAATCAGAAGAAGCAGAAGAAGGAGAAGGAGAAGGTGAAGTCTGGAGAGTGAATCAGAAGAAGCAGAAGAAGGAGAAGGAGAAGGAGAAGTCTGGAGGGTGAATCAGAAGAAGCAGAAGAAGGAGAAGGAGAAGGTGAAGTCTGGAGGGTGAATCAGAAGAAGCAGAAGAAGTAGAAGGAGAAGGTGAAGTCTGGATGGTGAATCAGAAGAAGTAGAAGAAGGAGAAGGAGAAGGTGAAGTCTGGAGGGTGAATCAGAAGAAGCAGAAGAAGGAGAAGGAGAAGTTGAAGTCAGGAGGGTGAATCAGAAGAAGCAGAAGAAGGAGAAGGAGAAGGTGAAGTCTGGAGGGTGAATCAGAAGAAGCAGAAGAAGGAGAAGGAGAAGGTGAAGACTGGAGGGTGAATCAGAAGAAGTAGAAGAAGGAGAAGGAGAAGGTGAAGTCTGGAGGGTGAATCAGAAGAAGTAGAAGAAGGAGAAGGAAAAGGCGAAGTCTGGAGGGTGAATCAGAAGAAGCAGAAGAAGGAGAAGGAGAAGGTGAAGTCTGGAGGGTGAATCAGAAGAAGCAGAAGAAGGAGAAGGAGAAGATGAAGTCTGGAGGGTGAATCAGAAGAAGCAGAAGAAGGAGAAGGAGAAGGTGAAGTCTGGAGGGTGAATCAGAAGAAGCAGAAGAAGGAGAAGGAGAAGGTGAAGTCTCGAGGGTGAAGCAGAAGAAGCAGAAGAAGGAGAAGGAGAAGGTGAAGTCTGGAGGGTGAATCAGAAGAAGTAGAAGAAGGAGAAGGAGAAGGTGATGTCTGGGGGGTGAATCAGAAAAAGCAGAAGAAGTAGAAGGAGAAGGTGAAGTCTGGAGGGTGAATCAGAAGAAGTAGAAGAAGGAGAAGGAGAAGGTGATGTCTGGAGGGTGAAACAGGAGAAGCAGAAGAAGTAGAAGGAGAAGGTGAAGTCAGGAGGGTGAATCAGAAGAAGCAGAAGAAGGAGAAGGAGAAGGTGAAGTCTGGAGGGTGAATCAGAAGAAGCAGAAGAAGGAGAAGGAGAAGGTGAAGACTGGAGGGTGAATCAGAAGAAGTAGAAGAAGAAGGAGAAGGTGAAGTCTGGAGGGTGAATCAGAAGAAGTAGAAGAAGGAGAAGGAGAAGGCGAAGTCTGGAGGGTGAATCAGAAGTAGAAGAAGAAGGAAAAGGAGAAGGTGAAGTCTGGAGGGTGAATCAGAAGAAGCAGAAGAAGGAGAAGGAGAAGGTGAAGTCTGGAGGGTGAATCAGAAGAAGCAGAAGAAGGAGAAGGAGAAGGTGAAGTCTGGAGGGTGAATCAGAAGAAGTAGAAGAAGGAGAAGGAGAAGGTGAAGTCTGGAGGGTGAATCAGAAGAAGTAGAAGAAGGAGAAGGAGAACGTGAAGTCTGGAGGGTGAATCAGAAGAAGCAGAAGAAGGAGAAGGAGAAGGTGAAGTCTGGAGGTTGAATCAGAAGAAGCAGAAGAAGGAGAAGGAGAAGATGAAGTCTGGAGGGTGAATCAGAAGAAGTAGAAGAAGGAGAAGGAGAAGGTGAGGTCTGGAGGATGAAGCAGAAGAAGCAGAAGAAGGAGAAGGAGAAGGTGAAGTCTGAAGGGTGTATCAGAAGAAGCAGAAGAAGGAGAAGGAGAAGGTGAAGTCTGGAGGGTGAATCAGAAGAAGCAGAAAAAGGAGAAGGAGAAGGTGAAGTCTGGAGGGTGAATCAGAAGAAGCAGAAGAAGGAGAAGGAGATGGTGCAGTCTGGAGGGTGAATCAGAAGAAGTAGAAGAAGGAGAAGGAGAAGGTGAAGTCTGGAGGGTGAATCAGAAGAAGTGGAAGAAGGAGAAGGAGAAGGTGATGTCTGGAGGGTGAATCAGAAGAAGCAGAAGAAGGAGAAGGAGAAGGTGAAGTCTGGAGGGTGAATCAGAAGAAGCAGAATAAGGAGAAGGAGAAGTTGAAGTCTGGAGGGTGAATCAGAAGAAGCAGAAGAAGGAGAAGGAGAAGGTGAAGTTTGGAGGGTGAATCAGAAGAAGTAGAAGAAGGAGAAGGAGAAGGTGAAGTCTGGAGGGTGAATCAGAAGAAGTAGAAGAAGGAGAAGGAGAAGGTGAAGTCTGGAGGGTGAATCAGAAGAAGCAGAAGAAGGAGAAGGAGAAGGTGAAGTCTGGAGTGTGAATCAGAAGAAGCAGAATAAGGAGAAGGAGAAGGTGAAGTCTGGAGGGTGAATCAGAAGAAGCAGAAGAAGGAGAAGGAGAAGGTGAAGTCTGGAGGGTGAATCAGAAGAAGTAGAAGAAGGAGAAGGAGAAGGTGAAGTCTGGAGGGTGAAGCAGAAGAAGTAGAAGAAGGAGAAGGAGAAGGTGAAGTCAGGAGGGTGAATCAGAAGAAGTAGAAGAAGGAGAAGGAGAAGGTGAAGTCAGGAGGGTGAATCAGAAGAAGCAGAAGAAGGAGAAGGAGAAGGTGAAGTCTGGAGGGTGAATCAGAAGAATCAGAAGAAGGAGAAGGAGAAGGTGAAGTCTGGAGGGTGAATCAGAAGAAGCAGAAGAAAGAGAAGGAAAAGGTGAAGTCTGGAGGGTGAAGCAGAAGAAGCAGAAGAAGGAGAAGGAGAAGGTGAAGACTGGAGGGTGAATCTGAAGAAGTATAAGAAGGAGAAGGAGAAACTGAAGTCTGGAGGGTGAATCAGAAGAAGTAGAAGAAGGAGAAGGAGAAGGTGAAGTCTGGAGGGTGAATCAGAAGAAGCAGAAGAAGGAGAAGCAGAAGGTGAAGTCTGGAGGGTGAATCAGAAGAAGCAGAAGAAGGAGAAGGAGAAGATGAAGTCTGGAGGGTGAATCAGAAGAAGTAGAAGAAGGAGAAGGAGAAGGTGAGGTCTGGGGGGTGAATCAGAAGAAGCAGAAGAAGGAGAAGGAGAAGGTGAAGTCTGGAGGGTGAATCAGAAGAAGCAGAAGAAGGAGAAGGAGAAGGTGAAGTCAGGAGGGTGAATCAGAAGAAGCAGAAGAAGGAGAAGGAGAAGGTGAAGTTAGGAGGGGTGAATCAGAAGAAGCAGAAGAAGGAGAAGGAGAAGGTGAAGTCAGGGGGGTGAAGCAGAAGAAGTAGAAGAAGGAGAAGGAGAAGGTGAAGTCTGGAGGGTGAAGCAGAAGAAGCAGAAGAAGGAGAAGGAGAAGGTGAAGTCTGGAGGGTGAATCAGAAGAAGTAGAAGAAGATGAAGAAGAAGGTGAAGTCAGGAGGGTGAAGCAGAAGAAGCAGAAGAAGGAGAAGGAGAAGGTGAAGTCTGGAGGGTGAAGCAGAAGAAGCAGAAGAAGGAGAAGGAGAAGGTGAAGTCTGGAGGGCGAAGCAGAAGAAGCAGAAGAAGGAGAAGGAGAAGGTGAAGTCTGGAGGGTGAAGCAGAAGAAGCAGAAGAAGGAGAAGGAGAAGGTGAAGTCTGGAGGGTGAATCAGAAGAAGTAGAAGAAGGAGAAGGAGAAGGTGAAGTCAGGAGGGTGAAGCAGAAGAAGCAGAAGAAGGAGAAGGAGAAGGTGAAGTCTGGAGAGTGAAGCAGAAGAAGCAGAAGAAGGAGAAGGAGAAGGTGAAGTCTGGAGGGTGAAGCAGAAGAAGCAGAAGAAGGAGAAGGAGAAGGAGAAGTCAGGAGGGTGAATCAGAAGAAGTAGAAGAAGGAGAAGGAGAAGGTGAAGTCTGGAGGGTGAATCAGAAGAAGTAGAAGAAGGAGAAGGAGAAGGTGAAGTCTGGAGGGTGAATCAGAAGAAGTAGAAGAAGGAGAAGGAGAAGGTGAAGTCTGGAGGGTGAATCAGAAGAAGCAGAAGAAGGAGAAGGTGAAGGTGAAGTCTGGAGGGAGAAGCAGAAGAAGTAGAAGAAGGAGAAGGAGAAGGTGAAGTCTGGAGGGTGAATCAGAAGAAGTAGAAGAAGGAGAAGGAGAAGGTGAAGTTTGGAGGGTGAATCAGAAGAAGTAGAAGAAGGAGAAGAGAAGGTGAAGTCTGGAGGGTGAATCAGAAGAAGCAGAAGAAGGAGAAGGAGAAGGTGAAGTTTGGAGGGTGAATCAGAAGAAGTAGAAGAAGGAGAAGGAGAAGGTTTAGTCTGGAGGGTGAATCAGAAGAAGTAGACGAAGGAGAAGGAGAATGTTAAGTCTGGAGGGTGAATCAGAAGAAGCAGAAGCAGGAGAAGGAGAAGGTGAAGTCTGGAGGGTGAATCAGAAGAAGTACAAGAAGGAGAAGGAGAAGGTGAAGTCTGGAGGGTGAATCAGAAGAAGCAGAAGAAGGAGAAGGAGAAGGTGAAGTCTGGAGGGTGAATCAGAAGAAGCAGAAGAAGGAGAAGGAGAAGGTGAAGTCTGGAGGGTGAATCAGAAGAAGCAGAAGAAGGAGAAGGAGAAGGTGAAGTCTGCAGGGTGAATCAGAAGAAGCAGAAGAAGTAGAAGGAGAAGGTGAAGTCTGGAGGGTGAATCAGAAGAAGTAGAACAAGGAGAAGGAGAAGGTGAAGTCAGGAGGGTGAATCAGAAGAAGTAGAAGAAGGAGAAGGAGAAGGTGAAGTCTGGAGGGTGAAGCAGAAGAAGTAGAAGAAGGAGAAGGAGAAGGTGAAGTCTGGAGGGTGAATCAGAAGAAGTAGAAGAAGGAGAAGGAGAAGGTAAAGTCTGGAGGGTCAAGCAGAAGAAGTAGAAGAAGGAGAAGGAGAAGGTGAAGTCTGGAGCGTGAATCAGAAGAAGTAGAAGAAGGAGAAGGAGAAGGTGAAGTTTGGAGGGTGAATCAGAAGAAGTAGAAGAAGGAGAAGAGAAGGTGAAGTCTGGAGGGTGAATCAGAAGAAGCAGAAGAAGGAGAAGGAGAAGGTGAAGTTTGGAGGGTGAATCAGAAGAAGTAGAAGAAGGAGAAGGAGAAGGTTTAGTCTGGAGGGTGAATCAGAAGAAGTAGACGAAGGAGAAGGAGAATGTTAAGTCTGGAGGGTGAATCAGAAGAAGAAGAAGCAGGAGAAGGAGAAGGTGAAGTCTGGAGGGTGAATCAGAAGAAGTACAAGTAGGAGAAGGAGAAGGTGAAGTCTGGAGGGTGAATCAGAAGAAGCAGAAGAAGGAGAAGGAGAAGGTGAAGTCTGGAGGGTGAAGCAGAAGAAGCAGAAGAAGGAGAAGGAGAAGGTGAAGTCTGGAGGGTGAATCAGAAGAAGTAGAAGAAGGAGAAGGAGAAGGTGAAGTCAGCAGGGTGAAGCAGAAGAAGGAGAAGGAGAAGTTGAAGTCTGGAGGGTGAAGCAGAAGAAGCAGAAGAAGGAGAAGGAGAAGGTGAAGTCTGGAGGGTGAAGCAGAAGAAGCAGAAGAAGGAGAAGGAGAAGGTGAAGTCTGGAGGGTGAATCAGAAGAAGTAGAAGAAGGAGAAGGAGAAGGTGAAGTCAGCAGGGTGAAGCAGAAGAAGGAGAAGGAGAAGTTGAAGTCTGGAGGGTGAAGCAGAAGAAGCAGAAGAAGGAGAAGGAGAAGGTGAAGTCAGGAGGGTGAATCAGAAGAAGTAGAAGAAGGAGAAGGAGAAGGTGAAGTCTGGAGGGTGAATCAGATGAAGTAGAAGAAGGAGAAGGAGAGGGTGAAGTCTGGAGGGTGAATCAGAAGAAGCAGAAGAAGGAGAAGGAGAAGGTAAAGTCTGGAGGGAGAAGCAGAAGAAGTAGAAGAAGGAGAAGGAGAAGGTGAAGTCTGGAGTGTGAATCAGAAGAAGTAGAAGAAGGAGAAGGAGAAGGTGAAGTTTGGAGGATGAATCAGAAGAAGTAGAAGAAGGAGAAGGAGAAGGTGAAGTCTGGAGGGTGAATCAGAAGAAGCAGAAGAAGGAGAAGGAGAAGGTGAAGTCTGGAGGGTGAATCAGAAGAAGTAGAAGAAGGAGAAGGAGAAGGTGTAGTCTGGAGGGTGAATCAGAAGAAGTAGACGAAGGAGAAGGAGAATGTGAAGTCTGGAGGGTGAATCAGAAGAAGCAGAAGCAGGAGAAGGAGAAGGTGAAGTCTGGAGGGTGAATCAGAAGAAGTAGAAGAAGGAGAAGGAGAAGGTGAAGTCTGGAGGGTGAATCAGAAGAAGCAGAAGAAGGAGAAGGAGAAGGTGAATTCTGGAGGGTGAATCAGAAGAAGCAGAAGAAGGAGAAGGAGAAGGTGAATTCTGGAGGGTGAATCAGAAGAAGCAGAAGAAGGAGAAGGAGAAGGTGAAGTCTGGAGGGTGAATCAGAAGAAGCAGAAGAAGGAGAAGGAGAAGGTGAAGTCTGGAGGGTGAATCAGAAGAAGCAGAAGAAGTAGAAGGAGAAGGTGAAGTCTGGAGGGTGAATCAGAAGAAGTAGAAGAAGGAGAAGGAGAAGGTGAAGTCTGGAGGGTGAATTAGAAGAAGCAGAAGGAGGAGAAGGAGAAGGTGAAGTCAGGAGGGTGAATCAGAAGAAGCAGAAGAAGGAGAAGGAGAAGGTGAAGTCTGGAGGGTGAATCAGAAGAAGTAGAAGAAGGAGAAGGAGAAGGTGAAGTCAGCAGGGTGAAGCAGAAGAAGGAGAAGGAGAAGGTGAAGTATGGAGGGTGAAGCAGAAGAAGCAGAAGAAGGAGAAGGAGAAGTTGAAGTCTGGAGGGTGAAGCAGAAGAAGCAGAAGAAGGAGAAGGAGAAGGTGAAGTCAGGAGGGTGAATCAGAAGAAGTAGAAGAAGGAGAAGGAGAAGGTGAAGTCTGGAGGGTGAATCAGATGAAGTAGAAGAAGGAGAAGGAGAGGGTGAAGTCTGGAGGGTGAATCAGAAGAAGCAGAAGAAGGAGAAGGAGAAGGTAAAGTCTGGAGGGAGAAGCAGAAGAAGTAGAAGAAGGAGAAGGAGAAGGTGAAGTCTGGAGTGTGAATCAGAAGAAGTAGAAGAAGGAGAAGGAGAAGGTGAAGTTTGGAGGATGAATCAGAAGAAGCAGAAGAAGGAGAAGGAGAAGGTGAAGTCTGGAGGGTGAATCAGAAGAAGTAGAAGAAGGAGAAGTAGAAGGTGTAGTCTGGAGGGTGAATCAGAAGAGTTAGACGAAGGAGAAGGAGAATGTGAAGTCTGGAGGGTGAATCAGAAGAAGCAGAAGCAGGAGAAGGAGAAGGTGAAGTCTGGAGGGTGAATCAGAAGAAGTAGAAGAAGGAGAAGGAGAAGGTGAAGTCTGGAGGGTGAATCAGAAGAAGCAGAAGAAGGAGAAGGAGAAGGTGAATTCTGGAGGGTGAATCAGAAGAAGCAGAAGAAGGAGAAGGAGAAGGTGAAGTCTGGAGGGTGAATCAGAACAAGCAGAAGAAGGAGAAGGAGAAGGTGAAGTCTGGAGGGTGAATCAGAAGAAGCAGAAGAAGTAGAAGGAGAAGGTGAAGTCTGGAGGGTGAATCAGAAGAAGTAGAAGAAGGAGAAGGAGAAGGTGAAGTCTGGAGGGTGAATTAGAAGAAGCAGACGGAGGAGAAGGAGAAGGTGAAGTCAGGAGGGTGAATCAGAAGAAGCAGAAGAAGGAGAAGGAGAAGGTGAAGTCTGGAGGGTGAATCAGAAGAAGTAGAAGAAGGAGAAGGAGAAGGTGAAGTCAGGAGGGTGAATCAGAAGAAGTAGAAGAAGGAGAAGGAGAAGGTGAAGTCTGGAGGGTGAAGCAGAAGAAGTAGAAGAAGGAGAAGGAGAAGGTGAAGTCAGGAGGGTGAATCAGAAGAAGTAGAAGAAGGAGAAGGAGAAGGTGAATTCTGGAGGGTGAATCAGAAGAAGCAGAAGAAGGAGAAGGAGAAGGTAAAGTCTGGAGGGTCAATCAGAAGAATCAGAAGAAGGAGAAGGAGAAGGTGAAGTCTGGAGGGTGAATCAGAAGAAGCAGAAGAAAGAGAAGGAGAAGGTGAAGTCTGGAGGGTGAAGCAGAAGAAGCAGAAGAAGGAGAAGGAGAAGGTGAAGGCTGGAGGGTGAATCAGAAGAAGTAGAAGATGGAGAAGGTGAAGTCTGGAGGGTGAATCAGAAGAAGTAGAAGAAGGAGAAGGAGAAGGTGAAGTCTGGAGGGTGAATCAGCAGAATCAGAAGAAGGAGAAGGAGAAGGTGAAGTCTGGAGGGTGAATCAGAAGAAGCAGAAGAAGGAGAAGGAGAAGATGAAGTCTGGAGGGTGAATCAGAAGAAGTAGAAGAAGGAGAAGGAGAAGGTGAGATCTGGAGGGTGAATCAGCAGAAGCAGAAGAAGGAGAAGGAGAAGGTGAAGTCTGGAGGGTGAATCAGAAGAAGCAGAAGAAGGAGAAGGAGAAGGTGAAGTCTGGAGGGTGAATCAGAAGAAGCAGAAGAAGGAGAAGGAGAAGATGAAGTCAGGAGGGTGAATCAGAAGAAGCAGAAGAAGGAGAAGGAGAAGGTGAAGTTAGGAGGGTGATTCAGAAGAAGCAGTAGAAGGAGAAGGAGAAGGTGAAGTCAGGGGGTGAAGCAGAAGAAGTAGAAGAAGAAGGAGAAGGAGAAGGTGAAGTCAGGAGGGTGAAGCAGAAGAAGCAGAAGAAGGAGAAGGAGAAGGTGAAGTCTGGAGGGCGCAGCAGAAGAAGCAGAAGAAGGAGAAGGAGAAGGTGAAGTCTGGAGGGTGAAGCAGAAGAAGCAGAAGAAGGAGAAGGAGAAGGTGAAGTCTGGAGGGTGAATCAGAAGAAGCAGAAGAAGTAGAAGGAGAAGGTGAAGTCTGGAGGGTGAATCAGAAGAAGTAGAAGAAGGAGAAGGAGAAGGTGAAGTCTGGAGGGTGAATTAGAAGAAGCGGAAGGAGGAGAAGGAGAAGGTGAAGTCAGGAGGGTGAATCAGAAGAAGCAGAAGAAGGAGAAGGAGAAGGTGAAGTCTGGAGGGTGAATCAGAAGAAGTAGAAGAAGGAGAAGGAGAAGGTGAAGTCAGCAGGGTGAAGCAGAAGAAGGAGAAGGAGAAGGTGAAGTATGGAGGGTGAAGCAGAAGAAGCAGAAGAAGGAGAAGGAGAAGTTGAAGTCTGGAGGGTGAAGCAGAAGCAGCAGAAGAAGGAGAAGGAGAAGGTGAAGTCAGGAGGGTGAATCAGAAGAAGTAGAAGAAGGAGAAGGAGAAGGTGAAGTCTGGAGGGTGAATCAGATGAAGTAGAAGAAGGAGAAGGAGAGGGTGAAGTCTGGAGGGTGAATCAGAAGAAGCAGAAGAAGGAGAAGGAGAAGGTAAAGTCTGGAGGGAGAAGCAGAAGAAGTAGAAGAAGGAGAAGGAGAAGGTGAAGTCTGGAGTGTGAATCAGAAGAAGTAGAAGAAGGAGAAGGAGAAGGTGAAGTTTGGAGGATGAATCAGAAGAAGCAGAAGAAGGAGAAGGAGAAGGTGAAGTCTGGAGGGTGAATCAGAAGAAGTAGAAGAAGGAGAAGTAGAAGGTGTAGTCTGGAGGGTGAATCAGAAGAAGTAGACGAAGGAGAAGGAGAATGTGAAGTCTGGAGGGTGAATCAGAAGAAGCAGAAGCAGGAGAAGGAGAAGGTGAAGTCTGGAGGGTGAATCAGAAGAAGTAGAAGAAGGAGAAGGAGAAGGTGAAGTCTGGAGGGTGAATCAGAAGAAGCAGAAGAAGGAGAAGGAGAAGGTGAATTCTGGAGGGTGAATCAGAAGAAGCAGAAGAAGGAGAAGGAGAAGGTGAAGTCTGGAGGGTGAATCAGAACAAGCAGAAGAAGGAGAAGGAGAAGGTGAAGTCTGGAGGGTGAATCAGAAGAAGCAGAAGAAGTAGAAGGAGAAGGTGAAGTCTGGAGGGTGAATCAGAAGAAGTAGAAGAAGGAGAAGGAGAAGGTGAAGTCTGGAGGGTGAATTAGAAGAAGCAGAAGGAGGAGAAGGAGAAGGTGAAGTCAGGAGGGTGAATCAGAAGAAGCAGAAGAAGGAGAAGGAGAAGGTGAAGTCTGGAGGGTGAATCAGAAGAAGTAGAAGAAGGAGAAGGAGAAGGTGAAGTCAGGAGGGTGAATCAGAAGAAGTAGAAGAAGGAGAAGGAGAAGGTGAAGTCTGGAGGGTGAAGCAGAAGAAGTAGAAGAAGGAGAAGGAGAAGGTGAAGTCAGGAGGGTGAATCAGAAGAAGTAGAAGAAGGAGAAGGAGAAGGTGAAGTCTGGAGGGTGAATCAGAAGAAGCAGAAGAAGGAGAAGGAGAAGGTAAAGTCTGGAGGGTCAATCAGAAGAATCAGAAGAAGGAGAAGGAGAAGGTGAAGTCTGGAGGGTGAATCAGAAGAAGCAGAAGAAAGAGAAGGAGAAGGTGAAGTCTGGAGGGTGAAGCAGAAGAAGCAGAAGAAGGAGAAGGAGAAGGTGAAGGCTGGAGGGTGAATCAGAAGAAGTAGAAGATGGAGAAGGTGAAGTCTGGAGGGTGAATCAGAAGAAGTAGAAGAAGGAGAAGGAGAAGGTGAAGTCTGGAGGGTGAATCAGAAGAATCAGAAGAAGGAGAAGGAGAAGGTGAAGTCTGGAGGGTGAATCAGAAGTAGCAGAAGAAGGAGAAGGAGAAGATGAAGTCTGGAGGGTGAATCAGAAGAAGTAGAAGAAGGAGAAGGAGAAGGTGAGGTCTGGAGGGTGAATCAGAAGAAGCAGAAGAAGGAGAAGGAGAAGGTGAAGTCTGGAGGGTGAATCAGAAGAAGCAGAAGAAGGAGAAGGAGAAGGTGAAGTCAGGAGGGTGAATCAGAAGAAGCAGAAGAAGGAGAAGGAGAAGGTGAAGTTAGGAGGGTGATTCAGAAGAAGCAGAAGAAGGAGAAGGAGAAGGTGAAGTCAGGAGGGTGAAGCAGAAGAAGCAGAAGAAGGAGAAGGAGAAGGTGAAGTCTGGAGGGCGCAGCAGAAGAAGCAGAAGAAGGAGAAGGAGAAGGTGAAGTCTGGAGGGTGAAGCAGAAGAAGCAGAAGAAGGAGAAGGAGAAGGTGAAGTCTGGAGGGTGAATCAGATGAAGTAGAAGAAGGAGAAGGAGAAGGTGAAGTCTGGAGGGTGAATCAGAAGAAGCAGAAGAAGGAGAAGGAGAAGGTGAAGTCTGGAGGGCGAAGCAGAAGAAGCAGAAGAAGGAGAAGGAGAAGGTGAAGTCTGGAGGGCGAAGCAGAAGAAGCAGAAGAAGGAGAAGGAGAAGGTGAAGTCTGGAGGGTGAAGCAGAAGAAGCAGAAGAAGGAGAAGGAGAAGGTGAAGTCTGGAGGGTGAATCAGAAGAAGTAGAAGAAGGAGAAGGAGAAGGTGAAGTCAGGAGGGTGAAGCAGAAGAAGGAGAAGGAGAAGGTGAAGTCTGGAGGGTGAAGCAGAAGAAGCAGAAGAAGGAGAAGGAGAAGGTGAAGTATGGAGGGTGAAGCAGAAGAAGCAGAAGAAGGAGAAGGAGATGGTGAAGTCAGGAGGGTGAATCAGAAGAAGCAGAAGAAGGAGAAGGAGAAGGTGAATTCTGGAGGGTGAATCAGAAGAAGCAGAAGAAGGAGAAGGAGAAGGTGAAGTCTGGAGGGTGAATCAGAAGAAGCAGAAGAAGGAGAAGGAGAAGGTGAAGTCTGGAGGGTGAATCAGAAGAAGCAGAAGAAGTAGAAGGAGAAGGTGAAGTCTGGAGGGTGAATCAGAAGAAGTAGAAGAAGGAGAAGGAGAAGGTGAAGTCTGGAGGGTGAATTAGAAGAAGCAGAAGGAGGAGAAGGAGAAGGTGAAGTCAGGAGGGTAAATCAGAAGAAGCAGAAGAAAGAGAAGGAGAAGGTGAAGTCTGGAGGGTGAAGCAGAAGAAGCAGAAGAAGGAGAAGGAGAAGGTGAAGGCTGGAGGGTGAATCAGAAGAAGTAGAAGAAGGAGAAGGAGACGGTGAAGTCTGGAGGGTGAATCAGAAGAAGTAGAAGAAGGAGAAGGAGAAGGTGAAGTCTGGAGGGTGAATCAGAAGAATCAGAAGAAGGAGAAGGAGAAGGTGAAGTCTGGAGGGTGAATCAGAAGAAGCAGAAGAAGGAGAAGGAGAAGATGAAGTCTGGAGGGTGAAACAGAAGAAGTAGAAGAAGGGGAAGGAGAAGGTGAGGTCTGGAGGGTGAATCAGAAGAAGCAGAAGAAGGAGAAGGAGAAGGTGAAGTCTGGAGGGTGAATCAGAAGAAGCAGAAGAAGGAGAAGGAGAAGGTGAAGTCTGGAGGGTGAATCAGAAGAAGCAGAAGAAGGAGAAGGAGAAGGTGAAGTCAGGAGGGTGAATCAGAAGAAGCAGAAGAAGGAGAAGGAGAAGGTGAAGTTAGGAGGGTGAATCAGAAGAAGCAGAAGAAGGAGAAGGAGAAGGTGAAGTCTGGAGGGTGAAGCAGAAGAAGCAGAAGAAGGAGAAGGAGAAGGTGAAGTCTGGAGGGTGAATCAGAAGAAGTAGAAGAAGATGAAGAAGAAGGTGAAGTCAGGAGGGTGAAGCAGAAGAAGCAGAAGAAGGAGAAGGAGAAGGTGAAGTCTGGAGGGTGAATCAGAAGAAGCAGAAGAAGGAGAAGGAGAAGGTGAAGTCTGGAGGGCGAAGCAGAAGAAGCAGAAGAAGGAGAAGGAGAAGGTGAAGTCTGGAGGGTGAAGCAGAAGAAGCAGAAGAAGGAGAAGGAGAAGGTGAAGTCTGGAGGGTGAATCAGAAGAAGTAGAAGAAGGAGAAGGAGAAGGTGAAGTCAGGAGGGTGAAGCAGAAGAAGCAGAAGAAGGAGAAGGAGAAGGTGAAGTCTGGAGGGTGAAGCAGAAGAAGCAGAAGAAGGAGAAGGAGAAGGTGAAGTCTGGAGGGTGAAGCAGAAGAAGCAGAAGAAGGAGAAGGAGAAGGTGAAGTCACGAGGGTGAATCAGAAGAAGTAGAAGAAGGAGAAGGAGAAGGTGAAGTCTGGAGGGTGAATCAGAAGAAGTAGAAGAAGGAGAAGGAGAAGGTGAAGTCTGGAGGGTGAATCAGGAGAAGTAGAAGAAGGAGAAGGAGAAGGTGAAGTCTGGAGGGTGAATCAGAAGAAGCAGAAGAAGGAGAAGGAGAAGGTGAAGTCTGGAGGGAGAAGCAGAAGAAGTAGAAGAAGGAGAAGGAGAAGGTGAAGTCTGGAGCGTGAATCAGAAGAAGTAGAAGAAGGAGAAGGAGAAGGTGAAGTTTGGAGGGTGAATCAGAAGAAGTAGAAGAAGGAGAAGAGAAGGTGAAGTCTGGAGGGTGAATCAGAAGAAGCAGAAGAAGGAGAAGGAGAAGGTGAAGTTTGGAGGGTGAATCAGAAGAAGTAGAAGAAGGAGAAGGAGAAGGTTTAGTCTGGAGGGTGAATCAGAAGAAGTAGACGAAGGAGAAGGAGAATGTTAAGTCTGGAGGGTGAATCAGAAGAAGCAGAAGCAGGAGAAGGAGAAGGTGAAGTCTGGAGGGTGAATCAGAAGAAGTACAAGTAGGAGAAGGAGAAGGTGAAGTCTGGAGGGTGAATCAGAAGAAGCAGAAGAAGGAGAAGGAGAAGGTGAAGTCTGGAGGGTGAAGCAGAAGAAGCAGAAGAAGGAGAAGGAGAAGGTGAAGTCTGGAGGGTGAATCAGAAGAAGTAGAAGAAGGAGAAGGAGAAGGTGAAGTCTGCAGGGTGAATCAGAAGAAGCAGAAGAAGTAGAAGGAGAAGGTGAAGTCTGGAGCGTGAATCAGAAGAAGTAGAACAAGGAGAAGGAGAAGGTGAAGTCAGGAGGGTGAATCAGAAGAAGTAGAAGAAGGAGAAGGAGAAGGTGAAGTCTGGAGGGTGAAGCAGAAGAAGTAGAAGAAGGAGAAGGAGAAGGTGAAGTCTGGAGGGTGAATCAGAAGAAGTAGAAGAAGGAGAAGGAGAAGGTGAAGTCTGGAGGGTGAATCAGAAGAAGCAGAAGAAGGAGAAGGAGAAGGTAAAGTCTGGAGGGTCAATCAGAAGAATCAGAAGAAGGAGAAGGAGAAGGTGAAGTCTGGAGGGCGAATCAGAAGAAGCAGAAGAAAGAGAAGGAGAAGGTGAAGTCTGGAGGGTGAAGCAGAAGAAGCAGAAGAAGGAGAAGGAGAAGGTGAAGACTGGAGGGTGAATCAGAAGAAGTAGAAGAAGGAGAAGGAGAAGGTGAAGTCTGCAGGGTGAATCAGAAGAAGTAGAAGAAGGAGAAGGAGAAGGTGAAGTCTGGAGGGTGAATCAGAAGAATCAGAAGAAGGAGAAGGAGAAGGTGAAGTCTGGAGGGTGAATCAGAAGAAGCAGAAGAAGGAGAAGGAGAAGATGAAGTCTGGAGGGTGAATCAGAAGAAGTAGAAGAAGGAGAAGGAGAAGGTGAGGTCTGGAGGGTGAATCAGAAGAAGGAGAAGAAGGAGAAGGAGAAGGTGAAGTCTGGAGGGTGAATCAGAAGAAGCAGAAGAAGGAGAAGGAGAAGGTGAAGTCTGGAGGGTGAATCAGAAGAAGCAGAAGAAGGAGAAGGAGAAGGTGAAGTCAGGAGGGTGTATCAGAAGAAGCAGAAGAAGGAGAAGGAGAAGGTGAAGTTCGGAGGGTGAATCAGAAGAAGCAGAAGAAGGAGAAGGAGAAGGTGAAGTCAGGGGGGTGAAGCAGAAGAAGTAGAAGGAGGAGAAGGAGAAGGTGAAGTCAGGAGGGTGAAGCAGAAGAAGCAGAAGAAGGAGAAGGAGAAGGTGAAGTCTGGAGGGCGCAGCAGAAGAAGCAGAAGAAGGAGAAGGTGAAGGTGAAGTCTGGAGGGTGAAGCAGAAGAAGCAGAAGAAGGAGAAGGAGAAGGTGAAGTCTGGAGGGTGAATCAGAAGAAGTAGAAGAAGGAGAAGGGGATGGTGAAGTCAGGAGGGTGAAGCAGAAGAAGCAGAAGAAGGAGAAGAAGAAGGTGAAGTCTGGAGGGCGAAGCAGAAGAAGCAGAAGAAGGAGAAGGAGAAGGTGAAGTCTGGAGGGTGAAGCAGAAGAAGCAGAAGAAGGAGAAGGAGAAGGTGAAGTCTGGAGGGTGAATCAGAAGAAGTAGAAGAAGGAGAAGGAGAAGGTGAAGTCAGCAGGGTGAAGCAGAAGAAGGAGAAGGAGAAGTTGAAGTCTGGAGGGTGAAGCAGAAGAAGCAGAAGAAGGAGAAGGAGAAGGTGAAGTCAGGAGGGTGAATCAGAAGAAGTAGAAGAAGGAGAAGGAGAAGGTGAAGTCTGGAGGGTGAATCAGATGAAGTAGAAGAAGGAGAAGGAGAGGGTGAAGTCTGGAGGGTGAATCAGAAGAAGCAGAAGAAGGAGAAGGTAAAGTCTGGAGGGAGAAGCAGAAGAAGTAGAAGAAGGAGAAGGAGAAGGTGAAGTCTGGAGTGTGAATCAGAAGAAGTAGAAGAAGGAGAAGGAGAAGGTGAAGTTTGGAGGATGAATCAGAAGAAGTAGAAGAAGGAGAAGGAGAAGGTGAAGTCTGGAGGGTGAATCAGAAGAAGCAGAAGAAGGAGAAGGAGAAGGTGAAGTCTGGAGGGTGAATCAGAAGAAGTAGAAGAAGGAGAAGGAGAAGGTGTAGTCTGGAGGGTGAATCAGAAGAAGTAGACGAAGGAGAAGGAGAATGTGAAGTCTGGAGGGTGAATCAGAAGAAGCAGAAGAAGGAGCAGGAGAAGGTGAAGTCTGGAGGGTGAATCAGAAGAAGTAGAAGAAGGAGAAGGAGAAGGTGAAGTCTGGAGGGTGAATCAGAAGAAGCAGAAGAAGGAGAAGGAGAAGGTGAATTCTGGAGGGTGAATCAGAAGAAGCAGAAGAAGGAGAAGGAGAAGGTGAATTCTGGAGGGTGAATCAGAAGAAGCAGAAGAAGGAGAAGGAGAAGGTGAAGTCTGGAGGTGAATCAGAAGAAGCAGAAGAAGGAGAAGGAGAAGGTGAAGTCTGGAGGGGTGAATCAGAAGAAGCAGAAGAAGTAGAAGGAGAAGGTGAAGTCTGGAGGGTGAATCAGAAGAAGTAGAAGAAGGAGAAGGAGAAGGTGAAGTCTGGAGGGTGAATTAGAAGAAGCAGAAGGAGGAGAAGGAGAAGGTGAAGTCAGGAGGGTGAATCAGAAGAAGCAGAAGAAGGAGAAGGAGAAGGTGAAGTCTGGAGGGTGAATCAGAAGAAGTAGAAGAAGGAGAAGGAGAAGGTGAAGTCAGCAGGGTGAAGCAGAAGAAGGAGAAGGAGAAGGTGAAGTATGGAGGGTGAAGCAGAAGAAGCAGAAGAAGGAGAAGGAGAAGTTGAAGTCTGGAGGGTGAAGCAGAAGAAGCAGAAGAAGGAGAAGGAGAAGGTGAAGTCAGGAGGGTGAATCAGAAGAAGTAGAAGAAGGAGAAGGAGAAGGTGAAGTCTGGAGGGTGAATCAGATGAAGTAGAAGAAGGAGAAGGAGAGGGTGAAGTCTGGAGGGTGAATCAGAAGAAGCAGAAGAAGGAGAAGGAGAAGGTAAAGTCTGGAGGGAGAAGCAGAAGAAGTAGAAGAAGGAGAAGGAGAAGGTGAAGTCTGGAGTGTGAATCAGAAGAAGTAGAAGAAGGAGAAGGAGAAGGTGAAGTTTGGAGGATGAATCAGAAGAAGCAGAAGAAGGAGAAGGAGAAGGTGAAGTCTGGAGGGTGAATCAGAAGAAGTAGAAGAAGGAGAAGTAGAAGGTGTAGTCTGGAGGGTGAATCAGAAGAGTTAGACGAAGGAGAAGGAGAATGTGAAGTCTGGAGGGTGAATCAGAAGAAGCAGAAGCAGGAGAAGGAGAAGGTGAAGTCTGGAGGGTGAATCAGAAGAAGTAGAAGAAGGAGAAGGAGAAGGTGAAGTCTGGAGGGTGAATCAGAAGAAGCAGAAGAAGGAGAAGGAGAAGGTGAATTCTGGAGGGTGAATCAGAAGAAGCAGAAGAAGGAGAAGGAGAAGGTGAAGTCTGGAGGGTGAATCAGAACAAGCAGAAGAAGGAGAAGGAGAAGGTGAAGTCTGGAGGGTGAATCAGAAGAAGCAGAAGAAGTAGAAGGAGAAGGTGAAGTCTGGAGGGTGAATCAGAAGAAGTAGAAGAAGGAGAAGGAGAAGGTGAAGTCTGGAGGGGTGAATTAGAAGAAGCAGACGGAGGAGAAGGAGAAGGTGAAGTCAGGAGGGTGAATCAGAAGAAGCAGAAGAAGGAGAAGGAGAAGGTGAAGTCTGGAGGGTGAATCAGAAGAAGTAGAAGAAGGAGAAGGAGAAGGTGAAGTCAGGAGGGTGAATCAGAAGAAGTAGAAGAAGGAGAAGGAGAAGGTGAAGTCTGGAGGGTGAAGCAGAAGAAGTAGAAGAAGGAGAAGGAGAAGGTGAAGTCAGGAGGGTGAATCAGAAGAAGTAGAAGAAGGAGAAGGAGAAGGTGAATTCTGGAGGGTGAATCAGAAGAAGCAGAAGAAGGAGAAGGAGAAGGTAAAGTCTGGAGGGTCAATCAGAAGAATCAGAAGAAGGAGAAGGAGAAGGTGAAGTCTGGAGGGTGAATCAGAAGAAGCAGAAGAAAGAGAAGGAGAAGGTGAAGTCTGGAGGGTGAAGCAGAAGAAGCAGAAGAAGGAGAAGGAGAAGGTGAAGGCTGGAGGGTGAATCAGAAGAAGTAGAAGATGGAGAAGGTGAAGTCTGGAGGGTGAATCAGAAGAAGTAGAAGAAGGAGAAGGAGAAGGTGAAGTCTGGAGGGTGAATCAGCAGAATCAGAAGAAGGAGAAGGAGAAGGTGAAGTCTGGAGGGTGAATCAGAAGAAGCAGAAGAAGGAGAAGGAGAAGATGAAGTCTGGAGGGTGAATCAGAAGAAGTAGAAGAAGGAGAAGGAGAAGGTGAGATCTGGAGGGTGAATCAGCAGAAGCAGAAGAAGGAGAAGGAGAAGGTGAAGTCTGGAGGGTGAATCAGAAGAAGCAGAAGAAGGAGAAGGAGAAGGTGAAGTCTGGAGGGTGAATCAGAAGAAGCAGAAGAAGGAGAAGGAGAAGATGAAGTCAGGAGGGTGAATCAGAAGAAGCAGAAGAAGGAGAAGGAGAAGGTGAAGTTAGGAGGGTGATTCAGAAGAAGCAGTAGAAGGAGAAGGAGAAGGTGAAGTCAGGGGGTGAAGCAGAAGAAGTAGAAGAAGAAGGAGAAGGAGAAGGTGAAGTCAGGAGGGTGAAGCAGAAGAAGCAGAAGAAGGAGAAGGAGAAGGTGAAGTCTGGAGGGCGCAGCAGAAGAAGCAGAAGAAGGAGAAGGAGAAGGTGAAGTCTGGAGGGTGAAGCAGAAGAAGCAGAAGAAGGAGAAGGAGAAGGTGAAGTCTGGAGGGTGAATCAGAAGAAGCAGAAGAAGTAGAAGGAGAAGGTGAAGTCTGGAGGGTGAATCAGAAGAAGTAGAAGAAGGAGAAGGAGAAGGTGAAGTCTGGAGGGTGAATTAGAAGAAGCAGAAGGAGGAGAAGGAGAAGGTGAAGTCAGGAGGGTGAATCAGAAGAAGCAGAAGAAGGAGAAGGAGAAGGTGAAGTCTGGAGGGTGAATCAGAAGAAGTAGAAGAAGGAGAAGGAGAAGGTGAAGTCAGCAGGGTGAAGCAGAAGAAGGAGAAGGAGAAGGTGAAGTATGGAGGGTGAAGCAGAAGAAGCAGAAGAAGGAGAAGGAGAAGTTGAAGTCTGGAGGGTGAAGCAGAAGCAGCAGAAGAAGGAGAAGGAGAAGGTGAAGTCAGGAGGGTGAATCAGAAGAAGTAGAAGAAGGAGAAGGAGAAGGTGAAGTCTGGAGGGTGAATCAGATGAAGTAGAAGAAGGAGAAGGAGAGGGTGAAGTCTGGAGGGTGAATCAGAAGAAGCAGAAGAAGGAGAAGGAGAAGGTAAAGTCTGGAGGGAGAAGCAGAAGAAGTAGAAGAAGGAGAAGGAGAAGGTGAAGTCTGGAGTGTGAATCAGAAGAAGTAGAAGAAGGAGAAGGAGAAGGTGAAGTTTGGAGGATGAATCAGAAGAAGCAGAAGAAGGAGAAGGAGAAGGTGAAGTCTGGAGGGTGAATCAGAAGAAGTAGAAGAAGGAGAAGTAGAAGGTGTAGTCTGGAGGGTGAATCAGAAGAAGTAGACGAAGGAGAAGGAGAATGTGAAGTCTGGAGGGTGAATCAGAAGAAGCAGAAGCAGGAGAAGGAGAAGGTGAAGTCTGGAGGGTGAATCAGATGAAGTAGAAGAAGGAGAAGGAGAAGGTGAAGTCTGGAGGGTGAATCAGAAGAAGCAGAAGAAGGAGAAGGAGAAGGTGAATTCTGGAGGGTGAATCAGAAGAAGCAGAAGAAGGAGAAGGAGAAGGTGAAGTCTGGAGGGTGAATCAGAACAAGCAGAAGAAGGAGAAGGAGAAGGTGAAGTCTGGAGGGTGAATCAGAAGAAGCAGAAGAAGTAGAAGGAGAAGGTGAAGTCTGGAGGGTGAATCAGAAGAAGTAGAAGAAGGAGAAGGAGAAGGTGAAGTCTGGAGGGTGAATTAGAAGAAGCAGAAGGAGGAGAAGGAGAAGGTGAAGTCAGGAGGGTGAATCAGAAGAAGCAGAAGAAGGAGAAGGAGAAGGTGAAGTCTGGAGGGTGAATCAGAAGAAGTAGAAGAAGGAGAAGGAGAAGGTGAAGTCAGGAGGGTGAATCAGAAGAAGTAGAAGAAGGAGAAGGAGAAGGTGAAGTCTGGAGGGTGAAGCAGAAGAAGTAGAAGAAGGAGAAGGAGAAGGTGAAGTCAGGAGGGTGAATCAGAAGAAGTAGAAGAAGGAGAAGGAGAAGGTGAAGTCTGGAGGGTGAATCAGAAGAAGCAGAAGAAGGAGAAGGAGAAGGTAAAGTCTGGAGGGTCAATCAGAAGAATCAGAAGAAGGAGAAGGAGAAGGTGAAGTCTGGAGGGTGAATCAGAAGAAGCAGAAGAAAGAGAAGGAGAAGGTGAAGTCTGGAGGGTGAAGCAGAAGAAGCAGAAGAAGGAGAAGGAGAAGGTGAAGGCTGGAGGGTGAATCAGAAGAAGTAGAAGATGGAGAAGGTGAAGTCTGGAGGGTGAATCAGAAGAAGTGGAAGAAGGAGAAGGAGAAGGTGAAGTCTGGAGGGTGAATCAGAAGAATCAGAAGAAGGAGAAGGAGAAGGTGAAGTCTGGAGGGTGAATCAGAAGTAGCAGAAGAAGGAGAAGGAGAAGATGAAGTCTGGAGGGTGAATCAGAAGAAGTAGAAGAAGGAGAAGGAGAAGGTGAGGTCTGGAGGGTGAATCAGAAGAAGCAGAAGAAGGAGAAGGAGAAGGTGAAGTCTGGAGGGTGAATCAGAAGAAGCAGAAGAAGGAGAAGGAGAAGGTGAAGTCAGGAGGGTGATTCAGAAGAAGCAGAAGAAGGAGAAGGAGAAGGTGAAGTTAGGAGGGTGATTCAGAAGAAGCAGAAGAAGGAGAAGGAGAAGGTGAAGTCAGGGGGTGAAGCAGAAGAAGTAGAAGAAGAAGGAGAAGGAGAAGGTGAAGTCAGGAGGGTGAAGCAGAAGAAGCAGAAGAAGGAGAAGGAGAAGGTGAAGTCTGGAGGGCGCAGCAGAAGAAGCAGAAGAAGGAGAAGGAGAAGGTGAAGTCTGGAGGGTGAAGCAGAAGAAGCAGAAGAAGGAGAAGGAGAAGGTGAAGTCTGGAGGGTGAATCAGATGAAGTAGAAGAAGGAGAAGGAGAAGGTGAAGTCTGGAGGGTGAATCAGAAGAAGCAGAAGAAGGAGAAGGAGAAGGTGAAGTCTGGAGGGCGAAGCAGAAGAAGCAGAAGAAGGAGAAGGAGAAGGTGAAGTCTGGAGGGCGAAGCAGAAGAAGCAGAAGAAGGAGAAGGAGAAGGTGAAGTCTGGAGGGTGAAGCAGAAGAAGCAGAAGAAGGAGAAGGAGAAGGTGAAGTCTGGAGGGTGAATCAGAAGAAGTAGAAGAAGGAGAAGGAGAAGGTGAAGTCAGGAGGGTGAAGCAGAAGAAGGAGAAGGAGAAGGTGAAGTCTGGAGGGTGAAGCAGAAGAAGCAGAAGAAGGAGAAGGAGAAGGTGAAGTATGGAGGGTGAAGCAGAAGAAGCAGAAGAAGGAGAAGGAGATGGTGAAGTCAGGAGGGTGAATCAGAAGAAGCAGAAGAAGGAGAAGGAGAAGGTGAATTCTGGAGGGTGAATCAGAAGAAGCAGAAGAAGGAGAAGGAGAAGGTGAAGTCTGGAGGGTGAATCAGAAGAAGCAGAAGAAGGAGAAGGAGAAGGTGAAGTCTGGAGGGTGAATCAGAAGAAGCAGAAGAAGTAGAAGGAGAAGGTGAAGTCTGGAGGGTGAATCAGAAGAAGTAGAAGAAGGAGAAGGAGAAGGTGAAGTCTGGAGGGTGAATTAGAAGAAGCAGAAGGAGGAGAAGGAGAAGGTGAAGTCAGGAGGGTGAATCAGAAGAAGCAGAAGAAAGAGAAGGAGAAGGTGAAGTCTGGAGGGTGAAGCAGAAGAAGCAGAAGAAGGAGAAGGAGAAGGTGAAGGCTGGAGGGTGAATCAGAAGAAGTAGAAGAAGGAGAAGGAGACGGTGAAGTCTGGAGGGTGAATCAGAAGAAGTAGAAGAAGGAGAAGGAGAAGGTGAAGTCTGGAGGGTGAATCAGAAGAATCAGAAGAAGGAGAAGGAGAAGGTGAAGTCTGGAGGGTGAATCAGAAGAAGCAGAAGAAGGAGAAGGAGAAGATGAAGTCTGGAGGGTGAAACAGAAGAAGTAGAAGAAGGGGAAGGAGAAGGTGAGGTCTGGAGGGTGAATCAGAAGAAGCAGAAGAAGGAGAAGGAGAAGGTGAAGTCTGGAGGGTGAATCAGAAGAAGCAGAAGAAGGAGAAGGAGAAGGTGAAGTCTGGAGGGTGAATCAGAAGAAGCAGAAGAAGGAGAAGGAGAAGGTGAAGTCAGGAGGGTGAATCAGAAGAAGCAGAAGAAGGAGAAGGAGAAGGTGAAGTTAGGAGGGTGAATCAGAAGAAGCAGAAGAAGGAGAAGGAGAAGGTGAAGTCAGGGGGGTGAAGCAGAAGAAGCAGAAGAAGGAGAAGGAGAAGGTGAAGTCTGGAGGGTGAATCAGATGAAGTAGAAGAAGGAGAAGGAGAAGGTGAAGTCTGGAGGGTGAATCAGAAGAAGCAGAAGAAGGAGAAGGAGAAGGTGAAGTCTGGAGGGCGAAGCAGAAGAAGCAGAAGAAGGAGAAGGAGAAGGTGAAGTCTGGAGGGCGAAGCAGAAGAAGCAGAAGAAGGAGAAGGAGAAGGTGAAGTCTGGAGGGTGAAGCAGAAGAAGCAGAAGAAGGAGAAGGAGAAGGTGAAGTCTGGAGGGTGAATCAGAAGAAGTAGAAGAAGGAGAAGGTGAAGTCAGGAGGGTGAAGCAGAAGAAGGGGAAGGAGAAGGTGAAGTCTGGAGGGTGAAGCAGAAGAAGCAGAAGAAGGAGAAGGAGAAGGTGAAGTATGGAGGGTGAAGCAGAAGAAGCAGAAGAAGGAGAAGGAGAAGGTGAAGTCAGGAGGGTGAATCAGAAGAAGCAGAAGAAGGAGAAGGAGAAGGTGAATTCTGGAGGGTGAATCAGAAGAAGCAGAAGAAGGAGAAGGAGAAGGTGAAGTCTGGAGGGTGAATCAGAAGAAGCAGAAGAAGTAGAAGGAGAAGGTGAAGTCTGGAGGGTGAATCAGAAGAAGTAGAAGAAGGAGAAGGAGAAGGTGAAGTCTGGAGGGTGAATTAGAAGAAGCAGAAGGAGGAGAAGGAGAAGGTGAAGTCAGGAGGGTGAATCAGAAGAAGCAGAAGAAAGAGAAGGAGAAGGTGAAGTCTGGAGGGTGAAGCAGAAGAAGCAGAAGAAGGAGAAGGAGAAGGTGAAGGCTGGAGGGTGAATCAGAAGAAGTAGAAGAAGGAGAAGGAGACGTTGAAGTCTGGAGGGTGAATCAGAAGAAGTAGAAGAAGGAGAAGGAGAAGGTGAAGTCTGGAGGGTGAATCAGAAGAATCAGAAGAAGGAGAAGGAGAAGGTGAAGTCTGGAGGGTGAATCAGAAGAAGCAGAAGAAGGAGAAGGAGAAGATGAAGTCTGGAGGGTGAATCAGAAGAAGTAGAAGAAGGAGAAGGAGAAGGTGAGGTCTGGAGGGTGAATCAGAAGAAGCAGAAGAAGGAGAAGGAGAAGGTGAAGTCTGGAGGGTGAATCAGAAGAAGCAGAAGAAGGAGAAGGAGAAGGTGAAGTCTGGAGGGTGAATCAGAAGAAGCAGAAGAAGGAGAAGGAGAAGGTGAAGTCAGGAGGGTGAATCAGAAGAAGCAGAAGAAGGAGAAGGAGAAGGTGAAGTTAGGAGGGTGAATCAGAAGAAGCAGAAGAAGGAGAAGGAGAAGGTGAAGTCAGGGGGGTGAAGCAGAAGAAGTAGAAGAAGGAGAAGGAGAAGGTGAAGTCAGGAGGGTGAAGCAGAAGAAGCAGAAGAAGGAGAAGGAGAAGGTGAAGTCTGGAGGGCGCAGCAGAAGAAGCAGAAGAAGGAGAAGGAGAAGGTGAAGTCTGGAGGGTGAAGAAGAAGAATCTGAAGAAGGAGAAGGAGAAGGTGAAGTCTGGAGGGTGAATCAGAAGAAGTAGAAGAAGGAGAAGGAGAAGGTGAAGTCTGGAGGGTGAAGCAGAAGAAGCAGAAGAAGGAGAAGGAGAAGGTGAAGTCTGGAGGGTGAATCAGAAGAAGTAGAAGAAGGAGAAGGAGAAGGTGAAGTCAGGAGGGTGAAGCAGAAGAAGGAGAAGAAGGAGAAGGAGAAGGTGAAGTCTGGAGGGTGAAGCAGAAGAAGCAGAAGAAGGAGAAGGAGAAGGTGAAGTCAGGACGGTGAATCAGAAGAAGTAGAAGAAGGAGAAGGAGAAGGTGAAGTCTGGAGGGTGAATCAGAAGAAGTAGAAGAAGGAGAAGGAGAAGTTGAAGTCTGGAGGGTGAATCAGATGAAGTAGAAGAAGGAGAAGGAGAAGGTGAAGTCTGGAGGGTGAATCAGAAGAAGCAGAAGAAGGAGAAGGAGAAGGTGAAGTCTGGAGGGAGAAGCAGAAGAAGTAGAAGAAGGAGAAGGAGAAGGTGAAGTCTGGAGTGTGAATCAGAAGAAGTAGAAGAAGGAGAAGGAGAAGGTGAAGTTTGGAGGGTGAATCAGAAGAAGTAGAAGAAGGAGAAGGAGAAGGTGAAGTCTGGAGGGTGAATCAGAAGAAGCAGGAGAAGGAGAAGGTGAAGTCTGGAGGGTGAATCAGAAGAAGTAGAAGAAGGAGAAGGAGAAGGTGTAGTCTGGAGGGTGAATCAGAAGAAGTAGACGAAGGAGAAGGGGAATGTGAAGTCTGGAGGGTGAATCAGAAGAAGCAGAAGCAGGAGAAGGAGAAGGTGAAGTCTGGAGGGTGAATCAGAAGAAGTAGAAGAAGGAGAAGGAGAAGGTGAAGTCTGCAGGGTGAATCAGATGAAGCAGAAGAAGGAGAAGGAGAAGGTGAATTCTGGAGGGTGAATCAGAAGAAGCAGAAGAAGGAGAAGGAGAAGGTGATGTCTGGAGGGTGAATCAGAAGAAGCAGAAGAAGGAGAAGGAGAAGGTGAAGTCTGGAGGGTGAATCGGAAGAAGCAGAAGAAGTGGAAGGAGAAGGTGAAGTCTGGAGGGTGAATCAGAAGAGGTAGAAGAAGGAGAAGGAGAAGGTAAAGTCTGGAGGGTGAATTAGAAGAAGCAGAAGGAGGAGATGGAGAAGGTGAAGTCAGGAGGGTGAATCAGAAGAAGCAGAAGAAGGAGAAGGAGAAGGTGAAGTCTGGAGGGTGAATCAGAAGAAGCAGAAGAAGGAGAAGGAGAAGGTGAAGACTGGAGGGTGAATCAGAAGAAGAAGAAGAAGGAGAAGGAGAAGGTGAAGTCTGAAGGTTGAATCAGAAGAAGTAGAAGAAGGAGAAGGAGAAGGCGAAGTCTGGAGGGTGAATCAGAAGAAGCAGAAGAAGGAGAAGGAGAAGGTGAAGTCTGGAGGGTGAATCAGAAGAAGCAGAAGATTGAGAAGAGAAGATGAAGTCTGGAGAGTGAATCAGAAGAAGCAGAAGAAGGAGAAGGAGAAGGTGAAGTCTGGAGAGTGAATCAGAAGAAGTAGAAGAAGGAGAAGGAGAAGGTTTAGTCTGGAGGGTGAATCAGAAGAAGTAGACGAAGGAGAAGGAGAATGTGAAGTCTGGAGGGTGAATCAGAAGAAGCAGAAGCAGGAGGAGGAGAAGGTGAAGTCTGGAGGGTGAATCAGAAGAAGTAGAAGAAGGAGAAGCAGAAGGTGAAGTCTGGAGGGTGAATCAAAAGACGCAGAAAAAGGAGAAGGAGAAGGTGAAGTCTGGAGGGTGAATCAGAAGAAGCAGAAGAAGGAGAAGGAGAAGGTGAAGTCTGGAGAGTGAATCAGAAGAAGCAGAAGAAGGAGAAGGAGAAGGTGAAGTCAGGAGGGTGAATCAGAAGAAGTAGAAGAAGGAGAAGGAGAAGGTGAAGTCTGGAGGGTGAAGCAGAAGAAGTAGAAGAAGGAGAAGGAGAAGGTGAAGTCAGGAGGGTGAATCAGAAGAAGTAGAAGAAGGAGAAGGAGAAGGTGAATTCAGGAGGGTGAATCAGAAGAAGCAGAAGAAGGAGAAGGAAAAAGTGAAGACTGGAGGGTGAATCAGAAGAAGTAGAAGGAGAAGGAGAAGGTGAAGTCTGGAGGGTGAATCAGAAGAAGTAGAAGAAGGAGAAGGTGAAGGTGAAGTCTAGAGGGTGAATCAGAAGAAGCAGAAGAAGGAGAAGGAGAAGGTGAAGTCTGGAGGGTGAATCAGAAGAAGCAGAAGAAGGAGAAGGAGAAGATGAAGTCTGGAGGGTGAATCAGAAGAAGTAGAAGAAGTAGAAGGAGAAGGTGAGGTCTGGAGGGTGAATCAGAAGAAGCAGAAGAAGGAGAAGGAGAAGGTGAAGTCTGGAGGGTGAATCAGAAGAAGCAGAAGAAGGAGAAGGAGAAGGTGAAGTCTGGAGGGTGAATCAGAAGAAGCAGAAGAAGGAGAAGGAGAAGGTGAAGTCAGGAGGGTGAATCAGAAGAAGCAGAAGAAGGAGAAGGAGAAGGTGAAGTTAGAAGGGTGAATCAGAAGAAGAAGAAGAAGGAGAAGGAGAAGGTGAAGTCAGGGGGGTGAATCAGAAGAAGTAGAAGAAGGAGAAGGAGAAGGTGAAGTCAGGAGGGTGAAGCAGAAGAAGCAGAAGAAGGAGAAGGAGAAGGTGAAGTCTGGAGGGCGCAGCAGAAGAAGCAGAAGAAGGAGAAGGAGAAGGTGAAGTCTGGAGGGTGAAGCAGAAGAAGCAGAAGAAGGAGAAGGAGAAGGTGAAGTCTGGAGGGTGAATCAGAAGAAGTAGAATAAGGAAAAGGAGAAGGTGAAGTCAGGAGGTTGAAGCAGAAGAAGCAGAAGAAGGAGAAGGAGAAGGTGAAGTCTGGAGGGTGAAGCAGAAGAAGCAGAATAAGGAGAAGGAGAAGGTGAAGTCTGGAGGGCGAAGCAGAAGAAGCAGAAGAAGGAGAAGGAGAAGGTGAAGTCTGGAGGGTGAAGCAGAAGAAGCAGAAGAAGGAGAAGGAGAAGGTGAAGTCTGGAGGGTGAATTAGAAAAAGTAGAAGAAGGAGAAGGTGAAGTCAGGAGGGTGAAGCAGAAGAAGCAGAAGAAGGAGAAGGAGAAGGTGAAGTCTGGAGGGTGAAGCAGAAGAAGCAGAAGAAGGAGAAGGAGAAGGTGAAGTCTGGAGTGTGAAGCAGAAGAAGCAGAAGAAGGAGAAGGAGAAGGCGAAGTCAGGAGGGTGAATCAGAAGAAGTAGAAGAAGGAGAATCAGAAGGTGAAGTCTGGAGGGTGAATCAGAAGAAGTAGAAGAAGGAGAAGGAGAAGGTGAAGTCTGGAGGGTGAATCAGAAGAAGTAGAAGAAGGAGAAGGAGAAGGTGAAGTCTGGAGGGTGATTCAGAAGAAGCAGAAGAAGGAGAAGGAGAAGGTGAAGTCTGGAGTGTGTATCAGAAGAAGTAGAAGAAGGAGAAGGAGAAGGTGAAGTTTGGCGGGTGAATCAGAAGAAGTAGAAGAAGGAGAAGGAGAAGGTGAAGTCTGGAGGGTGAATCAGAAGAAGCAGAAGAAGGAGAAGGAGAAGGAGAAGTCTGGAGGGTGAATCAGAAGAAGTAGAAGAAGGAGAAGGAGAAGGTGTAGTCTGGAGGGTGAATCAGAAGAAGTAGACGAAGGAGAAGGAGAATGTGAAGTCTGGAGGGTGAATCAGAAGAAGCAGAAGCAGGAGAAGGAGAAGGTGAAGTCTGGAGGGTGAATCAGAAGAAGTAGAAGAAGGAGAAGGAGAAGGTGAAGTCTGGAGGGTGAATCAGAAGAAGCAGAAGAAGGAGAAGGAGAAGGTGAATTCTGGAGGGTGAATCAGAAGAAGCAGAAGAAGGAGAAGGAGAAGGTGAAGTCTGGAGGGTGAATCAGAAGAAGCAGAAGAAGGAGAAGGAGAAGGTGAAGTCTGGAGGGTGAATCAGAAGAAGCAGAAGAAGTAGAAGGAGAAGCTGAAGTCTGGAGGGTGAATCGGAAGAAGTAGAAGAAGGAGAAGGAGAAGGTGAAGTCTGGAGGGTGAATCAGAAGAAGCAGAAGAAGGAGAAGGAGAAGGTGAAGACTGGAGGGTGAATCAGAAGAAGTAGAAGAAGGAGAAGGAGAAGGTGAAGTCTGGAGGGTGAAACAGAAGAAGTAGAAGAAGGAGAAGGAGAAGGCGAAGTCTGGAGGGTGAATCAGAAGAAGCAGAAGAAGGAGAAGGAGAAGGTGAAGTCTGGAGGGTGAATCAGAAGAAGCAGAAGAAAGAGAAGGAGAAGGTGAAGTCTGGAGGGTGAAGCAGAAGAAGCAGAAGAAGGAGAAGGAGAAGATGAAGTCTGGAGGGTGAATCAGAAGAAGTATAAGAAGGAGAAGGAGAAGGTGAGGTCTGGAGGGTGAATCAGAAGAAGCAGAAGAAGGAGAAGGAGAAGGTGAAGTCTGAAGGCTGAATCAGAAGAAGCAGAAGAAGGAGAAGGAGAAGGTGAAGGCTGGAGGGTGAATCAGGAGAAGCAGAAGAAGGAGAAGGAGAAGGTGAAGTCTGGAGGGTGAATCAGAAGAAGCAGAAGAAAGAGAAGGAGAAGGTGAAGTCTGGAGGGTGAAGCAGAAGAAGCAGAAGAAGGAGAAGGAGAAGGTGAAGACTGGAGGGTGAATCAGAAGAAGTGGAAGAAGGAGAAGGAGAAGGTGAAGTCTGGAGGGTGAATCAGAAGAAGTAGAAGAAGGAGAAGGAGAAGGTGAAGTCTGGAGGGTGAATCAGAAGAAGCAGAAGAAGGAGAAGGAGAAGGTGAAGTCTGGAGGGTGAATCAGAAGAAGCAGAAGAAGGAGAAGGAGGAGATGAAGTCTGGAGGGTGAATCAGAAGAAGTAGAAGAAGGAGAAGGAGAAGGTGAGGTCTGGAGGGTGAATCAGAAGAAGCAGAAGAAGGAGAAGGAGAAGGTGAAGTCTGGAGGGTGAATCAGAAGAAGCAGAAGAAGGAGAAGGAGAAGGTGAAGTCTGGAGGGTGAATCAGAAGAAGCAGAAGAAGGAGAAGGAGAAGGTGAAGTCAGGAGGGTGAAACAGAAGAAGCAGAAGAAGGAGAAGGAGAAGGTGGAGTCAGGGGGGTGAAGCAGAAGAAGTAGAAGAAGGAGAAGGAGAAGGTGAAGTCAGGAGGGTGAAGCAGAAGAAGCAGAAGAAGGAGAAGGAGAAGGTGAAGTCTGGAGGGCGCAGCAGAAGAAGCAGAAGAAGGAGAAGGAGAAGGTGAAGTCTGGAGGGTGAAGCAGAAGAAACAGAAGAAGGAGAAGGAGAAGGTGAAGTCTGGAGGGTGAATCCGAAGAAGTAGAAGAAGGAGAAGGAGAAGGTGAAGTCAGGAGGGTGAAGCAGAAGAAGCAGAAGAAGGAGAAGGAGAAGGTGAAGTCTGGAGGGTGAAGCAGAAGAAGCAGTAGATGGAGAAGGAGAAGGTGAAGTCTGGAGGGCGAAGCAGAAGAAGCAGAATAAGGAGAAGGAGAAGGTGAAGTCTGGAGGGTGAAGCAGAAGAAGCAGAAGGAGGAGAAGGAGAAGGTGAAGTCTGGAGGGTGAATCAGGAGAAGTAGAAGAAGGAGAAGGAGAAGGTGAAGTCAGGAGGGTGAAGCAGAAGAAGCAGAAGAAGGAGAAGGAGAAGGTGAAGTCAGGAGGGTGAAGCAGAAGAAGCAGAAGAAGGAGAAGGAGAAGGTGAAGTCTGGAGGGTGAAGCAGAAGAAGCAGAAGAAGGAGAAGGAGAAGGTGAAGTCAGGAGGGTGAATCAGAAGAAGTAGAAGAAGGAGAAGGAGAAGGTGAAGTCTGGAGGGTGAATCAGAAGAAGTAGAAGATGGAGAAGGAGAAGGTGAAGTCTGGAGGGTGAATCAGAAGAAGTAGAAGAAGGAGAAGGAGAAGGTGAAGTCTGGAGGGTGAATCAGAAGAAGCAGAAGAAGGAGAAGGAGAAGATGAAGTCTGGAGGGAGAAGCAGAAGAAGTAGAAGAAGGAGAAGGAGAAGGTGAAGTCTGGAGGGTGAATCAGAAGAATCAGAAGAAGGAGAAGGAGAAGGTGAAGTCTGGAGGGTGAATCAGAAGAAGCAGAAGAAAGAGAAGGAGAAGGTGAAGTCTGGAGGGTGAAGCAGAAGAAGCAGAAGAAGGAGAGGGAGAAGGTGAAGGCTGGAGGGTGAATCAGAAGAAGTAGAAGAAGGAGAAGGAGAAGGTGAAGTCTGGAGGGTGAATCAGAAGAAGTAGAAGAAGGAGAAGGAGAAGGTGAAGTCTGGAGGGTGAATCAGAAGAATCAGAAGAAGGAGAAGGAGAAGGTGAAGTCTGGAGGGTGAGTCAGAAGAAGCAGAAGAAGGAGAAGGAGAAGGTGAAGTCTGGAGGGTGAATCAGAAGAAGTAGAAGAAGGAGAAGGAGAAGGTGAGGTCTGGAGGGTGAATCAGAAGAAGCAGAAGAAGGAGAAGGTGAAGTCTGGAGGGTGAATCAGAAGAAGCAGAAGAAGGAGAAGGAGAAGGTGAAGTCTGGAGGGTGAATCAGAAGAAGCAGAAGAAGGAGAAGGAGAAGGTGAAGTCAGGAGGGTGAATCAGAAGAAGCAGAAGAAGGAGAAGGAGAAGGTGAAGTTAGGAGGGTGAATCAGAAGAAGCAGAAGAAGGAGAAGGAGAAGGTGAAGTCAGGGGGGTGAAGCAGAAGAAGTAGAAGAAGGAGAAGGAGAAGGTGAAGTCAGGAGGGTGAAGCAGAAGAAGCAGCAGAAGGAGAAGGAGAAGGTGAAGTCTGGAGGGCGCAGCAGAAGAAGCAGAAGAAGGAGAAGGAGAAGGTGAAGTCTGGAGGGTGAAGCAGAAGAAGCAGAAGAAGGAGAAGGAGAAGGTGAAGTCTGGAGGGTGAATCAGAAGAAGTAGAAGAAGGAGAAGGAGAAGGTGAAGTCTGGAGGGTGAAGGAGAAGATGCAGAAGAAGGAGAAGGAGAAGGTGAAGTCTGGAGGGTGAATCAGAAGAAGTAGAAGAAGGAGAAGGAGAAGGTGAAGTCAGGAGGGTGAAGCAGAAGAAGGAGAAGGAGAAGGTGAAGTCTGGAGGGTGAAGCAGAAGAAGGAGAAGGAGAAGGTGAAGTCTGGAGGGTGAAGCAGAAGAAGCAGAAGAAGGATAAGGAGAAGGTGAAGTCAGGAGGGTGAATCAGAAGAAGTAGAAGAAGGAGAAGGAGAAGGTGAAGTCTGGAGGGTGAATCAGAAGAAGTAGAAGAAGGAGAAGGAGAAGGTGAAGTCTGGAGGGTGAATCAGATGAAGTAGAAGAAGGAGAAGGAGAAGGTTAAGTCTGGAGGGTGAATCAGAAGAAGCAGAAGAAGGAGAAGGAGAAGGTGAAGTCTGGAGGGAGAAGCAGAAGAAGTAGAAGAAGGAGAAGGAGAAGGTGAAGTCTGGAGTGTGAATCAGAAGAAGTAGAAGAAGGAGAAGGAGAAGGTGAAGTTTGGAGGGTGAATCAGAAGAAGTGGAAGAAGGAGAAGGAGAAGGTGAAGTCTGGAGGGTGAATCAGAAGAAGCAGGAGAAGGAGAAGGTGAAGTCTGGAGGGTGAATCAGAAGAAGTAGAAGAAGGAGAAGGAGAAGGTGCAGTCTGGAGGATGAATCAGAAGAAGTAGACGAAGGAGAAGGGGAATGTGAAGTCTGGAGGGTGAATCAGAAGAAGCAGAAGCAGGAGAAGGAGAAGGTGAAGTCTGGAGGGTGAATCAGAAGAAGTAGAAGAAGGAGAAGGAGAAGGTGAAGTCTGGAGGGTGAATCAGAAGAAGCAGAAGAAGGAGAAGGAGAAGGTGAATTCTGGAGGGTGAATCAGAAGAAGCAGAAGAAGGAGAAGGAGAAGGTGAAGTCTGGAGGGTGAATCAGAAGAAGCAGAAGAAGGAGAAGGAGAAGGTGAAGTCTGGAGGGTGAATCGGAAGAAGCAGAAGAAGTAGAAGGAGAAGGTGAAGTCTGGAGGTTGAATCAGAAGAGGTAGAAAAAGGAGAAGGAGAAGGTGAAGTCTGGAGGGTGAATTAGAAGAAGCAGAAGGAGGAGATGGAGAAGGTGAAGTCAGGAGGGTGAATCAGAAGAAGCAGAAGAAGGAGAAGGAGAAGGTGAAGTTTGGAGGGTGAATCAGAAGAAGCAGAAGAAGGAGAAGGAGAAGGTGAAGACTGGAGGTTGAATCAGAAGAAGTAGAAGAAGGAGAAGGAGAAGGTGAAGTCTGGAGGGTGAATCAGAAGAAGCAGAAGATTGAGAAGGAGAAGATGAAGTCTGGAGGGTGAATCAGAAGAAGCAGAAGAAGGAGAAGGAGAAGGTGAAGTCTGGAGAGTGAATCAGAAGAAGCAGAAGAAGGAGAAGGAGAAGGTGAAGTCTGGAGGGTGAATCAGAAGAAGCAGAAGATTGAGAAGGAGAAGATGAAGTCTGGAGGGTGAATCAGAAGAAGCAGAAGAAGGAGAAGGAGAAGGTGAAGTCTGGAGAGTGAATCAGAAGAAGCAGAAGAAGGAGAAGGAGAAGGTGAAGTCTGGAGGGTGAATCAGAAGAAGCAGAAGAAGTAGAAGGAGAAGGTGAAGTCTGGAGGGTGAATCAAAAGAAGTAGAAGAAGGAGAAGGAGAAGGTGAAGTCAGGAGGGTGAATCAGAAGAAGTAGAAGAAGGAGAAGGAGAAGGTGAAGTCTGGAGGGTGAAGCAGAAGAAGTAGAAGAAGGAGAAGGAGAAGATGAAGTCAGGAGGGTGAATCAGAAGAAGTAGAAGAAGGAGAAGGAGAAGGTGAAGTCAGGAGGGTGAATCAGAAGAAGCAGAAGAAGGAGAAGGAAAAAGTGAAGTCTGGAGGGTGAATCAGAAGAATCAGAAGAAGGAGAAGGAGAAGGTGAAGACTGGAGGGTGAATCAGAAGAAGTAGAAGAAGGAGAAGGAGAAGGTGATGTCTGTAGGGTGAATCAGAAGAAGCAGAAGAAGGAGAAGGAGAAGGTGAAGTCTGGAGGGTGAATCAGAAGAAGCAGAAGAAGGAGAAGGAGAAGATGAAGTCTGGAGGGTGAATCAGAAGAAGTAGAAGAAGGAGAAGGAGAAGGTGAGGTCTGGAGGGTGAATCAGAAGAAGCAGAAGAAGGAGAAGGAGAAGGTGAAGTCTGGAGGGTGAATCAGAAGAAGCAGAAGAAGGAGAAGGAGAAGGTGAAGTCTGGAGGGTGAATCAGAAGAAGCAGAAGAAGGAGAAGGTGAAGTCAGGAGGGTGAATCAGAAGAAGCAGAAGAAGGAGAAGGAGAAGGTGAAGTTAAGAGGGTGAATCAGAAGAAGCAGAAGAAGGAGAAGGAGAAGGTGAAGTCAGGGGGGTGAAGCAGAAGAAGTAGAAGAAGGAGAAGGAGAAGGTGAAGTCAGGAGGGTGAAGCAGAAGAAGCAGAAGAAGGAGAAGGAGAAGGTGAAGTCTGGAGGGCGCAGCAGAAGAAGCAGAAGAAGGAGAAGGAGAAGGTGAAGTCTGGAGGGTGAAGCAGAAGAAGCAGAAGAAGGAGAAGGAGAAGGTGAAGTCTGGAGGGTGAAGCAGAAGAAGCAGAAGAAGGAGAAGGAGAAGGTGAAGTCTGGAGGGCGAAGCAGAAGAAGCAGAAGAAGGAGAAGGAGAAGGTGAAGTCTGGAGGGTGAAGCAGAAGAAGCAGAAGAAGGAGAAGGAGAAGGTGAAGTCTGGAGTGTGAATTAGAAGAAGTAGAAGAAGGAGAAGGAGAAGGTGAAGTCAGGAGGGTGAAGCAGAAGAAGCAGAAGCAGGAGAACGAGAAGGTTAAGTCTGGAGGGTGAAGCAGAAGAAGCAGAAGAAGGAGAAGGAGAAGGTGAAGTCTGGAGGGTGAAGCAGAAGAAGCAGAAGAAGGAGAAGGAGAAGGCGAAGTCAGGAGGGTGAATCAGAAGAAGTAGAAGAAGGAGAAGGAGAAGGTGAAGTCTGGAGGGTGAATCAGAAGAAGTAGAAGCAGGAGAAGGAGAAGGTGAAGTCTGGAGGGTGAATCAGAAGAAGTAGAAGAAGGAGAAGGAGAAGGTGAAGTCTGGAGGGTGATTCAGAAGAAGCAGAAGAAGGAGAAGGAGAAGGTGAAGTCTGGAGGGAGAAGCAGAAGAAGTAGAAGAAGGAGAAGGAGAAGGTGAAGTCTGGAGTGTGAATCAGAAGAAGTAGAAGAAGGAGAAGGAGAAGGTGAAGTTTGGAGGGTGAATCAGAAGAAGTAGAAGAAGGAGAAGGAGAAGGTGAAGTCTGGAGGGTGAATCAGAAGAAGCAGAAGAAGGAGAAGGAGAAGGAGAAGTCTGGAGGGTGAATCAGAAGAAGTAGGAGAAGGAGAAGGAGAAGGTGTAGTCTGGAGGGTGAATCAGAAGAAGTAGACGAAGGAGAAGGAGAATGTGAAGTCTGGAGGGTGAATCAGAAGAAGCAGAAGCAGGAGAAGGAGAAGGTGAAGTCTGGAGGGTGAATCAGAAGAAGTAGAAAAAGGAGAAGGAGAAGGTGAAGTCTGGAGGGTGAATCAGAAGAAGCAGAAGAAGGAGAAGGTGAAGTCTGGAGGGTGAATCAGAAGAGGCAGAAGAAGGAGAAGGAGAAGGTGAAGTCTGGAGGGTGAATCAGAAGAAGCAGAAGAAAGAGAAGGAGAAGGTGAAGTCTGGAGGGTGAAGCAGAAGAAGCAGAAGAAGGAGAAGGAGAAGGTGAAGACTGGAGGGTGAATCAGAAGAAGTAGAAGAAGGAGAAGGAGAAGGTGAAGTCTGGAGGGTGAATCAGAAGAAGCAGAAGAAGGAGAAGGAGAAGGTGAAGTCTGGAGGTTGAATCAGAAGAAGCAGAAGAAGGAGAAGGAGAAGATGAAGTCTGGAGGGTGAATCAGAAGAAGTAGAAGAATGTGAAGGAGAAGGTGAGGTCTGGAGGGTGAATCAGAAGAAGCAGAAGAAGGAGAAGGAGAAGGTGAAGTCTGGAGGGTGAATCAGAAGAAGCAGAAGAAGGAGAAGGAGAAGGTGAAGTCTGGAGGGTGGATCAGAAGAAGCAGAAGAAGGAGAAGGAGAAGGTGAAGTCAGGAGGGTGAATCAGAAGAAGCAGAAGAAGGAGAAGGAGAAGGTGAAGTTAGGAGGGTGAATCAGAAGAAGCAGAAGAAGGAGAAGGAGAAGGTGAAGTCAGGGGGGTGAAGCAGAAGAAGTAGAAGAAGGAGAAGGAGAAGGTGAAGTCAGGAGGGTGAAGCAGAAGAAGCAGAAGAAGGAGAAGGAGACGGCGAAGTCAGGAGGGTGAATCAGAAGAAGTAGAAGAAGGAGAAGGAGAAGGTGAAGTCTGGAGGGTGAATCAGAAGAAGTAGAAGCAGGAGAAGGAGAAGGTGAAGTCTGGAGGGTGAATCAGAAGAAGTAGAAGAAGGAGAAGGAGAAGGTGAAGTCTGGAGGGTGATTCAGAAGAAGCAGAAGAAGGAGAAGGAGAAGGTGAAGTCTGGAGGGAGAAGCAGAAGAAGTAGAAGAAGGAGAAGGAGAAGGTGAAGTCTGGAGTGTGAATCAGAAGAAGTAGAAGAAGGAGAAGGAGAAGGTGAAGTTTGGAGGGTGAATCAGAAGAAGTAGAAGAAGGAGAAGGAGAAGGTGAAGTCTGGAGGGTGAATCAGAAGAAGCAGAAGAAGGAGAAGGAGAAGGAGAAGTCTGGAGGGTGAATCAGAAGAAGTAGGAGAAGGAGAAGGAGAAGGTGTAGTCTGGAGGGTGAATCAGAAGAAGTAGACGAAGGAGAAGGAGAATGTGAAGTCTGGAGGGTGAATCAGAAGAAGCAGAAGCAGGAGAAGGAGAAGGTGAAGTCTGGAGGGTGAATCAGAAGAAGTAGAAAAAGGAGAAGGAGAAGGTGAAGTCTGGAGGGTGAATCAGAAGAAGCAGAAGAAGGAGAAGGAGAAGGTGAATTCTGGAGGGTGAATCAGAAGAAGCAGAAGAAGGAGAAGGTGAAGTCTGGAGGGTGAATCAGAAGAGGCAGAAGAAGGAGAAGGAGAAGGTGAAGTCTGGAGGGTGAATCAGAAGAAGCAGAAGAAAGAGAAGGAGAAGGTGAAGTCTGGAGGGTGAAGCAGAAGAAGCAGAAGAAGGAGAAGGAGAAGGTGAAGACTGGAGGGTGAATCAGAAGAAGTAGAAGAAGGAGAAGGAGAAGGTGAAGTCTGGAGGGTGAATCAGAAGAAGCAGAAGAAGGAGAAGGAGAAGGAGAAGTCTGGAGGGTGAATCAGAAGAAGTAGGAGAAGGAGAAGGAGAAGGTGTAGTCTGGAGGGTGAATCAGAAGAAGTAGACGAAGGAGAAGGAGAATGTGAAGTCTGGAGGGTGAATCAGAAGAAGCAGAAGCAGGAGAAGGAGAAGGTGAAGTCTGGAGGGTGAATCAGAAGAAGCAGAAGAAGGAGAAGGAGAAGGTGAAGTCTGGAGGGTGAATCAGAAGAAGCAGAAGAAGGAGAAGGAGAAGGTGAAGTCAGGAGGGTGAATCAGAAGAAGCAGAAGAAGGAGAAGGAGAAGGTGAAGTTAGGAGGGTGAATCAGAAGAAGCAGAAGAAGGAGAAGGAGAAGGTGAAGTCAGGGGGGTGAAGCAGAAGAAGTAGAAGAAGGAGAAGGAGAAGGTGAAGTCAGGAGGGTGAAGCAGAAGAAGCAGAAGAAGGAGAAGGAGAAGGTGAAGTCTGGAGGGCGCAGCAGAAGAAGCAGAAGAAGGAGAAGGAGAAGGTGAAGTCCGGAGGGTGAAGCAGAAGAAGCAGAAGAAGGAGAAGGAGAAGGTGAAGTCTGGAGGGTGAAGCAGAAGAAGCAGAAGAAGGAGAAGGAGAAGGTGAAGTCTGGAGGGCGAAGCAGAAGAAGCAGAAGAAGGAGAAGGAGAAGGTGAAGTCTGGAGGGTGAAGCAGAAGAAGCAGAAGAAGGAGAAGGAGAAGGTGAAGTCTGGAGGGTGAATTAGAAGAAGTAGAAGAAGGAGAAGGAGAAGGTGAAGTCAGGAGGGTGAAGCAGAAGAAGCAGAAGCAGGAGAAGGAGAAGGTGAAGTCTGGAGGGTGAAGCAGAAGAAGCAGAAGAAGGAGAAGGAGAAGGTGAAGTCTGGAGGGTGAAGCAGAAGAAGCAGAAGAAGGAGAAGGAGAAGGCGAAGTCAGGAGGGTGAAGCAGAAGAAGCAGAAGCAGGAGAAGGAGAAGGTGAAGTCTGGAGGGTGAATCAGAAGAAGTAGAAGAAGGAGAAGGAGAAGGTGAAGTCTGGAGGGTGAATCAGAAGAAGTAGAAGAAGGAGAAGGAGAAGGTGAATTCTGGAGGGTGATTCAGAAGAAGCAGAAGAAGGAGAATGAGAAGGTGAAGTCTGGAGGGAGAAGCAGAAGAAGTAGAAGAAGGAGAAGGAGAAGGTGAAGTCTGGAGTGTGAATCAGAAGAAGTAGAAGAAGGAGAAGGAGAAGGTGAAGTTTGGAGGGTGAATCAGTAGAAGTAGAAGAAGGAGAAGGAGAAGGTGAAGTCTGGAGGGTGAATCAGAAGAAGCAGAAGAAGGAGAAGGAGAAGGAGAAGTCTGGAGGGTGAATCAGAAGAAGTAGAAGAAGGAGTAGGAGAAGTTGTAGTCTGGAGGGTGAATCAGAAGAAGTAGACGAAGGAGAAGGAGCATGTGAAGTCTGGAGGGTGAATCAGAAGAAGCAGAAGCAGGAGAAGGAGAAGGTGAAGTCTGGAGGGTGAATCAGAAGAAGTAGAAGAAGGAGAAGGAGAAGGTGAAGTCTGGAGGGTGAATCAGAAGAAGCAGAAGAAGGAGAAGGAGAAGGTGAATTCTGGAGGGTGAATCAGAAGAAGCAGAAGAAGGAGAGGGTGAAGTCTGGAGGGTGAATCAGAAGAAGCAGAAGAAGGAGAAGGAGAAGGTGAAGTCTGGAGTGTGAATCAGAAGAAGCAGAAGAAGTAGAAGGAGAAGGTGAAGTCTGGAGGGTGAATCAGAAGAAGTAGAAGAAGGAGAAGAAGAAGGTGAAGTCTGGAGGGTGAATCAGAAGAAGCAGAAGAAGGACAAGGAGAAGGTGAAGTCAGGAGGGTGAATCAGAAGAAGCAGAAGAAGGAGAAGGAGAAGGTGAAGTCTGGAGGGTGAATCAGAAGAAGCAGAAGAAGGAGAAGGAGAAGGTGAAGACTGGAGGGTGAATCAGAAGAAGTAGAAGAAGGAGAAGGAGAAGGTGAAGTCTGGAGGGTGAACCAGAAGAAGTAGAAGAAGGAGAAGGAGAAGGCGAAGTCTGGAGGGTGAATCAGAAAAAGCAGAAGAAGGAGAAGGAGAAGGTGAAGTCTGGAGGGAGAATCAGAAGAAGCAGAAGAAGGAGAAGGAGAAGATGAAGTACGGAGGGTGAATCAGAAGAAGTATAAAAAGGAGAAGAAGAAGGTGAGGTCTGGAGGGTGAATCAGAAGAAGCAGAAGAAGGAGAAGGAGAAGGTGAAGTCTGAAGGCTGAATCAGAAGAAGCAGAAGAAGTAGAAGGAGAAGGTGAAGGCTGGAGGGTGAACAGGAGAAGCAGAAGAAGGAGAAGGAGAAGGTGAAGTCTGGAGGGTGAATCAGAAGAAGCAGAAGAAAGAGAAGGAGATGGTGAAGTCTGGAGGGTGAATCAGAAGAAGTAGAAGAAGGAGAAGGAGAAGGTGAAGTCTGGAGGGTGAATCAGAAGAAGTAGAAGAAGGAGAAGGAGAAGGTGAAGTCTGGAGGGTGAATCAGAAGAAGCAGAAGAAGGAGAAGGAGAAGTTGAAGTCTGGAGGGTGAATCAGAAGAAGCAGAAGAAGGAGAAGGAGGAGATGAAGTCTGGAGGGTGAATCAGAAGAAGTAGAAGAAGGAGAAGGAGAAGGTGAGGTCTGGAGGGTGAATCAGAAGAAGCAGAAGAAGGAGAAGGAGAAGGTGAAGTCTGGAGGGTGAATCAGAAGAAGCAGAAGAAGGAGAAGGAGAAGGTGAAGTCTGGAGGGTGAATCAGAAGAAGCAGAAGAAGGAGAAGGAGAAGGTGAAGTCAGGAGGGTGAATCAGAAGAAGCAGAAGAAGGAGAAGGAGAAGGTGAAGTTAGGAGGGTGAATCAGAAGAAGCAGAAGAAGGAGAAGGAGAAGGTGTAGTCAGGGGAGTGAAGCAGAAGAAGTAGAAGAAGGAGAAGGAGAAGGTGAAGTCAGGAGGGTGAAGCAGAAGAAGCAGAAGAAGGAGAAGGAGAAGGTGAAGTCTGGAGGGCGCAGCAGAAAAAGCAGAAGAAGGAGAAGGAGAAGGTGAAGTCTGGAGGGTGAAGCAGAAGAAGCAGAAGAAGGAGAAGGAGAAGGTGAAGTCTGGAGGGTGAATCCGAAGAAGTAGAAGAAGGAGAAGGAGAAGGTGAAGTCAGGAGGGTGAAGCAGAAGAAGCAGAAGAAGGAGAAGGAGAAGGTGAAGTCTGGAGGGTGAAGCAGAAGAAGCAGAAGATGGAGAAGGAGAAGGTGAAGTCTGGAGGGCGAAGCAGAAGAAGCAGAAGAAGGAGAAGGAGAAGGTGAAGTCTGGAGGGTGAAGCAGAAGAAGCAGAAGAAGGAGAAGGAGAAGGTGAAGTCTGGAGGGTGAATCAGGAGAAGTAGAAGAAGGAGAAGGAGAAGGTGAAGTCAGGAGGGTGAAGCAGAAGAAGCAGAAGAAGGAGAAGGAGAAGGTGAAGTCAGGAGGGTGAAGCAGAAGAAGCAGAAGAAGGAGAAGGAGAAGGTGAAGTCTGGAGGGTGAAGCAGAAGAAGCAGAAGAAGGAGAAGGAGAAATGAAGTCTGGAGGGTGAATCAGAAGAAGTAGAAGATGGAGAAGGAGAAGGTGAAGTCTGGAGGGTGAATCAGAAGAAGTAGAAGAAGGAGAAGGAGAAGGTGAAGTCTGGAGGGTGAATCAGAAGAAGCAGAAGAAGGAGAAGGAGAAGGTGAAGTCTGGAGGGAGAAGCAGAAGAAGTAGAAGAAGGAGAAGGTGAAGTCTGGAGGGTGAATCAGAAGAAGAAGAAGAAGGAGAAGGAGAAGGTGAAGTCTGGAGGGTGAATCAGTAGAAGTAGAAGAAGGAGAAGGAGAAGGTGAAGTCTGGAGGGTGAATCAGAAGAAGCAGAAGAAGGAGAAGGAGAAGGTGAAGTCTGGAGGGTGAATCAGAAGAACTAGAATAAGGAGAAGGAGATGGTGTAGTCTGGAGGGTGAATCAGAAGAAGTAGACGAAGGAGAAGGTGAAGGTGAAGTCTGGAGGGTGAATCAGAAGAAGCAGAAGAAGGAGAAGGAGAAGGTGAAGTCAGGGGGGTGAAGCAGAAGAAGTAGAAGAAGGAGAAGGAGAAGGTGAAGTCAGGAGGGTGAAGCAGAAGAAGCAGAAGAAGGAGAAGGAGAAGGTGAAGTCTGGAGGGCGCAGCAGAAAAAGCAGAAGAAGGAGAAGGAGAAGGTGAAGTCTGGAGGGTGAAGCAGAAGAAGCAGAAGAAGGAGAAGGAGAAGGTGAAGTCTGGAGGGTGAATCCGAAGAAGTAGAAGAAGGAGAAGGAGAAGGTGAAGTCAGGAGGGTGAAGCAGAAGAAGCAGAAGAAGGAGAAGGAGAAGGTGAAGTCTGGAGTGTGAAGCAGAAGAAGCAGAGGATGGAGAAGGAGAAGGTGAAGTCTGGAGGGCGAAGCAGAAGAAGCAGAAGAAGGAGAAGGAGAAGGTGAAGTCTGGAGGGTGAAGAAGAAGAAGCAGAAGAAGGAGAAGGAGAAGGTGAAGTCTGGAGGGTGAATCAGGACAAGTAGAAGAAGGAGAAGGAGAAGGTGAAGTCAGGAGGGTGAAGCAGAAGAAGCAGAAGATGGAGAAGGAGAAGGTGAAGTCTGGAGGGCGAAGCAGAAGAAGCAGAAGAAGGAGAAGGAGAAGGTGAAGTCTGGAGGGTGAAGCAGAAGAAGCAGAAGAAGGAGAAGGAGAAGGTGAAGTCTGGAGGGTGAATCAGGAGAAGTAGAAGAAGGAGAAGGAGAAGGTGAAGTCAGGAGGGTGAAGCAGAAGAAGCAGAAGAAGGAGAAGGAGAAGGTGAAGTCAGGAGGGTGAAGCAGAAGAAGCAGAAGAAGGAGAAGGAGAAGGTGAAGTCTGGAGGGTGAAGCAGAAGAAGCAGAAGAAGGAGAAGGAGAAGGTGAAGTCAGGAGGGTGAATCAGAAGAAGTAGAAGAAGGAGAAGGAGAAGGTGAAGTCTGGAGGGTGAATCAGAAGAAGTAGAAGATGGAGAAGGAGAAGGTGAAGTCTGGAGGGTGAATCAGAAGAAGTAGAAGAAGGAGAAGGAGAAGGTGAAGTCTGGAGGGTGAATCAGAAGAAGCAAAAGAAGGAGAAGGAGAAGGTGAAGTCTGGAGGGTGAATCAGTAGAAGTAGAAGAAGGAGAAGGAGAAGGTGAAGTCTGGAGGGTGAATCAGAAGAAGCAGAAGAAGGAGAAGGAGAAGGTGAAGTCTGGAGGGTGAATCAGAAGAAGTAGAAGAAGGAGAAGGAGATGGTGTAGTCTGGAGGGTGAATCAGAAGAAGTAGACGAAGGAGAAGGTGAAGGTGAAGTCTGGAGGGTGAATCAGAAGAAGCAGAAGAAGGAGAAGGAGAAGGTGAAGTCAGGGGGGTGAAGCAGAAGAAGTAGAAGAAGGAGAAGGAGAAGGTGAAGTCAGGAGGGTGAAGCAGAAGAAGCAGAAGAAGGAGAAGGAGAAGGTGAAGTCTGGAGGGCGCAGCAGAAAAAGCAGAAGAAGGAGAAGGAGAAGGTGAAGTCTGGAGGGTGAAGCAGAAGAAGCAGAAGAAGGAGAAGGAGAAGGTGAAGTCTGGAGGGTGAATCCGAAGAAGTAGAAGAAGGAGAAGGAGAAGGTGAAGTCAGGAGGGTGAAGCAGAAGAAGCAGAAGAAGGAGAAGGAGAAGGTGAAGTCTAGAGGGTGAAGCAGAAGAAGCAGAAGATGGAGAAGGAGAAGGTGAAGTCTGGAGGGCGAAGCAGAAGAAGCAGAAGAAGGAGAAGGAGAAGGTGAAGTCTGGAGGGTGATGAAGAAGAAGCAGAAGAAGGAGAAGGAGAAGGTGAAGTCAGGAGGGTGAATCAGAAGAAGTAGAAGAAGGAGAAGGAGAAGGTGAAGTCTGGAGGGTGAATCAGAAGAAGTAGAAGAAGGAGAAGGAGAAGGTGAAGTCTGGAGGGTGAATCAGAAGAAGCAGAAGAAGGAGAAGGAGAAGGTGAAGTCTGGAGGGAGAAGCAGAAGAAGTAGAAGAAGGAGAAGGAGAAGGTGAAGTCTGGAGGGTGAATCAGAAGAAGAAGAAGAAGGAGAAGGAGAAGGTGAAGTCTGGAGGGTGAAACAGTAGAAGTAGAAGAAGGAGAAGGAGAAGGTGAAGTCTGGAGGGTGAATCAGAAGAAGCAGAAGAAGGAGAAGGAGAAGGTGAAGTCTGGAGGGTGAATCAGAAGATGTAGAAGAAGGAGAAGGAGATGGTGTAGTCTGGAGGGTGAATCAGAAGAAGTAGACGAAGGAGAAGGAGAAGGTGAAGTCTGGAGGGTGAATCAGAAGAAGCAGAAGAAGGAGAAGGAGAAGGTGAAGTCTAGAGGGTGAATCAGAAGAAGTAGAATAAGGAGAAGGAGAAGGTGAAGTCTGGAGGGTGAATCAGAAGAAGCAGAAGAAGGAAAAGGAGAAGGTGAAGTCAGGAGGGTGAATCAGAAGAAGCAGAAGAAGGAGAAGGAGAAGGTGAAGTCTGGAGGGTGAATCAGAAGAAGCAGAAGAAGGAGAAGGAGAAGTTGTAGACTGGAGGGTGAATCAGAAGAAGTAGAAGAAGGAGAAGGTGAAGTCTGGAGGGTGAATCAGAAGAAGTAGAAGAAGGAGAAGGAGAAGGTGTAGTCTGGAGGGTGAATCAGAAGAAGTAGACGAAGGAGAAGGAGAAGGTGAAGTCTGGAGGGTGAATCAGAAGAAGCAGAAGAAGGAGAACGAGAAGGTGAAGTCTGGAGGGTGAATCAGAAGAAGTAGAAGAAGGAGAAGGAGAAGGTGAAGACTGGAGGGTGAATCAGAAGAAGCAGAAGAAGGACAAGGAGAAGGTGAAGTCAGGAGGGTGAATCAGAAGAAGCAGAAGAAGGAGAAGGAGAAGGTGAAGTCTGGAGGGTGAATCAGAAGAAGCAGAAGAAGGAGAAGGAGAAGGTGAAGACTGGAGGGTGAATCAGAAGAAGTAGAAGAAGGAGAAGGAGAAGGTGAAGTCTGGAGGGTGAACCAGAAGAAGTAGAAGAAGGAGAAGGAGAAGGCGAAGTCTGGAGGGTGAATCAGAAAAAGCAGAAGAAGGAGAAGGAGAAGGTGAAGTCTGGAGGGAGAATCAGAAGAAGCAGAAGAAGGAGAAGGAGAAGATGAAGTACGGAGGGTGAATCAGAAGAAGATAAAAAGGAGAAGAAGAAGGTGAGGTCTGGAGGGTGAATCAGAAGAAGCAGAAGAAGGAGAAGGAGAAGGTGAAGTCTGAAGGCTGAATCAGAAGAAGCAGAAGAAGTAGAAGGAGAAGGTGAAGGCTGGAGGGTGAACAGGAGAAGCAGAAGAAGGAGAAGGAGAAGGTGAAGTCTGGAGGGTGAATCAGAAGAAGCAGAAGAAAGAGAAGGAGATGGTGAAGTCTGGAGGGTGAATCAGAAGAAGTAGAAGAAGGAGAAGGAGAAGGTGAAGTCTGGAGGGTGAATCAGAAGAAGTAGAAGAAGGAGAAGGAGAAGGTGAAGTCTGGAGGGTGAATCAGAAGAAGCAGAAGAAGGAGAAGGAGAAGGTGAAGTCTGGAGGGTGAATCAGAAGAAGCAGAAGAAGGAGAAGGAGGAGATGAAGTCTGGAGGGTGAATCAGAAGAAGTAGAAGAAGGAGAAGGAGAAGGTGAGGTCTGGAGGGTGAATCAGAAGAAGCAGAAGAAGGAGAAGGAGAAGGTGAAGTCTGGAGGGTGAATCAGAAGAAGCAGAAGAAGGAGAAGGAGAAGGTGAAGTCTGGAGGGTGAATCAGAAGAAGCAGAAGAAGGAGAAGGAGAAGGTGAAGTCAGGATGGTGAATCAGAAGAAGCAGAAGAAGGAGAAGGAGAAGGTGAAGTTAGGAGGGTGAATCAGAAGAAGCAGAAGAAGGAGAAGGAGAAGGTGTAGTCAGGGGAGTGAAGCAGAAGAAGTAGAAGAAGGAGAAGGAGAAGGTGAAGTCAGGAGGGTGAAGCAGAAGAAGCAGAAGAAGGAGAAGGAGAAGGTGAAGTCTGGAGGGCGCAGCAGAAAAAGCAGAAGAAGGAGAAGGAGAAGGTGAAGTCTGGAGGGTGAAGCAGAAGAAGCAGAAGAAGGAGAAGGAGAAGGTGAAGTCTGGAGGGTGAATCCGAAGAAGTAGAAGAAGGAGAAGGAGAAGGTGAAGTCAGGAGGGTGAAGCAGAAGAAGCAGAAGAAGGAGAAGGAGAAGGTGAAGTCTGGAGGGTGAAGCAGAAGAAGCAGAAGATGGAGAAGGAGAAGGTGAAGTCTGGAGGGCGAAGCAGAAGAAGCAGAAGAAGGAGAAGGAGAAGGTGAAGTCTGGAGGGTGAAGCAGAAGAAGCAGAAGAAGGAGAAGGAGAAGGTGAAGTCTGGAGGGTGAATCAGGAGAAGTAGAAGAAGGAGAAGGAGAAGGTGAAGTCAGGAGGGTGAAGCAGAAGAAGCAGAAGAAGGAGAAGGAGAAGGTGAAGTCAGGAGGGTGAAGCAGAAGAAGCAGAAGAAGGAGAAGGAGAAGGTGAAGTCTGGAGGGTGAAGCAGAAGAAGCAGAAGAAGGAGAAGGAGAAATGAAGTCTGGAGGGTGAATCAGAAGAAGTAGAAGATGGAGAAGGAGAAGGTGAAGTCTGGAGGGTGAATCAGAAGAAGTAGAAGAAGGAGAAGGAGAAGGTGAAGTCTGGAGGGTGAATCAGAAGAAGCAGAAGAAGGAGAAGGAGAAGGTGAAGTCTGGAGGGAGAAGCAGAAGAAGTAGAAGAAGGAGAAGGTGAAGTCTGGAGGGTGAATCAGAAGAAGAAGAAGAAGGAGAAGGAGAAGGTGAAGTCTGGAGGGTGAATCAGTAGAAGTAGAAGAAGGAGAAGGAGAAGGTGAAGTCTGGAGGGTGAATCAGAAGAAGCAGAAGAAGGAGAAGGAGAAGGTGAAGTCTGGAGGGTGAATCAGAAGAACTAGAATAAGGAGAAGGAGATGGTGTAGTCTGGAGGGTGAATCAGAAGAAGTAGACGAAGGAGAAGGTGAAGGTGAAGTCTGGAGGGTGAATCAGAAGAAGCAGAAGAAGGAGAAGGAGAAGGTGAAGTCAGGGGGGTGAAGCAGAAGAAGTAGAAGAAGGAGAAGGAGAAGGTGAAGTCAGGAGGGTGAAGCAGAAGAAGCAGAAGAAGGAGAAGGAGAAGGTGAAGTCTGGAGGGCGCAGCAGAAAAAGCAGAAGAAGGAGAAGGAGAAGGTGAAGTCTGGAGGGTGAAGCAGAAGAAGCAGAAGAAGGAGAAGGAGAAGGTGAAGTCTGGAGGGTGAATCCGAAGAAGTAGAAGAAGGAGAAGGAGAAGGTGAAGTCAGGAGGGTGAAGCAGAAGAAGCAGAAGAAGGAGAAGGAGAAGGTGAAGTCTGGAGTGTGAAGCAGAAGAAGCAGAGGATGGAGAAGGAGAAGGTGAAGTCTGGAGGGTGAAGCAGAAGAAGCAGAAGAAGGAGAAGGAGAAGGTGAAGTCTGGAGGGTGAAGAAGAAGAAGCAGAAGAAGGAGAAGGAGAAGGTGAAGTCTGGAGGGTGAATCAGGACAAGTAGAAGAAGGAGAAGGAGAAGGTGAAGTCAGGAGGGTGAAGCAGAAGAAGCAGAAGATGGAGAAGGAGAAGGTGAAGTCTGGAGGGCGAAGCAGAAGAAGCAGAAGAAGGAGAAGGAGAAGGTGAAGTCTGGAGGGTGAAGCAGAAGAAGCAGAAGAAGGAGAAGGAGAAGGTGAAGTCTGGAGGGTGAATCAGGAGAAGTAGAAGAAGGAGAAGGAGAAGGTGAAGTCAGGAGGGTGAAGCAGAAGAAGCAGAAGAAGGAGAAGGAGAAGGTGAAGTCAGGAGGGTGAAGCAGAAGAAGCAGAAGAAGGAGAAGGAGAAGGTGAAGTCTGGAGGGTGAAGCAGAAGAAGCAGAAGAAGGAGAAGGAGAAGGTGAAGTCAGGAGGGTGAATCAGAAGAAGTAGAAGAAGGAGAAGGAGAAGGTGAAGTCTGGAGGGTGAATCAGAAGAAGTAGAAGATGGAGAAGGAGAAGGTGAAGTCTGGAGGGTGAATCAGAAGAAGTAGAAGAAGGAGAAGGAGAAGGTGAAGTCTGGAGGGTGAATCAGAAGAAGCAAAAGAAGGAGAAGGAGAAGGTGAAGTCTGGAGGGTGAATCAGTAGAAGTAGAAGAAGGAGAAGGAGAAGGTGAAGTCTGGAGGGTGAATCAGAAGAAGCAGAAGAAGGAGAAGGAGAAGGTGAAGTCTGGAGGGTGAATCAGAAGAAGTAGAAGAAGGAGAAGGAGATGGTGTAGTCTGGAGGGTGAATCAGAAGAAGTAGACGAAGGAGAAGGTGAAGGTGAAGTCTGGAGGGTGAATCAGAAGAAGCAGAAGAAAGAGAAGGAGAAGGTGAAGTCAGGGGGGTGAAGCAGAAGAAGTAGAAGAAGGAGAAGGAGAAGGTGAAGTCAGGAGGGTGAAGCAGAAGAAGCAGAAGAAGGAGAAGGAGAAGGTGAAGTCTGGAGGGCGCAGCAGAAAAAGCAGAAGAAGGAGAAGGAGAAGGTGAAGTCTGGAGGGTGAAGCAGAAGAAGCAGAAGAAGGAGAAGGAGAAGGTGAAGTCTGGAGGGTGAATCCGAAGAAGTAGAAGAAGGAGAAGGAGAAGGTGAAGTCAGGAGGGTGAAGCAGAAGAAGCAGAAGAAGGAGAAGGAGAAGGTGAAGTCTAGAGGGTGAAGCAGAAGAAGCAGAAGATGGAGAAGGAGAAGGTGAAGTCTGGAGGGCGAAGCAGAAGAAGCAGAAGAAGGAGAAGGAGAAGGTGAAGTCTGGAGGGTGATGAAGAAGAAGCAGAAGAAGGAGAAGGAGAAGGTGAAGTCAGGAGGGTGAATCAGAAGAAGTAGAAGAAGGAGAAGGAGAAGGTGAAGTCTGGAGGGTGAATCAGAAGAAGTAGAAGAAGGAGAAGGAGAAGGTGAAGTCTGGAGGGTGAATCAGAAGAAGCAGAAGAAGGAGAAGGAGAATGTGAAGTCTGGAGGGAGAAGCAGAAGAAGTAGAAGAAGGAGAAGGAGAAGGTGAAGTCTGGAGGGTGAATCAGAAGAAGAAGAAGAAGGAGAAGGAGAAGGTGAAGTCTGGAGGGTGAATCAGTAGAAGTAGAAGAAGGAGAAGGAGAAGGTGAAGCCTGGAGGGTGAATCAGAAGAAGCAGAAGAAGGAGAAGGAGAAGGTGAAGTCTGGAGGGTGAATCAGAAGATGTAGAAGAAGGAGAAGGAGATGGTGTAGTCTGGAGGGTGAATCAGAAGAAGTAGACGAAGGAGAAGGAGAAGGTGAAGTCTGGAGGGTGAATCAGAAGAAGCAGAAGAAGGAGAAGGAGAAGGTGAAGTCTAGAGGGTGAATCAGAAGAAGTAGAATAAGGAGAAGGAGAAGGTGAAGTCTGGAGGGTGAATCAGAAGAAGCAGAAGAAGGAAAAGGAGAAGGTGAAGTCAGGAGGGTGAATCAGAAGAAGCAGAAGAAGGAGAAGGAGAAGGTGAAGTCTGGAGGGTGAATCAGAAGAAGCAGAAGAAGGAGAAGGAGAAGTTGTAGACTGGAGGGTGAATCAGAAGAAGTAGAAGAAGGAGAAGGTGAAGTCTGGAGGGTGAATCAGAAGAAGTAGAAGAAGGAGAAGGAGAAGGTGTAGTCTGGAGGGTGAATCAGAAGAAGTAGACGAAGGAGAAGGAGAAGGTGAAGTCTGGAGGGTGAATCAGAAGAAGCAGAAGAAGGAGAACGAGAAGGTGAAGTCTGGAGGGTGAATCAGAAGAAGTAGAAGAAGGAGAAGGAGAAGGTGAAGTCTGGAGGGTGAATCAGAAGAAGCAGAAGAAGGAGAATGAGAAGGTGAAGTCAGGAGGGTGAATCAGAAGAAGCAGAAGAAGGAGAAGGAGAAGGTGAAGTCTGGAGGGTGAATCAGAAGAAGCAGAAGAAGGAGAAGGAGGAGGTGAAGACTGGAGGGTGAATCAGAAAAAGTAGAAGAAGGAGAAGGAGAAGGTGAAGTCTGAAGGGTGAATCAGAAGAAGCAGAAGAAGGAGAAGTAAAAGGTAAATTCTGGAGGCTGAATCATAAGAAGCAGAAGAAGGAGAAGGAGAAGGTGAAGTCTGGAGGGTGAATCAGAAGAAGCAGAAGAAGGAGAAGGAGAAGGTGAAGTCTGGAGGGCGAATCAGAAGAAGTAGAAGAAGGAGAAGGAGAAGGTGAATTCTGGAGGGTGAATCAGAAGAAGTAGAAGAAGGAGAAGGAGAAGGTGAAGTCTGGAGAGTGAATCAGAAGAAGCAGAAGAAGGAGAAGGAGAAGGTGAAGTCTGGAGGGTGAATCAGAAGAAGCAGAAGAAGGAGAAGGAGAAGATGAAGTCTGGAGGGTGAATCAGAAGAAGTAGAAGAAGGAGTAGGAGAAGGAGAAGTCTGGAGGGTGAATCAGAAGAAGCAGAAGAAGGAGAAGGAGTTGGTGAAGTCTGGAGGGTGAATCAGAAGAAGCAGAAGAAGGAGAAGGAGAAGGTGAAGTCTGGAGGGTGAATCAGAAGAAGTAGAAGACGGAGAAGGAGAAGGTGAAGTCTGGAGGCTGGAGGGTGAAGCAGAAGAAGTAGAAGAAGGAGAAGGAGAAGGTGAAGTCAGGAGGGTGAATCAGAAGAGATAGAAGAAGGAGAAGGTGAAGGTGAAGTCAGGAGGGTGAATCAGAAGAAGCAGAAGAAGGAGAAGGAGAAGGTGAAGTCTGGAGAGTGAATCAGAAGAATCAGAAGAAGGAGAAGGAGAAGGTGAAGTCTGGAGGGTGAATCAGAAGAAGCTGAAGAAAGAGAAGGAGAAGGTGAAGTCTGGAGGGTGAAGCAGAAGAAGCAGAAGATGGAAAAGTAGAAGGTGAAGTCTGGAGGGCGAAGCAGAAGAAGCAGAAGAAGGAGAAGGAGAAGGTGATGTCTGGAGGGTGAAGCAGAAGAAGCAGAAGAAGGAGAAGGAGAAGGTGAAGTCTGGAGGGTGAATCAGGAGAAGTAGAAGAAGGAGAAGGAGAAGGTGAAGTCAGGAGGGTGAAGCAGAAGAAGCAGAAGAAGGAGAAGGAGAAGGTGAAGTCTGGAGGGTGAAGCAGAAGAAGCAGAAGATGGAGAAGGAGAAGGTGAAGTCTGGAGGGCGAAGCAGAAGAAGCAGAAGAAGGAGAAGGAGAAGGTGAAGTCTGGAGGGTGAAGCAGAAGAAGCAGAAGAAGGAGAAGGAGAAGGTGAAGTCTGGAGGGTGAATCAGGAGAAGTAGAAGAAGGAGAAGGAGAAGGTGAAGTCAGGAGGGTGAAGCAGAAGAAGCAGAACAAGGAGAAGGAGAAGGTGAAGTCAGGAGGGGGAAGCAGAAGAAGCAGAAGAAGGAGAAGGAGAAGGTGAAGTCTGGAGGGTGAAGCAGAAGAAGCAGAAGAAGGAGAAGGAGTAGGTGAAGTCAGGAGGGTGAATCAGAAGAAGTAGAAGAAGGAGAAGGAGAAGGTGAAGTCTGGAGGGTGAATCAGAAGAAGTAGAAGATGGAGAAGGAGAAGGTGAAGTCTGGAGGGTGAATCAGAAGAAGTAGAAGAAGGAGAAGGAGAAGGTGAAGTCTGGAGGGTGAATCAGAAGAAGCAGAAGAAGGAGAAGGAGAAGGTGAAGTCTGGAGGGAGAAGCAGAAGAAGTAGAAGAAGGAGAAGGAGAAGGTGAAGTCTGGAGGGTGAATCAGAAGAAGAAGAAGAAGGAGAAGGAGAAGGTGAAGTCTGGAGGGTGAATCAGTAGAAGTAGAAGAAGGAGAAGGAGAAGGTGAAGTCTGGAGGGTGAATCAGAAGAAGCAGAAGAAGGAGAAGGAGAAGGTGAAGTCTGGAGGGTGAATCAGAAGAAGTAGAAGAAGGAGAAGGAGATGGTGTAGTCTGGAGGGTGAATCAGAAGAAGTAGACGAAGGAGAAGGAGAAGGTGAAGTCTGGAGGGTGAATCAGAAGAAGCAGAAGAAGGAGAAGGAGAAGGTGAAGTCTAGAGGGTGAATCAGAAGAAGTAGAAGAAGGAGAAGGAGAAGGTGAAGTCTGGAGGGTGAATCAGAAGAAGCAGAAGAAGGAGAAGGAGAAGGTGAAGTCAGGAGGGTGAATCAGAAGAAGCAGAAGAAGGAGAAGGAGAAGGTGAAGTCTGGAGGGTGAATCAGAAGAAGCAGAAGAAGGAGAAGGAGAAGTTGAAGACTGGAGGGTGAATCAGAAGAAGTTGAAGAAGGAGAAGGAGAAGGTGAAGTCTGGAGGGTGAATCAGAAGAAGTAGAAGAAGGAGAAGGAGAAGGTATAGTCTGGAGGGTGAATCAGAAGAAGTAGACGAAGGAGAAGGAGAAGGTGAAGTCTGGAGGGTGAATCAGAAGAAGCAGAAGAAGGAGAACGAGAAGGTGAAGTCTGGAGGGTGAATCAGAAGAAGTAGAAGAAGGAGAAGGAGAAGGTGAAGTCTGGAGGGTGAATCAGAAGAAGCAGAAGAAGGAGAATGAGAAGGTGAAGTCAGGAGGGTGAATCAGAAGAAGCAGAAGAAGGAGAAGGTGAAGTCTGGAGGGTGAATCAGAAGAAGCAGAAGAAGTAGAAGGAGAAGATGAAGTCTGGAGGGTGAATCAGAAGAAGTAGAAGAAGGAGTAGGAGAAGGAGAAGTCTGCAGGGTGAATCAGAAAAAGCAGAAGAAGGAGAAGGAGATGGTGAAGTCTGGAGGGTGAATCAGAAGAAGCAGAAGAAGGAGAAGGAAAAGGTGAAGTCTGGAGGGTGAATCAGAAGAAGCAGAAGAAGGAGAAGGAGAAGGTGAAGTCTGGAGGGTGAATCAGAAGAAGTAGAAGGCGGAGAAGGAGAAGGTGAAGTCTGGAGGCTGGAGGGTGAAGCAGAAGAAGTAGAAGAAGGAGAAGGAGAAGGTGAAGTCAGGAGGGTGAATCAGAAGAGGTAGAAGAAGGAGAAGGTGAAGGTGAAGTCAGGAGGGTGAATCAGAAGAAGCAGAAGAAGGAGAAGGAGAAGGTGAAGTCTGGAGAGTGAATCAGAAGAATCAGAAGAAGGAGAAGGAGAAGGTGAAGTCTGGAGGGTGAATCAGAAGAAGCTGAAGAAAGAGAAGGAGAAGGTGAAGTCTGGAGGGTGAAGCGGAAGAAGCAGAAGAAGGAGAAGGAGAAGGTGAAGAGTGGAGGGTGAATCAGAAGAAGTAGAAGAAGGAGAAGGAGAAGGTGAAGTCTGGAGGGTGTATCAGAAGAAGTAGAAGAAGGAGTAGGAGAAGGGGAAGTCTGGAGGGTGAATCAGAAGAATGAGAAGAAGGAGAAGGAGAAGGTGAAGTCTGGAGGGTGAATCAGAAGAAGCAGAAGAAGGAGAAGGAGAAGGTGAAGTCAGGAGGGTGAATCAGAAGAAGCAGAAGAAGGAGAAGGAGAAGGTGAAGTTAGGAGGGTGAATCAGAAGAAGCAGAAGAAGGAGAAGGAGAAGGTGAAGTCAGGGGGGTGAAGCAGAAGAAGTAGAAGAAGGAGAAGGAGAAGGTGAAGTCTGGAGGGTGAATCAGAAGAAGCAGAAGAAGGAGAAGGAGAAGGTGAAGTCAGGAGGGTGAATCAGAAGAAGCAGAAGAAGGAGAAGGAGAAGGTGAAGTCTGGAGGGTGAATCAGAAGAAGCAGAAGAAGGAGAAGGAGAAGTTGAAGACTGGAGGGTGAATCAGAAGAAGTAGAAGAAGGAGAAGGAGAAGGTGAATTCTGGAGGGTGAATCAGAAGAAGTAGAAGAATGAGAAGGAGAAGGTGTAGTCTGGAGGGTGAATCAGAAGAAGCAGAAGAAGGAGAAGGAGAAGTTGAAGACTGGAGGGTGAATCAGAAGAAGTAGAGAAAGGAGAAGGAGAAGGTGATGTCTGGAGGGTGAATCAGAAGAAGTAGAAGAAGGAGAAGGAGAAGGTGAAGTCTGGAGGGTGAATCAGAAGAAGCAGAAGAAGGAGAAGGAGGAGGTGAAGACTGGAGGGTGAATCAGAAAAAGTAGAAGAAGGAGAACGAGAAGGTGAAGTCTGGAGGGTGAATCAGAAGAAGTAGAAGAAGGAGAAGGAGAAGGTGAAGTCTGGAGGGTGAATCAGAAGAAGCAGAAGAAGGAGAATGAGAAGGTGAAGTCAGGAGGGTGAATCAGAAGAAGCAGAAGAAGGAGAAGGTGAAGTCTGGAGGGTGAATCAGAAGAAGCAGAAGGAGGAGAAGGAGAAGATGAAGTCTGGAGGGTGAATCAGAAGAAGTAGAAGAAGGAGTAGGAGAAGGAGAAGTCTGCAGGGTGAATCAGAAAAAGCAGAAGGAGGAGAAGGAGATGGTGAAGTCTGGAGGGTGAATCAGAAGAAGCAGAAGAAGGAGAAGGAGAAGGTGATGTCTGGAGGGTGAAGCAGAAGAAGCAGAAGAAGGAGAAGGAGAAGGTGAAGTCTGGAGGGTGAATCAGGAGAAGTAGAAGAAGGAGAAGGAGAAGGTGAAGTAAGGAGGGTGAAGCAGAAGAAGCAGAAGAAGGAGAAGGAGAAGGTGAAGTCTGGAGGGTGAAGCAGAAGAAGCAGAAGATGGAGAAGGAGAAGGTGAAGTCTGGAGGGCGAAGCAGAAGAAGCAGAAGAAGGAGAAGGAGAAGGTGAAGTCTGGAGGGTGAAGCAGAAGAAGCAGAAGAAGGAGAAGGAGAAGGTGAAGTCTGGAGGGTGAATCAGGAGAAGTAGAAGAAGGAGAAGGAGAAGGTGAAGTCAGGAGGGTGAAGCAGAAGAAGCAGAACAAGGAGAAGGAGAAGGTGAAGTCAGGAGGGTGAAGCAGAAGAAGCAGAAGAAGGAGAAGGAGAAGGTGAAGTCTGGAGGGTGAAGCAGAAGAAGCAGAAGAAGGAGAAGGAGTAGGTGAAGTCAGGAGGGTGAATCAGAAGAAGTAGAAGAAGGAGAAGGAGAAGGTGAAGTCTGGAGGGTGAATCAGAAGAAGTAGAAGATGGAGAAGGAGAAGGTGAAGTCTGGAGGGTGAATCAGAAGAAGTAGAAGAAGGAGAAGGAGAAGGTGAAGTCTGGAGGGTGAATCAGAAGAAGCAGAAGAAGGAGAAGGAGAAGGTGAAGTCTGGAGGGAGAAGCAGAAGAAGTAGAAGAAGGAGAAGGAGAAGGTGAAGTCTGGAGTGTGAATCAGAAGAAGAAGAAGAAGGAGAAGGAGAAGGTGAAGTCTGGAGGGTGAATCAGTAGAAGTAGAAGAAGGAGAAGGAGAAGGTGAAGTCTGGAGGGTGAATCAGAAGAAGCAGAAGAAGGAGAAGGTGAAGTCTGGAGGGTGAATCAGAAGAAGTAGAAGAAGGAGAAGGAGATGGTGTAGTCTGGAGGGTGAATCAGAAGAAGTAGACGAAGGAGAAGGAGAAGGTGAAGTCTGGAGGGTGAATCAGAAGAAGCAGAAGAAGGAGAAGGAGAAGGTGAAGTCTAGAGGGTGAATCAGAAGAAGTAGAAGAAGGAGAAGGAGAAGGTGAAGTCTGGAGGGTGAATCAGAAGAAGCAGAAGAAGGAGAAGGAGAAGGTGAAGTCAGGAGGGTGAATCAGAAGAAGCAGAAGAAGGAGAAGGAGAAGGTGAAGTCTGGAGGGTGAATCAGAAGAAGCAGAAGAAGGAGAAGGAGAAGTTGAAGACTGGAGGGTGAATCAGAAAAAGTTGAAGAAGGAGAAGGAGAAGGTGAAGTCTGGAGGGTGAATCAGAAGAAGTAGAAGAAGGAGAAGGAGAAGGTGTAGTCTGGAGGGTGAATCAGAAGAAGTAGACGAAGGAGAAGGAGAAGGTGAAGTCTGGAGGGTGAATCAGAAGAAGCAGAAGAAGGAGAACGAGAAGGTGAAGTCTGGAGGGTGAATCAGAAGAAGTAGAAGAAGGAGAAGGAGAAGGTGAAGTCTGGAGGGTGAATCAGAAGAAGCAGAAGAAGGAGAATGAGAAGGTGAAGTCAGGAGGGTGAATCAGAAGAAGCAGAAGAAGGAGAAGGTGAAGTCTGGAGGGTGAATCAGAAGAAGCAGAAGAAGGAGAAGGAGAAGATGAAGTCTGGAGGGTGAATCAGAAGAAGTAGAAGAAGGAGTAGGAGAAGGAGAAGTCTGCAGGGTGAATCAGAAAAAGCAGAAGAAGGAGAAGGAGATGGTGAAGTCTGGAGGGTGAATCAGAAGAAGCAGAAGAAGGAGAAGGAAAAGGTGAAGTCTGGAGGGTGAATCAGAAGAAGCAGAAGAAGGAGAAGGAGAAGGTGAAGTCTGGAGGGTGAATCAGAAGAAGTAGAAGGTGGAGAAGGAGAAGGTGAAGTCTGGAGGCTGGAGGGTGAAGCAGAAGAAGTAGAAGAAGGAGAAGGAGAAGGTGAAGTCAGGAGGGTGAATCAGAAGAGGTAGAAGAAGGAGAAGGTGAAGGTGAAGTCAGGAGGGTGAATCAGAAGAAGCAGAAGAAGGAGAAGGAGAAGGTGAAGTCTGGAGAGTGAATCAGAAGAATCAGAAGAAGGAGAAGGAGAAGGTGAAGTCTGCAGGGTGAATCAGAAGAAGCTGAAGAAAGAGAAGGAGAAGGTGAAGTCTGGAGGGTGAAGCGGAAGAAGCAGAAGAAGGAGAAGGAGAAGGTGAAGAGTGGAGGGTGAATCAGAAGAAGTAGAAGAAGGAGAAGGAGAAGGTGAAGTCTGGAGGGTGTATCAGAAGAAGTAGAAGAAGGAGTAGGAGAAGGGGAAGTCTGGAGGGTGAATCAGAAGAATGAGAAGAAGGAGAAGGAGAAGGTGAAGTCTGGAGGGTGAATCAGAAGAAGCAGAAGAAGGAGACGGAGAAGGTGAAGTCAGGAGGGTGAATCAGAAGAAGCAGAAGAAGGAGAAGGAGAAGGTGAAGTTAGGAGGGTGAATCAGAAGAAGCAGAAGAAGGAGAAGGAGAAGGTGAAGTCAGGGGGGTGAAGCAGAAGAAGTAGAAGAAGGAGAAGGAGAAGGTGAAGTCTGGAGGGTGAATCAGAAGAAGCAGAAGAAGGAGAAGGAGAAGGTGAAGTCAGGAGGGTGAATCAGAAGAAGCAGAAGAAGGAGAAGGAGAAGGTGAAGTCTGGAGGGTGAATCAGAAGAAGCAGAAGAAGGAGAAGGAGAAGTTGAAGACTGGAGGGTGAATCAGAAGAAGTAGAAGAAGGAGAAGGAGAAGGTGAATTCTGGAGGGTGAATCAGAAGAAGTAGAAGAAGGAGAAGGAGAAGGTGTAGTCTGGAGGGTGAATCAGAAGAAGCAGAAGAAGGAGAAGGAGAAGTTGAAGACTGGAGGGTGAATCAGAAGAAGTAGAAGAAGGAGAAGGAAAAGGTGATGTCTGGAGGGTGAATCAGAAGAAGTAGAAGAAGGAGAAGGAGAAGGTGAAGTCTGGAGGGTGAATCAGAAGAAGCAGAAGAAGGAGAAGGAGGAGGTGAAGACTGGAGGGTGAATCAGAAAAAGTAGAAGAAGGAGAACGAGAAGGTGAAGTCTGGAGGGTGAATCAGAAGAAGTAGAAGAAGGAGAAGGAGAAGGTGAAGTCTGGAGGGTGAATCAGAAGAAGCAGAAGAAGGAGAATGAGAAGGTGAAGTCAGGAGGGTGAATCAGAAGAAGCAGAAGAAGGAGAAGGTGAAGTCTGGAGGGTGAATCAGAAGAAGCAGAAGGAGGAGAAGGAGAAGATGAAGTCTGGAGGGTGAATCAGAAGAAGTAGAATAAGGAGTAGGAGAAGGAGAAGTCTGCAGGGTGAATCAGAAAAAGCAGAAGGAGGAGAAGGAGATGGTGAAGTCTGGAGGGTGAATCAGAAGAAGCAGAAGAAGGAGAAGGAGAAGGTGATGTCTGGAGGGTGAAGCAGAAGAAGCAGAAGAAGGAGAAGGAGAAGGTGAAGTCTGGAGGGTGAATCAGGAGAAGTAGAAGAAGGAGAAGGAGAAGGTGAAGTAAGGAGGGTGAAGCAGAAGAAGCAGAAGAAGGAGAAGGAGAAGGTGAAGTCTGGAGGGTGAAGCAGAAGAAGCAGAAGATGGAGAAGGAGAAGGTGAAGTCTGGAGGGCGAAGCAGAAGAAGCAGAAGAAGGAGAAGGAGAAGGTGAAGTCTGGAGGGTGAAGCAGAAGAAGCAGAAGAAGGAGAAGGAGAAGGTGAAGTCTGGAGGGTGAATCAGGAGAAGTAGAAGAAGGAGAAGGAGAAGGTGAAGTCAGGAGGGTGAAGCAGAAGAAGCAGAACAAGGAGAAGGAGAAGGTGAAGTCAGGAGGGTGAAGCAGAAGAAGCAGAAGAAGGAGAAGGAGAAGGTGAAGTCTGGAGGGTGAAGCAGAAGAAGCAGAAGAAGGAGAAGGAGTAGGTGAAGTCAGGAGGGTGAATCAGAAGAAGTAGAAGAAGGAGAAGGAGAAGGTGAAGTCTGGAGGGTGAATCAGAAGAAGTAGAAGATGGAGAAGGAGAAGGTGAAGTCTGGAGGGTGAATCAGAAGAAGTAGAAGAAGGAGAAGGAGAAGGTGAAGTCTGGAGGGTGAATCAGAAGAAGCAGAAGAAGGAGAAGGAGAAGGTGAAGTCTGGAGGGAAAAGCAGAAGAAGCAGAAGAAGGAGAAGGAGAAGGTGAAGTCTGGAGTGTGAATCAGAAGAAGAAGAAGAAGGAGAAGGAGAAGGTGAAGTCTGGAGGGTGAATCAGTAGAAGTAGAAGAAGGAGAAGGAGAAGGTGAAGTCTGGAGGGTGAATCAGAAGAAGCAGAAGAAGGAGAAGGTGAAGTCTGGAGGGTGAATCAGAAGAAGTAGAAGAAGGAGAAGGAGATGGTGTAGTCTGGAGGGTGAATCAGAAGAAATAGACGAAGGAGAAGGAGAAGGTGAAGTCTGGAGGGTGAATCAGAAGAAGCAGAAGAAGGAGAAGGAGAAGGTGAAGTCTAGAGGGTGAATCAGAAGAAGTAGAAGAAGGAGAAGGAGAAGGTGAAGTCTGGAGGGTGAATCAGAAGAAGCAGAAGAAGGAGAAGGAGAAGGTGAAGTCAGGAGGGTGAATCAGAAGAAGCAGAAGAAGGAGAAGGAGAAGGTGAAGTCTGGAGGGTGAATCAGAAGAAGCTGAAGAAGGAGAAGGAGAAGTTGAAGACTGGAGGGTGAATCAGAAGAAGTTGAAGAAGGAGAAGGAGAAGGTGAAGTCTGGAGGGTGAATCAGAAGAAGTAGAAGAAGGAGAAGGAGAAGGTGTAGTCTGGAGGGTGAATCAGAAGAAGTAGACGAAGGAGAAGGAGAAGGTGAAGTCTGGAGGGTGAATCAGAAGAAGCAGAAGAAGGAGAACGAGAAGGTGAAGTCTGGAGGGTGAATCAGAAGAAGTAGAAGAAGGAGAAGGAGAAGGTGAAGTCTGGAGGGTGAATCAGAAGAAGCAGAAGAAGGAGAATGAGAAGGTGAAGTCAGGAGGGTGAATCAGAAGAAGCAGAAGAAGGAGAAGGTGAAGTCTGGAGGGTGAATCAGAAGAAGCAGAAGAAGGAGAAGGAGAAGATGAAGTCTGGAGGGTGAATCAGAAGAAGTAGAAGAAGGAGTAGGAGAAGGAGAAGTCTGCAGGGTGAATCAGAAAAAGCAGAACAAGGAGAAGGAGATGGTGAAGTCTGGAGGGTGAATCAGAAGAAGCAGAAGAAGGAGAAGGAAAAGGTGAAGTCTGGAGGGTGAATCAGAAGAAGCAGAAGAAGGAGAAGGAGAAGGTGAAGTCTGGAGGGTGAATCAGAAGAAGTAGAAGGTGGAGAAGGAGAAGGTGAAGTCTGGAGGCTGGAGGGTGAAGCAGAAGAAGTAGAAGAAGGAGAAGGAGAAGGTGAAGTCAGGAGAGTGAATCAGAAGAGGTAGAAGAAGGAGAAGGTGAAGGTGAAGTCAGGAGGGTGAATCAGAAGAAGCAGAAGAAGGAGAAGGAGAAGGTGAAGTCTGGAGAGTGAATCAGAAGAATCAGAAGAAGGAGAAGGAGAAGGTGAAGTCTGCAGGGTGAATCAGAAGAAGCTGAAGAAAGAGAAGGAGAAGGTGAAGTCTGGAGGGTGAAGCGGAAGAAGCAGAAGAAGGAGAAGGAGAAGGTGAAGAGTGGAGGGTGAATCAGAAGAAGTAGAAGAAGGAGAAGGAGAAGGTGAAGTCTGGAGGGTGTATCAGAAGAAGTAGAAGAAGGAGTAGGAGAAGGGGAAGTCTGGAGGGTGAATCAGAAGAATGAGAAGAAGGAGAAGGAGAAGGTGAAGTCTGGAGGGTGAATCAGAAGAAGTAGAAGAAGGAGAAGGAGAAGGTGAAGTCAGGAGGGTGAATCAGAAGAAGCAGAAGAAGGAGAAGGAGAAGGTGAAGTTAGGAGGGTGAATCAGAAGAAGCAGAAGAAGGAGAAGGAGAAGGTGAAGTCAGGGGGGTGAAGCAGAAGAAGTAGAAGAAGGAGAAGGAGAAGGTGAAGTCTGGAGGGTGAATCAGAAGAAGCAGAAGAAGGAGAAGGAGAAGGTGAAGTCAGGAGGGTGAATCAGAAGAAGCAGAAGAAGGAGAAGGAGAAGGTGAATTCTGGAGGGTGAATCAGAAGAAGCAGAAGAAGGAGAAGGAGAAGTTGAAGACTGGAGGGTGAATCAGAAGAAGTAGAAGAAGGAGAAGGAGAAGGTGAATTCTGGAGGGTGAATCAGAAGAAGTAGAAGAAGGAGAAGGAGAAGGTGTAGTCTGGAGGGTGAATCAGAAGAAGCAGAAGAAGGAGAAGGAGAAGTTGAAGACTGGAGGGTGAATCAGAAGAAGTAGAAGAAGGAGAAGGAAAAGGTGATGTCTGGAGGGTGAATCAGAAGAAGTAGAAGAAGGAGAAGGAGAAGGTGAAGTCTGGAGGGTGAATCAGAAGAAGCAGAAGAAGGAGAAGGAGGAGGTGAAGACTGGAGGGTGAATCAGAAAAAGTAGAAGAAGGAGAACGAGAAGGTGAAGTCTGGAGGGTGAATCAGAAGAAGTAGAAGAAGGAGAAGGAGAAGGTGAAGTCTGGAGGGTGAATCAGAAGAAGCAGAAGAAGGAGAATGAGAAGGTGAAGTCAGGAGGGTGAATCAGAAGAAGCAGAAGAAGGAGAAGGTGAAGTCTGGAGGGTGAATCAGAAGAAGCAGAAGAAGGAGAAGGAGAAGATGAAGTCTGGAGGGTGAATCAGAAGAAGTAGAAGAAGGAGTAGGAGAAGGAGAAGTCTGCAGGGTGAATCAGAAAAAGCAGAAGGAGGAGAAGGAGATGGTGAAGTCTGGAGGGTGAATCAGAAGAAGCAGAAGAAGGAGAAGGAGAAGGTGATGTCTGGAGGGTGAAGCAGAAGAAGCAGAAGAAGGAGAAGGAGAAGGTGAAGTCTGGAGGGTGAATCAGGAGAAGTAGAAGAAGGAGAAGGAGAAGGTGAAGTCAGGAGGGTGAAGCAGAAGAAGCAGAAGAAGGAGAAGGAGAAGGTGAAGTCTGGAGGGTGAAGCAGAAGAAGCAGAAGATGGAGAAGGAGAAGGTGAAGTCTGAAGGGCGAAGCAGAAGAAGCAGAAGAAGGAGAAGGAGGAGGTGAAGTCTGGAGGGAGAAGCAGAAGAAGCAGAAGAAGGAGAAGGAGAAGGTGAAGTCTGGAGGGTGAATCAGGAGAAGTAGAAGAAGGAGAAGGAGAAGGTGAAGTCAGGAGGGTGAAGCAGAAGAAGCAGAACAAGGAGAAGGAGAAGGTGAAGTCAGGAGGGTGAAGCAGAAGAAGCAGAAGAAGGAGAAGGAGAAGGTGAAGTCTGGAGGGTGAAGCAGAAGAAGCAGAAGAAGGAGAAGGAGTAGGTGAAGTCAGGAGGGTGAATCAGAAGAAGTAGAAGAAGGAGAAGGAGAAGGTGAAGTCTGGAGGGTGAATCAGAAGAAGTAGAAGATGGAGAAGGAGAAGGTGAAGTCTGGAGGGTGAATCAGAAGAAGTAGAAGAAGGAGAAGGAGAAGGTGAAGTCTGGAGGGTGAATCAGAAGAAGCAGAAGAAGGAGAAGGAGAAGGTGAAGTCTGGAGGGAGAAGCAGAAGAAGTAGAAGAAGGAGAAGGAGAAGGTGAAGTCTGGAGGGTGAATCAGAAGAAGAAGAAGAAGGAGAAGGAGAAGGTGAAGTCTGGAGGGTGAATCAGTAGAAGTAGAAGAAGGAGAAGGAGAAGGTGAAGTCTGGAGGGTGAATCAGAAGAAGCAGAAGAAGGAGAAGGAGAAGGTGAAGTCTGGAGGGTGAATCAGAAGAAGTAGAAGAAGGAGAAGGAGATGGTGCAGTCTGGAGGGTGAATCAGAAGAAGTAGACGAAGGATAAGGAGAAGGTGAAGTCTGGAGGGTGAATCAGAAGAAGCAGAAGAAGGAGAAGGAGAAGGTGAAGTCTAGAGGGTGAATCAGAAGAAGTAGAAGAAGGAGAAGGAGAAGGTGAAGTCTGGAGGGAGAATCAGAAGAAGCAGAAGAAGGAGAAGGAGAAGGTGAAGTCAGGAGGGTGAATCAGAAGAAGCAGAAGAAGGAGAAGGTGAAGTCTGGAGGGTGAATCAGAAGAAGCAGAAGAAGGAGAAGGAGAAGTTGAAGACTGGAGGGTGAATCAGAAGAAGTTGAAGAAGGAGAAGGAGAAGGTGAAGTCTGGAGGGTGAATCAGAAGAAGTAGAAGAAGGAGAAGGAGAAGGTGTAGTCTGGAGGGTGAATCAGAAGAAGTAGACGAAGGAGAAGGAGAAGGTGAAGTCTGGAGGGTGAATCAGAAGAAGCAGAAGAAGGAGAACGAGAAGGTGAAGTCTGGAGGGTGAATCAGAAGAAGTAGAAGAAGGAGAAGGAGAAGGTGAAGTCTGGAGGGTGAATCAGAAGAAGCAGAAGAAGGAGAATGAGAAGGTGAAGTCAGGAGGGTGAATCAGAAGAAGCAGAAGAAGGAGAAGGTGAAGTCTGGAGGGTGAATCAGAAGAAGCAGAAGAAGGAGAAGGAGAAGATGAAGTCTGGAGGGTGTATCAGAAGAAGTAGAAGAAGGAGTAGGAGAAGGAGAAGTCTGCAGGCTGAATCAGAAAAAGCAGAAGAAGGAGAAGGAGATGGTGAAGTCTGGAGGGTGAATCAGAAGAAGCAGAAGAAGGAGAAGGAGAAGGTGAAGTCTGGAGGGTGAATCAGAAGAAGCAGAAGAAGGAGAAGGAGAAGGTGAAGTCTGGAGGGTGAATCAGAAGAAGTAGAAGGCGGAGAAGGAGAAGGTGAAGTCTGGAGGCTGGAGGGTGAAGCAGAAGAAGTAGAAGAAGGAGAAGGAGAAGGTGAAGTCAGGAGGGTGAATCAGAAGAGGTAGAAGAAGGAGAAGGTGAAGGTGAAGTCAGGAGGGTGAATCAGAAGAAGCAGAAGAAGGAGAAGGAGAAGGTGAAGTCTGGAGAGTGAATCAGAAGAATCAGAAGAAGGAGAAGGAGAAGGTGAAGTCTGGAGGGTGAATCAGAAGAAGCTGAAGAAAGAGAAGGAGAAGGTGAAGTCTGGAGGGTGAAGCGGAAGAAGCAGAAGAAGGAGAAGGAGAAGGTGAAGACTGGAGGGTGAATCAGAAGAAGTAGAAGAAGGAGAAGGAGAAGGTGAATTCTGGAGGGTGTATCAGAAGAAGTAAAAGAAGGAGTAGGAGAAGGGGAAGTCTGGAGGGTGAATCAGAAGAATGAGAAGAAGGAGAAGGAGAAGGTGAAGTCTGGAGGGTGAATCAGAAGAAGCAGAAGAAGGAGAAGGAGAAGGTGAAGTCAGGAGGGTGAATCAGAAGAAGCAGAAGAAGGAGAAGGAGAAGGTGAAGTTAGGAGGGTGAATCAGAAGAAGCAGAAGAAGGAGAAGGAGAAGGTGAAGTCAGGGGGGTGAAGCAGAAGAAGTAGAAGAAGGAGAAGGAGAAGGTGAAGTCTGGAGGGTGAATCAGAAGAAGCAGAAGAAGGAGAAGGAGAAGGTGAAGTCAGGAGGGTGAATCAGAAGAAGCAGAAGAAGGAGAAGGTGAAGTCTGGAGGGTGAATCAGAAGAAGCAGAAGAAGGAGAAGGAGAAGATGAAGTCTGGAGGGTGAATCAGAAGAAGTAGAAGAAGGAGTAGGAGAAGGAGAAGTCTGCAGGGTGAATCAGAAAAAGCAGAAGAAGGAGAAGGAGATGGTGAAGTCTGGAGGGTGAATCAGAAGAAGCAGAAGAAGGAGAAGGAAAAGGTGAAGTCTGGAGGGTGAATCAGAAGAAGCAGAAGAAGGAGAAGGAGAAGGTGAAGTCTGGAGGGTGAATCAGAAGAAGTAGAAGGCGGAGAAGGAGAAGGTGAAGTCTGGAGGCTGGAGGGTGAAGCAGAAGAAGTAGAAGAAGGAGAAGGAGAAGGTGAAGTCAGGAGGGTGAATCAGAAGAGGTAGAAGAAGGAGAAGGTGAAGGTGAAGTCAGGAGGGTGAATCAGAAGAAGCAGAAGAAGGAGAAGGAGAAGGTGAAGTCTGGAGAGTGAATCAGAAGAATCAGAAGAAGGAGAAGGAGAAGGTGAAGTCTGGAGGGTGAATCAGAAGAAGCTGAAGAAAGAGAAGGAGAAGGTGAAGTCTGGAGGGTGAAGCGGAAGAAGCAGAAGAAGGAGAAGGAGAAGGTGAAGAGTGGATGGTGAATCAGAAGAGGTAGAAGAAGGAGAAGGAGAAGGTGAAGTCTGGAGGGTGTATCAGAAGAAGTAGAAGAAGGAGTAGGAGAAGGGGAAGTCTGGAGGGTGAATCAGAAGAATGAGAAGAAGGAGAAGGAGAAGGTGAAGTCTGGAGGGTGAATCAGAAGAAGCAGAAGAAGGAGAAGGAGAAGGTGAAGTCAGGAGGGTGAATCAGAAGAAGCAGAAGAAGGAGAAGGAGAAGGTGAAGTTAGGAGGGTGAATCAGAAGAAGCAGAAGAAGGAGAAGGAGAAGGTGAAGTCAGGGGGGTGAAGCAGAAGAAGTAGAAGAAGGAGAAGGAGAAGGTGAAGTCTGGAGGGTGAATCAGAAGAAGCAGAAGAAGGAGAAGGAGAAGGTGAAGTCAGGAGGGTGAATCAGAAGAAGCAGAAGAAGGAGAAGGAGAAGGTGAAGTCTGGAGGGTGAATCAGAAGAAGCAGAAGAAGGAGAAGGAGAAGTTGAAGACTGGAGGGTGAATCAGAAGAAGTAGAAGAAGGAGAAGGAGAAGGTGAATTCTGGAGGGTGAATCAGAAGAAGTAGAAGAAGGAAAAGGAGAAGGTGTAGTCTGGAGGGTGAATCAGAAGAAGCAGAAGAAGGAGAAGGAGAAGTTGAAGACTGGAGGGTGAATCAGAAGAAGTAGAAGAAGGAGAAGGAGAAGGTGATGTCTGGAGGGTGAATCAGAAGAAGTAGAAGAAGGAGAAGGAGAAGGTGAAGTCTGGAGGGTGAATCAGAAGAAGCAGAAGAAGGAGAAGGAGGAGGTGAAGACTGGAGGGTGAATCAGAAAAAGTAGAAGAAGGAGAACGAGAAGGTGAAGTCTGGAGGGTGAATCAGAAGAAGTAGAAGAAGGAGAAGGAGAAGGTGAAGTCAGGAGGGTGAATCAGAAGAAGCAGAAGAAGGAGAAGGTGAAGTCTGGAGGGTGAATCAGAAGAAGCAGAAGAAGGAGAAGGAGAAGATGAAGTCTGGAGGGTGAATCAGAAGAAGTAGAAGAAGGAGTAGGAGAAGGAGAAGTCTGCAGGGTGAATCAGAAAAAGCAGAAGGAGGAGAAGGAGATGGTGAAGTCTGGAGGGTGAATCAGAAGAAGCAGAAGAAGGAGAAGGAGAAGGTGATGTCTGGAGGGTGAAGCAGAAGAAGCAGAAGAAGGAGAAGGAGAAGGTGAAGTCTGGAGGGTGAATCAAGAGAAGTAGAAGAAGGAGAAGGAGAAGGTGAAGTCAGGAGGGTGAAGCAGAAGAAGCAGAAGAAGGAGAAGGAGAAGGCGAAGTCTGGAGGGTGAAGCAGAAGAAGCAGAAGATGGAGAAGGAGAAGGTGAAGTCTGGAGGGCGAAGCAGAAGAAGCAGAAGAAGGAGAAGGAGAAGGTGAAGTCTGGAGGGTGAAGCAGAAGAAGCAGAAGAAGGAGAAGGAGAAGGTGAAGTCTGGAGGGTGAATCAGGAGAAGTAGAAGAAGGAGAAGGAGAAGGTGAAGTCAGGAGGGTGAAGCAGAAGAAGCAGAACAAGGAGAAGGAGAAGGTGAAGTCAGGAGGGTGAAGCAGAAGAAGCAGAAGAAGGAGAAGGAGAAGGTGAAGTCTGGAGGGTGAAGCAGAAGAAGCAGAAGAAGGAGAAGGAGTAGGTGAAGTCAGGAGGGTGAATCAGAAGAAGTAGAAGAAGGAGAAGGAGAAGGTGAAGTCTGGAGGGTGAATCAGAAGAAGTAGAAGATGGAGAAGGAGAAGGTGAAGTCTGGAGGGTGAATCAGAAGAAGTAGAAGAAGGAGAAGGAGAAGGTGAAGTCTGGAGGGTGAATCAGAAGAAGCAGAAGAAGGAGAAGGAGAAGGTGAAGTCTGGAGGGAGAAGCAGAAGAAGTAGAAGAAGGAGAAGGAGAAGGTGAAGTCTGGAGGGTGAATCAGAAGAAGAAGAAGAAGGAGAAGGAGAAGGTGAAGTCTGGAGGGTGAATCAGTAGAAGTAGAAGAAGGAGAAGGAGAAGGTGAAGTCTGGAGGGTGAATCAGAAGAAGCAGAAGAAGGAGAAGGAGAAGGTGAAGTCTGGAGGGTGAATCAGAAGAAGTAGAAGAAGGAGAAGGAGATGGTGTAGTCTGGAGGGTGAATCAGAAGAAGTAGACGAAGGAGAAGGAGAAGGTGAAGTCTGGAGGGTGAATCAGAAGAAGCAGAAGAAGGAGAAGGAGAAGGTGAAGTCTAGAGGGTGAATCAGAAGAAGTAGAAGAAGGAGAAGGAGAAGGTGAAGTCTGGAGGGTGAATCAGAAGAAGCAGAAGAAGGAGAAGGAGAAGGTGAAGTCAGGAGGGTGAATCAGAAGAAGCAGAAGAAGGAGAAGGAGAAGGTGAAGTCTGGAGGGTGAATCAGAAGAAGCAGAAGAAGGAGAAGGAGAAGTTGAAGACTGGAGGGTGAATCAGAAGAAGTTGAAGAAGGAGAAGGAGAAGGTGAGGTCTGGAGGGTGAATCAGAAGAAGTAGAAGAAGGAGAAGGAGAAGGTGTAGTCTGGAGGGTGAATCAGAAGAAGTAGACGAAGGAGAAGGAGAAGGTGAAGTCTGGAGGGTGAATCAGAAGAAGCAGAAGAAGGAGAACGAGAAGGTGAAGTCTGGAGGGTGAATCAGAAGAAGTAGAAGAAGGAGAAGGAGAAGGTGAAGTCTGGAGGGTGAATCAGAAGAAGCAGAAGAAGGAGAATGAGAAGGTGAAGTCAGGAGGGTGAATCAGAAGAAGCAGAAGAAGGAGAAGGTGAAGTCTGGAGGGTGAATCAGAAGAAGCAGAAGAAGGAGAAGGAGAAGATGAAGTCTGGAGGGTGAATCAGAAGAAGTAGAAGAAGGAGTAGGAGAAGGAGAAGTCTGCAGGGTGAATCAGAAAAAGCAGAAGAAGGAGAAGGAGATGGTGAAGTCTGGAGGGTGAATCAGAAGAAGCAGAAGAAGGAGAAGGAGAAGGTGAAGTCTGGAGGGTGAATCAGAAGAAGCAGAAGAAGGAGAAGGAGAAGGTGAAGTCTGGAGGGTGAATCAGAAGAAGTAGAAGGCGGAGAAGGAGAAGGTGAAGTCTGGAGGCTGGAGGGTGAAGCAGAAGAAGTAGAAGAAGGAGAAGGAGAAGGTGAAGTCAGGAGGGTGAATCAGAAGAGGTAGAAGAAGGAGAAGGTGAAGGTGAAGTCAGGAGGGTGAATCAGAAGAAGCAGAAGAAGGAGAAGGAGAAGGTGAAGTCTGGAGAGTGAATCAGAAGAATCAGAAGAAGGAGAAGGAGAAGGTGAAGTCTGGAGGGTGAATCAGAAGAAGCTGAAGAAAGAGAAGGAGAAGGTGAAGTCTGGAGGGTGAAGCGGAAGAAGCAGAAGAAGGAGAAGGAGAAGGTGAAGACTGGAGGGTGAATCAGAAGAAGTAGAAGAAGGAGAAGGAGAAGGTGAAGTCTGGAGGGTGTATCAGAAGAAGTAGAAGAAGGAGTAGGAGAAGGGGAAGTCTGGAGGGTGAATCAGAAGAATGAGAAGAAGGAGAAGGAGAAGGTGAAGTCTGGAGGGTGAATCAGAAGAAGCAGAAGAAGGAGAAGGAGAAGGTGAAGTCAGGAGGGTGAATCAGAAGAAGCAGAAGAAGGAGAAGGAGAAGGTGAAGTCTGGAGGGTGAATCAGAAGAAGCAGAAGAAGGAGAAGGAGAAGTTGAAGACTGGAGGGTGAATCAGAAGAAGTAGAAGAAGGAGAAGGAGAAGGTGAAGTCTGGAGGGTGAATCAGAAGAAGTAGAAGAAGGAGAAGGAGAAGTTGTAGTCTGGAGGGTGAATCAGAAGAAGCAGAAGAAGGAGAAGGAGAAGTTGAAGACTGGAGGGTGAATCAGAAGAAGTAGAAGAAGGAGAAGGAGAAGGTGATGTCTGGAGGGTGAATCAGAAGAAGTAGAAGAAGGAGAAGGAGAAGGTGAAGTCTGGAGGGTGAATCAGAAGAAGCAGAAGAAGGAGAAGGAGGAGGTGAAGACTGGAGGGTGAATCAGAAAAAGTAGAAGAAGGAGAAGGAGAAGGTGAAGTCTGGAGGGTGAATCAGAAGAAGTAGAAGAAGGAGAAGGAGAAGGCGAAGTCTGGAGGGTGAATCAGAAGAAGTAGAAAAAGGAGAAGGAGAAGGTGAAGTCTGGAGGGTGAATCAGAAGAAGCAGAAGAAGGAGGAGGAGAAGATGAAGTCTGGAGGGTGAATCAGAAGAAGTAGAAGAAGGAGAAGGAGAAGGTGATGTCTGGAGGGTGAATCAGAAGAAGCAGAAGAAGGAGAATGATATGGTGAAGTCTGAATGGTGAATCAGAAGAAGCAGAAGAAGGAGAAGTAAAAGGTGAAGTCTGGAGGGTGAATCAGAAGAAGCAGAAGAAGGAGAAGGTGAAGTCTGGAGGGTGAATCAGAAGAAGCAGAAGAAGGAGAAGGAGAAGGTGAAGTCTGGAGGGTGAATCAGAAGAAGTAGAAGAAGGAGAAGGAGAAGGTGAAGTCTGGAGGGTGAATCAGAAGAAGTAGAAGAAGGAGAAGGAGAAGGTGAAGTCTGGAGGGTGAATCAGAAGAAGCAGAAGAAGGAGAAGGAGACGGTGAAGTCTGGAGGGTGAATCAGAAGAAGCAGAAGAAGGAGAAGGAGAAGATGAAGTCTGGAGGGTGAATCAGAAGAAGTAGAAGAAGGAGTAGGAGAAGGAGAAGTCTGCAGGGTGAATCAGAAAAAGCAGAAGAAGTAGAAGGAGATGGTGAAGTCTGGAGGGTGAATCAGAAGAAGCAGAAGAAGGAGAAGGAGAAGGTGAAGTCTGGAGGGTGAATCAGAAGAAGCAGAAGAAGGAGAAGGAGAAGGTGAAGTCTGGAGGGTGAATCAGAAGAAGTAGAAGACGGAGAAGGAGAAGGTGAAGTCTGGAGGCTGGAGGGTGAAGCAGAAGAAGTAGAAGAAGGAGAAGGAGAAGGTGAAGTCAGGAGGGTGAATCAGAAGAGGTAGAAGAAGGAGAAGGTGAAGGTGAAGTCAGGAGGGTAAATCAGAAGAAGCAGAAGAAGGAGAAGGAGAAGGTGAAGTCTGGAGAGTGAATCAGAAGAATCAGAAGAAGGAGAAGGAGAAGGTGAAGTCTGGAGGGTGAATCAGAAGAAGCTGAAGAAAGAGAAGGAGAAGGTGAAGTCTGGAGGGTGAAGCAGAAGAAGCAGAAGAAGGAGAAGGAGAAGGTGAAGACTGGAGGGTGAATCAGAAGAAGGAGAAGAAGGAGAAGGAGAAGGTGAAGTCTGGAGGGTGAATCAGAAGAAGTAGAAGAAGGAGTAGGAGAAGGTGAAGTCTGGAGGGTGAATCAGAAGAATGAGAAGAAGGAGAAGGAGAAGGTGAAGTCTGGAGGGTGAATCAGAAGAAGCAGAAGAAGGAGAAGGAGAAGGTGAAGTCAGGAGGGTGAATCAGAAGAAGCAGAAGAAGGAGAAGGAGAAGGTGAAGTTAGGAGGGTGAATCAGAAGAAGCAGAAGAAGGAGAAGGAGAAGGTGACGTCAGGGGGGTGAAGCAGAAGAAGTAGAAGAAGGAGAAGGAGAAGGTGAAGTCTGGAGGGTGAATCAGAAGAAGCAGAAGAAGGAGAAGGAGAAGGTGAAGTCAGGAGGGTGAATCAGAAGAAGCAGAAGAAGGAGAAGGAGAAGGTGAAGTCTGGAGGGTGAATCAGAAGAAGCAGAAGAAGGAGAAGGAGAAGTTGAAGACTGGAGGGTGAATCAGAAGAAGTAGAAGAAGGAGAAGGAGAAGGTGAAGTCTGGAGGGTGAATCAGAAGAAGTAGAAGAAGGAGAAGGAGAAGGTGTAGTCTGGAGGGTGAATCAGAAGAAGTAGACGAAGGAGAAGGAGAAGGTGAAGTCTGGAGGGTGAATCAGAAGAAGCAGAAGAAGGAGAACGAGAAGGTGAAGTCTGGAGGGTGAATCAGAAGAAGTAGAAGAAGGAGAAGGAGAAGGTGAAGTCTGGAGGGTGAATCAGAAGAAGTAGAAGAAGGAGAAGGAGAAGGTGAGGTCTGGAGGGTGAATCAGAAGAAGCAGAAGAAGGAGAAGGAGAAGGTGAAGTCTGAAGGGTGAATCAGAAGAAGCAGAAGAAGGAGAAGTAAAAGGTGAAGTCTGGAGGGTGAATCAGAAGAAGCAGAAGAAGGAGAAGGAGAAGGTGAAGTCTGGAGGGTGAATCAGAAGAAGCAGAAGAAGGAGAAGGAGAAGGTGAAGTCTGGAGGGTGAATCAGAAGAAGCAGAAAAAGGAGAAGGAGAAGGTGAAGTCTGGAGGGTGAATCAGAAGAAGTAGAAGAAGGAGAAGGAGAAAGTGAAGTCTGAAGGGTGAATCAGAAGAAGCAGAAGAAGGAGAAGTAAAAGGTGAAGTCTGGAGGGTGAATCAGAAGAAGCAGAAGAAGGAGAAGGAGAAGATGAAGTCTGGAGGGTGAATCAGAAGAAGTAGAAGAAGGAGTAGGAGAAGGAGAAGTCTGGAGGTTGAATCAGAAGAAGCAGAAGAAGGAGAAGGAGATGGTGAAGTCTGGAGGGTGAATCAGAAGAAGCAGAAGAAGGAGAAGAAGAAGGTGAGGTCTGGAGGGTGAATCAGAAGAAGCAGAAGAAGGAGAAGGAGAAGGTGAAGTCTGGAGGGTGAATCAGAAGAAGTAGAAGACGGAGAAGGAGAAGGTGAAGTCTGGAGGCTGGAGGGTGAAGCAGAAGAAGTAGAAGAAGGAGAAGGTGAAGTCAGGAGGGTGAATCAGAAGAGGTAGAAGATGGAGAAGGTGAAGGTGAAGTCAGGAGGGTGAATCAGAAGAAGCAGAAGAAGGAGAAGGAGAAGGTGAAGTCTGGAGAGTGAATCAGAAGAATCAGAAGAAGGAGAAGGAGAAGGTGAAGTCTGGAGGGTGAATCAGAAGAAGCTGAAAAAAGAGAAGGAGAAGGTGAAGTCTGGAGGGTGAAGCAGAAGAAGCAGAAGATGGAGAAGGAGAAGGTGAAGTCCGGAGGGCGAAGCAGAAGAAGCAGAAGAAGGAGAGTGAGAAGGTGAAGTCTGGAGGGTGAAGCAGAAGAAGCAGAAGAAGGAGAAGGAGAAGGTGAAGTCTGGAGGGTGAATCAGGAGAAGTAGAAGAAGGAGAAGGAGAAGGTGAAGTCAGGAGGGTGAAGCAGAAGAAGCAGAAGAAGGAGAAGGAGAAGGTGAAGTCTGGAGGGTGAAGCAGAGGAAGCAGAAGATGGAGAAGGAGAAGGTGAAGTCTGGAGGGCGAAGCAGAAGAAGCAGAAGAAGGAGAAGGAGAAGGTGAAGTCTGGAGGGTGAAGCAGAAGAAGCAGAAGAAGGAGAACGAGAAGGTGAAGTCTGGAGGGTGAATCAGAAGAAGTAGAAGAAGGAGAAGGAGAAGGTGAAGTCTGGAGGGTGAATCAGAAGAAGCAGAAGAAGGAGAATGAGAAGGTGAAGTCAGGAGGGTGAATCAGAAGAAGCAGAAGAAGGAGAAGGAGAAGGTGAAGTCTGGAGGGTGAATCAGAAGAAGCAGAAGAAGGAGAAGGTGGAGGTGAAGACTGGAGGGTGAATCAGAAAAAGTAGAAGAAGGAGTAGGAGAAGGTGTAGTCTGGAGGGCGAATCAGAAGAAGTAGAAGAAGGAGAAGGAGAAGGCGAAGTCTGGAGGGTGAATCAGAAGAAGAAGAAAAAGGAGAAGGAGAAGGTGAAGTCTGGAGGGTGAATCAGAAGAAGCAGAAGAAGGAGGAGGAGAAGATGAAGTCTGGAGGGTGAATCAGAAGAAGTAGAAGAAGGAGAAGGAGAAGGTGAGGTCTGGAGGGTGAATCAGAAGAAGCAGAAGCAGGAGAAGGATATGGTGAAGTCTGAAGGGTGAATCAGAAGAAGCAGAAGAAGGAGAAGTAAAAGGTGAAGTCTGGAGGGTGAATCAGAAGAAGCAGAAGAAGGAGAAGGAGAAGGTGAAGTCTGGAGGGTGAATCAGAAGAAGCAGAAGAAGGAGAAGGAGAAGGTGAAGTCTGGAGGGTGAATCAGAAGAAGTAGAAGAAGGAGAAGGAGAAGGTGAAGTCTGGAGGGTGAATCAGAAGAAGTAGAAGAAGGAAAAGGAGAAGGTGAAGTCTGGAGGGTGAATCAGAAGAAGCAGAAGAAGGAGAAGGAGAAGATGATGTCTGGAGGGTGAATCAGAAGAAGTAGAAGAAGGAGTAGGAGAAGGAGAGGTCTGGAGGGTGAATCAGAAGAAGCAGAAGAAGGAGAAGGAGATGGTGAAGTCTGGAGGGTGAATCAGAAGAAGCAGAAGAAGGAGAAGGAGAAGGTGAAGTCTGGAGGGTGAATCAGAAGAAGCAGAAGAAGGAGAAGGAGAAGGTGAAGTCTGGAGGGTGAATCAGAAGAAGTAGAAGACGGAGAAGGAGAAGGTGAAGTCTGGAGGCTGGAGGGTGAAGCAGAAGAAGTAGAAGAAGGAGAAGGAGAAGGTGAAGTCAGGAGGGTGAATCAGAAGAGGTAGAAGATGGAGAAGGTGAAGGTGAAGTCAGGAGGGTGAATCAGAAGAAGCAGAAGAAGGAAAAGGAGAAGGTGAAGTCTGGAGGGTGAATCAGAAGAAGCAGAAGAAGGAGAAGGAGAAGATGATGTCTGGAGGGTGAATCAGAAGAAGTAGAAGAAGGAGTAGGAGAAGGAGAGGTCTGGAGGGTGAATCAGAAGAAGCAGAAGAAGGAGAAGGAGATGGTGAAGTCTGGAGGGTGAATCAGAAGAAGCAGAAGAAGGAGAAGGAGAAGGTGAAGTCTGGAGGGTGAATCAGAAGAAGCAGAAGAAGGAGAAGGAGAAGGTGAAGTCTGGAGGGTGAATCAGAAGAAGTAGAAGACGGAGAAGGAGAAGGTGAAGTCTGGAGGCTGGAGGGTGAAGCAGAAGAAGTAGAAGAAGGAGAAGGAGAAGGTGAAGTCAGGAGGGTGAATCAGAAGAGGTAGAAGATGGAGAAGGTGAAGGTGAAGTCAGGAGGGTGAATCAGAAGAAGCAGAAGAAGGAGAAGGAGAAGGTGGAGTCTGGAGAGTGAATCAGAAGAATCAGAAGAAGGAGAAGGAGAAGGTGAAGTCTGGAGGGTGAATCAGAAGAAGCTGAAAAAAGAGAAGGAGAAGGTGAAGTCTGGAGGGTGAAGCAGAAGAAGCAGAAGATGGAGAAGGAGAAGGTGAAGTCTGGAGGGCGAAGCAGAAGAAGCAGAAGAAGGAGAGTGAGAAGGTGAAGTCTGGAGGGTGAAGCAGAAGAAGCAGAAGAAGGAGAAGGAGAAGGTGAAGTCTGGAGGGTGAATCAGGAGAAGTAGAAGAAGGAGAAGGAGAAGGTGAAGTCAGGAGGGTGAAGCAGAAGAAGCAGAAGAAGGAGAAGGAGAAGGTGAAGTCTGGAGGGTGAAGCACAAGAAGCAGAAGATGGAGAAGGAGAAGGTGAAGTCTGGAGGGCGAAGCAGAAGAAGCAGAAGAAGGAGAAGGAGAAGGTGAAGTCTGGAGGGTGAAGCAGAAGAAGCAGAAGAAGGAGAAGGAGAAGGTGAAGTCAGGAGGGTGAATCAGAAGAGGTAGAAGATGGAGAAGGTGAAGGTGAAGTCAGGAGGGTGAATCAGAAGAAGCAGAAGAAGGAGAAGGAGAAGGTGGAGTCTGGAGAGTGAATCAGAAGAATCAGAAGAAGGAGAAGGAGAAGGTGAAGTCTGGAGGGTGAATCAGAAGAAGCTGAAAAAAGAGAAGGAGAAGGTGAAGTCTGGAGGGTGAAGCAGAAGAAGCAGAAGATGGAGAAGGAGAAGGTGAAGTCTGGAGGGCGAAGCAGAAGAAGCAGAAGAAGGAGAGTGAGAAGGTGAAGTCTGGAGGGTGAAGCAGAAGAAGCAGAAGAAGGAGAAGGAGAAGGTGAAGTCTGGAGGGTGAATCAGGAGAAGTAGAAGAAGGAGAAGGAGAAGGTGAAGTCAGGAGGGTGAAGCAGAAGAAGCAGAAGAAGGAGAAGGAGAAGGTGAAGTCTGGAGGGTGAAGCACAAGAAGCAGAAGATGGAGAAGGAGAAGGTGAAGTCTGGAGGGCGAAGCAGAAGAAGCAGAAGAAGGAGAAGGAGAAGGTGAAGTCTGGAGGGTGAAGCAGAAGAAGCAGAAGAAGGAGAACGAGAAGGTGAAGTCTGGAGGGTGAATCAGAAGAAGTAGAAGAAGGAGAAGGAGAAGGTGAAGTCTGGAGGGTGAATCAGAAGAAGCAGAAGAAGGAGAATGAGAAGGTGAAGTCAGGAGGGTGAATCAGAAGAAGCAGAAGAAGGAGAAGGAGAAGGTGAAGTCTGGAGGGTGAATCAGAAGAAGCAGAAGAAGGAGAAGGAGGAGGTGAAGACTGGAGGGTGAATCAGAAGAAGTAGAAGAAGGAGAAGGAGAAGGTGATGTCTGGAGGGTGAATCAGAAGAAGCAGAAGAAGGAGAATGATATGGTGAAGTCTGAAGGGTGAATCAGAAGAAGCAGAAGAAGGAGAAGTAAAAGGTGAAGTCTGGAGGGTGAATCAGAAGAAGCAGAAGAAGGAGAAGGAGAAGGTGAAGTCTGGAGGGTGAATCAGAAGAAGTAGAAGAAGGAGAAGGAGAAGGTGAAGTCTGGAGGGTGAATCAGAAGAAGTAGAAGAAGGAGAAGGAGAAGGTGAAGTCTGGAGGGTGAATCAGAAGAAGTAGAAGAAGGAGAAGGAGAAGGTGAAGTCTGGAGGGTGAATCAGAAGAAGCAGAAGAAGGAGAAGGAGACGGTGAAGTCTGGAGGGTGAATCAGAAGAAGCAGAAGAAGGAGAAGGAGAAGATGAAGTCTGGAGGGTGAATCAGAAGAAGTAGAAGAAGGAGTAGGAGAAGGAGAAGTCTGCAGGGTGAATCAGAAAAAGCAGAAGAAGTAGAAGGAGATGGTGAAGTCTGGAGGGTGAATCAGAAGAAGCAGAAGAAGGAGAAGGAGAAGGTGAAGTCTGGAGGGTGAATCAGAAGAAGCAGAAGAAGGAGAAGGAGAAGGTGAAGTCTGGAGGGTGAATCAGAAGAAGTAGAAGACGGAGAAGGAGAAGGTGAAGTCTGGAGGCTGGAGAGTGAAGCAGAAGAAGTAGAAGAAGGAGAAGGAGAAGGTGAAGTCAGGAGGGTGAATCAGAAGAGGTAGAAGAAGGAGAAGGTGAAGGTGAAGTCAGGAGGGTGAATCAGAAGAAGCAGAAGAAGGAGAAGGAGAAGGTGAAGTCTGGAGAGTGAATCAGAAGAATCAGAAGAAGGAGAAGGAGAAGGTGAAGTCTGGAGGGTGAATCAGAAGAAGCTGAAGAAAGAGAAGGAGAAGGTGAAGTCTGGAGGGTGAAGCAGAAGAAGCAGAAGAAGGAGAAGGAGAAGGTGAAGACTGGAGGGTGAATCAGAAGAAGGAGAAGAAGGAGAAGGAGAAGGAGAAGTCTGGAGGGTGAATCAGAAGAAGTAGAAGAAGGAGTAGGAGAAGGTGAAGTCTGGAGGGTGAATCAGAAGAATGAGAAGAAGGAGAAGGAGAAGGTGAAGTCTGGAGGGTGAATAAGAAGAAGCAGAAGAAGGAGAAGGAGAAGGTGAAGTCAGGAGGGTGAATCAGAAGAAGCAGAAGAAGGAGAAGAGAAGGTGAAGTTAGGAGGGTGAATCAGAAGAAGCAGAAGAAGGAGAAGGAGAAGGTGAAGTCAGGGGGGTGAAGCAGAAGAAGTAGAAGAAGGAGAAGGAGAAGGTGAAGTCTGGAGGGTGAATCAGAAGAAGCAGAAGAAGGAGAAGGAGAAGGTGAAGTCAGGAGGGTGAATCAGAAGAAGCAGAAGAAGGAGAAGGAGAAGGTGAAGTCTGGAGGGTGAATCAGAAGAAGCAGAAGAAGGAGAAGGAGAAGTTGAAGACTGGAGGGTGAATCAGAAGAAGTAGAAGAAGGAGAAGGAGAAGGTGAAGTCTGGAGGGTGAATCAGAAGAAGTAGAAGAAGGAGAAGGAGAAGGTGTAGTCTGGAGGGTGAATCAGAAGAAGTAGACGAAGGAGAAGGAGAAGGTGAAGTCTGGAGGGTGAATCAGAAGAAGCAGAAGAAGGAGAACGAGAAGGTGAAGTCTGGAGGGTGAATCAGAAGAAGTAGAAGAAGGAGAAGGAGAAGGTGAAGTCTGGAGGGTGAATCAGAAGAAGCAGAAGAAGGAGAATGTAAACGTGAAGTCAGGAGGGTGAATCAGAAGAAGCAGAAGAAGGAGAAGGAGAAGGTGAAGTCTGGAGGGTGAATCAGAAGAAGCAGAAGAAGGAGAAGGAGGAGGTGAAGACTGGAGGGTGAATCAGAAAAAGTAGAAGAAGGAGAAGGAGAAGGTAAAGTCCGGAGGGTGAATCAGAAGAAGTAGAAGAAGGAGAAGGAGAAGGCGAAGTCTGGAGGGTGAATCAGAAGAAGCAGAAAAAGGAGAAGGAGAAGGTGAAGTCTGGAGGGTGAATCAGAAGAAGCAGAAGAAGGAGGAGGAGAAGATGGAGTCTGGAGGGTGAATCAGAAGAAGTAGAAGAAGGAGAAGGAGAAGGTGAGGTCTGGAGGGTGAATCAGAAGAAGCAGAAGAAGGAGAAGGATATGGTGACGTCTGAAGGGTGAATCAGAAGAAGCAGAAGAAGGAGAAGTAAAAGGTGAAGTCTGGAGGGTGAATCAGAAGAAGCAGAAGAAGGAGAAGGAGAAGGTGAAGTCTGGAGGGTGAATCAGAAGAAGCAGAAGAAGGAGAAGGAGAAGGTGAAGTCTGGAGGGTGAATCAGAAGAAGTAGAAGAAGGAGAAGGAGAAGGTGAAGTCTGGAGGGTGAATCAGAAGAAGTAGAAGAAGGAGAAGGAGAAGGTGAAGTCTGGAGGGTGAATCAGAAGAAGCAGAAGAAGGAGAAAGAGAAGGTGAAGTCTGGAGGGTGAAACAGAAGAAGCAGAAGAAGGAGAAGGAGAAGATGAAGTCTGGAGGGTGAATCAGAAGAAGTAGAAGAAGGAGTAGGAGAAGGAGAAGTCTGGAGGTTGAATCAGAAGAAGCAGAAGAAGGAGAAGGAGATGGTGAAGTCTGGAGGGTGAATCAGAAGAAGCAGAAGAAGGAGAAGAAGAAGGTGAAGTCTGGAGGGTGAATCAGAAGAAGCAGAAGAAGGAGAAGGAGAAGGTGAAGTCTGGAGGGTGAATCAGAAGAAGTAGAAGACGGAGAAGGAGAAGGTGAAGTCTGGAGGCGGGAGGGTGAAGCAGAAGAAGTAGAAGAAGGAGAAGGAGAAGGTGAAGTCAGGAGGGTGAATCAGAAGAGGTAGAAGATGGAGAAGGTGAAGGTGAAGTCAGGAGGGTGAATCAGAAGAAGCAGAAGAAGGAGAAGGAGAAGGTGAAGTCTGGAGAGTGAATCAGAAGAATCAGAAGAAGGAGAAGGAGAAGGTGAAGTCTGGAGGGTGAATCAGAAGAAGCTGAAAAAAGAGAAGGAGAAGGTGAAGTCTGGAGGGTGAAGCAGAAGAAGCAGAAGATGGAGAAGGAGAAGGTGAAGTCCGGAGGGCGAAGCAGAAGAAGCAGAAGAAGGAGAAGGAGAAGGTGAAGTCTGGAGGGTGAATCAGGAGAAGTAGAAGAAGGAGAAGGAGAAGGTGAAGTCAGGAGGGTGAAGCAGAAGAAGCAGAAGAAGGAGAAGGAGAAGGTGAAGTCTGGAGGGTGAAGCAGAAGAAGCAGAAGATGGAGAAGGAGAAGGTGAAGTCTGGAGGGCGAAGCAGAAGAAGCAGAAGAAGGAGAAGGAGAAGGTGAAGTCTGGAGGGTGAAGCAGAAGAAGCAGAAGAAGGAGAACGAGAAGGTGAAGTCTGGAGGGTGAATCAGAAGCAGTAGAAGAAGGAGAAGGAGAAGGTGAAGTCTGGAGGGTGAATCAGAAGAAGCAGAAGAAGGAGAATGAGAAGGTGAAGTCAGGAGGGTGAATCAGAAGAAGCAGAAGAAGGAGAAGGAGAAGGTGAAGTCTGGAGGGTGAATCAGAAGAAGCAGAAGAAGGAGAAGGAGGAGGTGAAGACTGGAGGGTGAATCAGAAAAAGTAGAAGAAGGAGAAGGAGAAGGTGTAGTCTGGAGGGCGAATCAGAAGAAGTAGAAGAAGGAGAAGGAGAAGGCGAAGTCTGGAGGGTGAATCAGAAGAAGCAGAAAAAGGAGAAGGAGAAGGTGAAGTCTGGAGGGTGAAGCAGAAGAAGCAGAAGAAGGAGAAGGAGAAGGTGAAGACTGGAGGGTGAATCAGAAGAAGGAGAAGAAGGAGAAGGAGAAGGTGAAGTCTGGAGGGTGAATCAGAAGAAGTAGAAGAAGGAGTAGGAGAAGGTGAAGTCTGGAGGGTGAATCAGAAGAATGAGAAGAAGGAGAAGGAGAAGGTGAAGTCTGGAGGGTGAATCAGAAGAAGCAGAAGAAGGAGAAGGAGAAGGTGAAGTCAGGAGGGTGAATCAGAAGAAGCAGAAGAAGGAGAAGAGAAGGTGAAGTTAGGAGGGTGAATCAGAAGAAGCAGAAGAAGGAGAAGGAGAAGGTGAAGTCAGGGGGGTGAAGCAGAAGAAGTAGAAGAAGGAGAAGGAGAAGGTGAAGTCTGGAGGGTGAATCAGAAGAAGCAGAAGAAGGAGAAGGAGAAGGTGAAGTCAGGAGGGTGAATCAGAAGAAGCAGAAGAAGGAGAAGGAGAAGGTGAAGTCTGGAGGGTGAATCAGAAGAAGCAGAAGAAGGAGAAGGAGAAGTTGAAGACTGGAGGGTGAATCAGAAGAAGTAGAAGAAGGAGAAGGAGAAGGTGAAGTCTGGAGGGTGAATCAGAAGAAGTAGAAGAAGGAGAAGGAGAAGGTGTAGTCTGGAGGGTGAATCAGAAGAAGTAGACGAAGGAGAAGGAGAAGGTGAAGTCTGGAGGGTGAATCAGAAGAAGCAGAAGAAGGAGAACGAGAAGGTGAAGTCTGGAGGGTGAATCAGAAGAAGTAGAAGAAGGAGAAGGAGAAGGTGAAGTCTGGAGGGTGAATCAGAAGAAGCAGAAGAAGGAGAATGAAAACGTGAAGTCAGGAGGGTGAATCAGAAGAAGCAGAAGAAGGAGAAGGAGAAGGTGAAGTCTGGAGGGTGAATCAGAAGAAGCAGAAGAAGGAGAAGGAGGAGGTGAAGACTGGAGGGTGAATCAGAAAAAGTAGAAGAAGGAGAAGGAGAAGGTAAAGTCTGGAGGGTGAATCAGAAGAAGTAGAAGAAGGAGAAGGAGAAGGCGAAGTCTGGAGGGTGAATCAGAAGAAGCAGAAAAAGGAGAAGGAGAAGGTGAAGTCTGGAGGGTGAATCAGAAGAAGCAGAAGAAGGAGGAGGAGAAGATGGAGTCTGGAGGGTGAATCAGAAGAAGTAGAAGAAGGAGAAGGAGAAGGTGAGGTCTGGAGGGTGAATCAGAAGAAGCAGAAGAAGGAGAAGGATATGGTGACGTCTGAAGGGTGAATCAGAAGAAGCAGAAGAAGGAGAAGTAAAAGGTGAAGTCTGGAGGGTGAATCAGAAGAAGCAGAAGAAGGAGAAGGAGAAGGTGAAGTCTGGAGGGTGAATCAGAAGAAGCAGAAGAAGGAGAAGGAGAAGGTGAAGTCTGGAGGCTGAATCAGAAGAAGTAGAAGAAGGAGAAGGAGAAGGTGAAGTCTGGAGGGTGAATCAGAAGAAGTAGAAGAAGGAGAAGGAGAAGGTGAAGTCTGGAGGGTGAATCAGAAGAAGCAGAAGAAGGAGAAGGAGAAGGTGAAGTCTGGAGGGTGAAACAGAAGAAGCAGAAGAAGGAGAAGGAGAAGATGAAGTCTGGAGGGTGAATCAGAAGAAGTAGAAGAAGGAGTAGGAGAAGGAGAAGTCTGGAGGTTGAATCAGAAGAAGCAGAAGAAGGAGAAGGAGATGGTGAAGTCTGGAGGGTGAATCAGAAGAAGCAGAAGAAGGAGAAGAAGAAGGTGAAGTCTGGAGGGTGAATCAGAAGAAGCAGAAGAAGGAGAAGGAGAAGGTGAAGTCTGGAGGGTGAATCAGAAGAAGTAGAAGACGGAGAAGGAGAAGGTGAAGTCTGGAGGCGGGAGGGTGAAGCAGAAGAAGTAGAAGAAGGAGAAGGTGAAGTCAGGAGGGTGAATCAGAAGAGGTAGAAGATGGAGAAGGTGAAGGTGAAGTCAGGAGGGTGAATCAGAAGAAGCAGAAGAAGGAGAAGGAGAAGGTGAAGTCTGGAGAGTGAATCAGAAGAATCAGAAGAAGGAGAAGGAGAAGGTGAAGTCTGGAGGGTGAATCAGAAGAAGCTGAAAAAAGAGAAGGAGAAGGTGAAGTCTGGAGGGTGAAGCAGAAGAAGCAGAAGATGGAGAAGGAGAAGGTGAAGTCCGGAGGGCGAAGCAGAAGAAGCAGAAGAAGGAGAAGGAGAAGGTGAAGTCTGGAGGGTGAATCAGGAGAAGTAGAAGAAGGAGAAGGAGAAGGTGAAGTCAGGAGGGTGAAGTAGAAGAAGCAGAAGAAGGAGAAGGAGAAGGTGAAGTCTGGAGGGTGAAGCAGAAGAAGCAGAAGATGGAGAAGGAGAAGGTGAAGTCTGGAGGGCGAAGCAGAAGAAGCAGAAGAAGGAGAAGGAGAAGGTGAAGTCTGGAGGGTGAAGCAGAAGAAGCAGAAGAAGGAGAACGAGAAGGTGAAGTCTGGAGGGTGAATCAGAAGCAGTAGAAGAAGGAGAAGGAGAAGGTGAAGTCTGGAGGGTGAATCAGAAGAAGCAGAAGAAGGAGAATGAGAAGGTGAAGTCAGGAGGGTGAATCAGAAGAAGCAGAAGAAGGAGAAGGAGAAGGTGAAGTCTGGAGGGTGAATCAGAAGAAGCAGAAGAAGGAGAAGGAGGAGGTGAAGACTGGAGGGTGAATCAGAAAAAGTAGAAGAAGGAGAAGGAGAAGGTGTAGTCTGGAGGGCGAATCAGAAGAAGTAGAAGAAGGAGAAGGAGAAGGCGAAGTCTGGAGGGTGAATCAGAAGAAGCAGAAAAAGGAGAAGGAGAAGGTGAAGTCTGGAGGGTGAATCAGAAGAAGCAGAAGAAGGAGGAGGAGAAGATGAAGTCTGGAGGGTGAATCAGAAGAAGTAGAAGAAGGAGAAGGAGAAGGTGAGGTCTGGAGGGTGAATCAGAAGAAGCAGAAGCAGGAGAAGGATATGGTGAAGTCTGAAGGGTGAATCAGAAGAAGCAGAAGAAGGAGAAGTAAAAGGTGAAGTCTGGAGGGTGAATCAGAAGAAGCAGAAGAAGGAGAAGGAGAAGGTGAAGTCTGGAGGGTGAATCAGAAGAAGCAGAAGAAGGAGAAGGAGAAGGTGAAGTCTGGAGGGTGAATCAGAAGAAGTAGAAGAAGGAGAAGGAGAAGGTGAAGTCTGGAGGGTGAATCAGAAGAAGTAGAAGAAGGAGAAGGAGAAGGTGAAGTCTGGAGGGTGAATCAGAAGAAGCAGAAGAAGGAGAAGGAGAAGGTGAAGTCTGGAGGGTGAATCAGAAGAAGCAGAAGAAGGAGAAGGAGAAGATGATGTCTGGAGGGTGAATCAGAAGAAGTAGAAGAAGGAGTAGGAGAAGGAGAAGTCTGGAGGGTGAATCAGAAGAAGCAGAAGAAGGAGAAGGAGATGGTGAAGTCTGGAGGGTGAATCAGAAGAAGCAGAAGAAGGAGAAGGAGAAGGTGAAGTCTGGAGGGTGAATCAGAAGAAGCAGAAGAAGGAGAAGGAGAAGGTGAAGTCTGGAGGGTGAATCAGAAGAAGTAGAAGACGGAGAAGGAGAAGGTGAAGTCTGGAGGCTGGAGGGTGAAGCAGAAGAAGTAGAAGAAGGAGAAGGAGAAGGTGAAGTCAGGAGGGTGAATCAGAAGAGGTAGAAGATGGAGAAGGTGAAGGTGAAGTCAGGAGGGTGAATCAGATGAAGCAGAAGAAGGAGAAGGAGAAGGTGAAGTCTGGAGAGTGAATCAGAAGAATCAGAAGAAGGAGAAGGAGAAGGTGAAGTCTGGAGGGTGAATCAGAAGAAGCTGAAAAAAGAGAAGGAGAAGGTGAAGTCTGGAGGGTGAAGCAGAAGAAGCAGAAGATGGAGAAGGAGAAGGTGAAGTCTGGAGGGCGAAGCAGAAGAAGCAGAAGAAGGAGAAGGAGAAGGTGAAGTCTGGAGGGTGAATCAGGAGAAGTAGAAGAAGGAGAAGGAGAAGGTGAAGTCAGGAGGGTGAAGCAGAAGAAGCAGAAGAAGGAGAAGGAGAAGGTGAAGTCTGGAGGGGGAAGCACAAGAAGCAGAAGATGGAGAAGGAGAAGGTGAAGTCTGGAGGGCGAAGCAGAAGAAGCAGAAGTAGGAGAAGGAGAAGGTGAAGTCTGGAGGGTGAAGCAGAAGAAGCAGAAGAAGGAGAACGAGAAGGTGAAGTCTGGAGGGTGAATCAGAAGAAGTAGAAGAAGGAGAAGGAGAAGGTGAAGTCTGGAGGGTGAATCAGAAGAAGCAGAAGAAGGAGAAGGAGAAGGTGAAGTCAGGAGGGTGAATCAGAAGAAGGAGAAGAAGGAGAAGGAGAAGGTGAAGTCTGGAGGGTGAATCAGAAGAAGTAGAAGAAGGAGTAGGAGAAGGTGAAGTCTGGAGGGTGAATCAGAAGAATGAGAAGAAGGAGAAGGAGAAGGTGAAGTCTGGAGGGTGAATCAGAAGAAGCAGAAGAAGGAGAAGGAGAAGGTGAAGTCAGGAGGGTGAATCAGAAGAAGCAGAAGAAGGAGAAGGAGAAGGTGAAGTTAGGAGGGTGAATCAGAAGAAGCAGAAGAAGGAGAAGGAGAAGGTGAAGTCAGGGGGGTGAAGCAGAAGAAGTAGAAGAAGGAGAAGGAGAAGGTGAAGTCTGGAGGGTGAATCAGAAGAAGCAGAAGAAGGAGAAGGAGAAGGTGAAGTCAGGAGGGTGAATCAGAAGAAGCAGAAGAAGGAGAAGGAGAAGGTGAAGTCTGGAGGGTGAATCAGAAGAAGCAGAAGAAGGAGAAGGAGAAGTTGAAGACTGGAGGGTGAATCAGAAGAAGTAGAAGAAGGAGAAGGAGAAGGTGAAGTCTGGAGGGTGAATCAGAAGAAGTAGAAGAAGGAGAAGGAGAAGGTGTAGTCTGGAGGGTGAATCAGAAGAAGTAGACGAAGGAGAAGGAGAAGGTGAAGTCTGGAGGGTGAATCAGAAGAAGCAGAAGAAGGAGAACGAGAAGGTGAAGTCTGGAGGGTGAATCAGAAGAAGTAGAAGAAGGAGAAGGAGAAGGTGAAGTCTGGAGGGTGAATCAGAAGAAGCAGAAGAAGGAGAATGAAAACGTGAAGTCAGGAGGGTGAATCAGAAGAAGCAGAAGAAGGAGAAGGAGAAGGTGAAGTCTGGAGGGTGAATCAGAAGAAGCAGAAGAAGGAGAAGGAGGAGGTGAAGACTGGAGGGTGAATCAGAAAAAGTAGAAGAAGGAGAAGGAGAAGGTAAAGTCTGGAGGGTGAATCAGAAGAAGTAGAAGAAGGAGAAGGAGAAGGCGAAGTCTGGAGGGTGAATCAGAAGAAGCAGAAAAAGGAGAAGGAGAAGGTGAAGTCTGGAGGGTGAATCAGAAGAAGCAGAAGAAGGAGGAGGAGAAGATGAAGTCTGGAGGGTGAATCAGAAGAAGTAGAAGAAGGAGAAGGAGAAGGTGAGGTCTGGAGGGTGAATCAGAAGAAGCAGAAGAAGGAGAAGGATATGGTGACGTCTGAAGGGTGAATCAGAAGAAGCAGAAGAAGGAGAAGTAAAAGGTGAAGTCTGGAGGGTGAATCAGAAGAAGCAGAAGAAGGAGAAGGAGAAGGTGAAGTCTGGAGGGTGAATCAGAAGAAGCAGAAGAAGGAGAAGGAGAAGGTGAAGTCTGGAGGGTGAATCAGAAGAAGTAGAAGAAGGAGAAGGAGAAGGTGAAGTCTGGAGGGTGAATCAGAAGAAGTAGAAGAAGGAGAAGGAGAAGGTGAAGTCTGGAGGGTGAATCAGAAGAAGCAGAAGAAGGAGAAGGAGAAGGTGAAGTCTGGAGGGTGAAACAGAAGAAGCAGAAGAAGGAGAAGGAGAAGATGAAGTCTGGAGGGTGAATCAGAAGAAGTAGAAGAAGGAGTAGGAGAAGGAGAAGTCTGGAGGTTGAATCAGAAGAAGCAGAAGAAGGAGAAGGAGATGGTGAAGTCTGGAGGGTGAATCAGAAGAAGCAGAAGAAGGAGAAGAAGAAGGTGAAGTCTGGAGGGTGAATCAGAAGAAGCAGAAGAAGGAGAAGGAGAAGGTGAAGTCTGGAGGGTGAATCAGAAGAAGTAGAAGACGGAGAAGGAGAAGGTGAAGTCTGGAGGCGGGAGGGTGAAGCAGAAGAAGTAGAAGAAGGAGAAGGAGAAGGTGAAGTCAGGAGGGTGAATCAGAAGAGGTAGAAGATGGAGAAGGTGAAGGTGAAGTCAGGAGGGTGAATCAGAAGAAGCAGAAGAAGGAGAAGGAGAAGGTGAAGTCTGGAGAGTGAATCAGAAGAATCAGAAGAAGGAGAAGGAGAAGGTGAAGTCTGGAGGGTGAATCAGAAGAAGCAGAAGAAGGAGAAGGAGAAGGTGAAGTCTGGAGGGTGAATCAGAAGAAGCAGAAGAAGGAGAAGGAGAAGGTGAAGTCTGGAGGGTGAATCAGAAGAAGTAGAAGAAGGAGAAGGAGAAGGTGAAGTCTGGAGGGTGAATCAGAAGAAGTAGAAGAAGGAGAAGGAGAAGGTGAAGTCTGGAGGGTGAATCAGAAGAAGCAGAAGAAGGAGAAGGAGAAGGTGAAGTCTGGAGGGTGAAACAGAAGAAGCAGAAGAAGGAGAAGGAGAAGATGAAGTCTGGAGGGTGAATCAGAAGAAGTAGAAGAAGGAGTAGGAGAAGGAGAAGTCTGGAGGTTGAATCAGAAGAAGCAGAAGAAGGAGAAGGAGATGGTGAAGTCTGGAGGGTGAATCAGAAGAAGCAGAAGAAGGAGAAGAAGAAGGTGAAGTCTGGAGGGTGAATCAGAAGAAGCAGAAGAAGGAGAAGGAGAAGGTGAAGTCTGGAGGGTGAATCAGAAGAAGTAGAAGACGGAGAAGGAGAAGGTGAAGTCTGGAGGCGGGAGGGTGAAGCAGAAGAAGTAGAAGAAGGAGAAGGAGAAGGTGAAGTCAGGAGGGTGAATCAGAAGAGGTAGAAGATGGAGAAGGTGAAGGTGAAGTCAGGAGGGTGAATCAGAAGAAGCAGAAGAAGGAGAAGGAGAAGGTGAAGTCTGGAGAGTGAATCAGAAGAATCAGAAGAAGGAGAAGGAGAAGGTGAAGTCTGGAGGGTGAATCAGAAGAAGCTGAAAAAAGAGAAGGAGAAGGTGAAGTCTGGAGGGTGAAGCAGAAGAAGCAGAAGATGGAGAAGGAGAAGGTGAAGTCCGGAGGGCGAAGCAGAAGAAGCAGAAGAAGGAGAGTGAGAAGGTGAAGTCTGGAGGGTGAAGCAGAAGAAGCAGAAGAAGGAGAAGGAGAAGGTGAAGTCTGGAGGGTGAATCAGGAGAAGTAGAAGAAGGAGAAGGAGAAGGTGAAGTCAGGAGGGTGAAGCAGAAGAAGCAGAAGAAGGAGAAGGAGAAGGTGAAGTCTGGAGGGTGAAGCAGAAGAAGCAGAAGATGGAGAAGGAGAAGGTGAAGTCTGGAGGGCGAAGCAGAAGAAGCAGAAGAAGGAGAAGGAGAAGGTGAAGTCTGGAGGGTGAAGCAGAAGAAGCAGAAGAAGGAGAACGAGAAGGTGAAGTCTGGAGGGTGAAGCAGAAGCAGTAGAGGAAGGAGAAGGAGAAGGTGAAGTCTGGAGGGTGAATCAGAAGAAGCAGAAGAAGGAGAATGAGAAGGTGAAGTCAGGAGGGTGAATCAGAAGAAGCAGAAGAAGGAGAAGGAGAAGGTGAAGCCTGGAGGGTGAATCAGAAGAAGCAGAAGAAGGAGAAGGAGGAGGTGAAGACTGGAGGGTGAATCAGAAAAAGTAGAAGAAGGAGAAGGAGAAGGTGTAGTCTGGAGGGCGAATCAGAAGAAGTAGAAGAAGGAGAAGGAGAAGGCGAAGTCTGGAGGGTGAATCAGAAGAAGCAGAAAAAGGAGAAGGAGAAGGTGAAGTCTGGAGGGTGAATCAGAAGAAGCAGAAGAAGGAGGAGGAGAAGATGAAGTCTGGAGGGTGAATCAGAAGAAGTAGAAGAAGGAGAAGGAGAAGGTGAGGTCTGGAGGGTGAATCAGAAGAAGCAGAAGCAGGAGAAGGATATGGTGAAGTCTGAAGGGTGAATCAGAAGAAGCAGAAGAAGGAGAAGTAAAAGGTGAAGTCTGGAGGGTGAATCAGAAGAAGCAGAAGAAGGAGAAGGAGAAGGTGAAGTCTGGAGGGTGAATCAGAAGAAGCAGAAGAAGGAGAAGGAGAAGGTGAAGTCTGGAGGGTGAATCAGAAGATGTAGAAGAAGGAGAAGGAGAAGGTGAAGTCTGGAGGGTGAATCAGAAGAAGTAGAAGAAGGAGAAGGAGAAGGTGAAGTCTGGAGGGTGAATCAGAAGAAGCAGAAGAAGGAGAAGGAGAAGGTGAAGTCTGGAGGGTGAATCAGAAGAAGCAGAAGAAGGAGAAGGAGAAGATGATGTCTGGAGGGTGAATCAGAAGAAGTAGAAGAAGGAGTAGGAGAAGGAGAAGTCTGGAGGGTGAATCAGAAGAAGCAGAAGAAGGAGAAGGAGATGGTGAAGTCTGGAGGGTGAATCAGAAGAAGCAGAAGAAGGAGAAGGAGAAGGTGAAGTCTGGAGGGTGAATCAGAAGAAGCAGAAGAAGGAGAAGGAGAAGGTGAAGTCTGGAGGGTGAATCAGAAGAAGTAGAAGACGGAGAAGGAGAAGGTGAAGTCTGGAGGCTGGAGGGTGAAGCAGAAGATGTAGAAGAAGGAGAAGGAGAAGGTGAAGTCAGGAGGGTGAATCAGAAGAGGTAGAAGATGGAGAAGGTGAAGGTGAAGTCAGGAGGGTGAATCAGAAGAAGCAGAAGAAGGAGAAGGAGAAGGTGAAGTCTGGAGAGTGAATCAGAAGAATCAGAAGAAGGAGAAGGAGAAGGTGAAGTCTGGAGGGTGAATCAGAAGAAGCTGAAAAAAGAGAAGGAGAAGGTGAAGTCTGGAGGGTGAAGCAGAAGAAGCAGAAGATGGAGAAGGTGAAGGTGAAGTCTGGAGGGCGAAGCAGAAGAAGCAGAAGAAGGAGAGTGAGAAGGTGAAGTCTGGAGGGTGAAGCAGAAGAAGCAGAAGAAGGAGAAGGAGAAGGTGAAGTCTGGAGGGTGAATCAGGAGAAGTAGAAGAAGGAGAAGGAGAAGGTGAAGTCAGGAGGGTGAAGCAGAAGAAGCAGAAGAAGGAGAAGGAGAAGGTGAAGTCTGGAGGGTGAAGCACAAGAAGCAGAAGATGGAGAAGGAGAAGGTGAAGTCTGGAGGGCGAAGCAGAAGAAGCAGAAGTAGGAGAAGGAGAAGGTGAAGTCTGGAGGGTGAAGCAGAAGAAGCAGAAGAAGGAGAACGAGAAGGTGAAGTCTGGAGGGTGAATCAGAAGAAGTAGAAGAAGGAGAAGGAGAAGGTGAAGTCTGGAGGGTGAATCAGAAGAAGCAGAAGAAGGAGAATGAGAAGGTGAAGTCAGGAGGGTGAATCAGAAGAAGCAGAAGAAGGAGAAGGAGAAGGTGAAGTCTGGAGGGTGGATCAGAAGAAGCAGAAGAAGGAGAAGGAGGAGGTGAAGACTGGAGGGTGAATCAGAAGAAGCAGAAGAAGGAGGAGGAGAAGGCGAAGTCTGGAGGGTGAATCAGAAGAAGCAGAAAAAGGAGAAGGAGAAGGTGAAGTCTGGAGGGTGAATCAGAAGAAGTAGAAGAAGGAGAAGGAGAAGGCGAAGTCTGGAGGGTGAATCAGAAGAAGCAGAAAAAGGAGAAGGAGAAGGTGAAGTCTGGAGGGTGAATCAGAAGAAGCAGAAGAAGGAGGAGGAGAAGATGAAGTCTGGAGGGTGAATCAGAAGAAGTAGAAGAAGGAGAAGGAGAAGGTGAGGTCTGGAGGGTGAATCAGAAGAAGCAGAAGCAGGAGAAGGATATGGTGAAGTCTGAAGGGTGAATCAGAAGAAGCAGAAGAAGGAGAAGTAAAAGGTGAAGTCTGGAGGGTGAATCAGAAGAAGCAGAAGAAGGAGAAGGAGAAGGTGAAGTCTGGAGGGTGAATCAGAAGAAGCAGAAGAAGGAGAAGGAGAAGGTGAAGTCTGGAGGGTGAATCAGAAGAAGTAGAAGAAGGAGAAGGAGAAGGTGAAGTCTGGAGGGTGAATCAGAAGAAGTAGAAGAAGGAGAAGGAGAAGGTGAAGTCTGGAGGGTGAATCAGAAGAAGCAGAAGAAGGAGAAGGAGAAGGTGAAGTCTGGAGGGTGAATCAGAAGAAGCAGAAGAAGGAGAAGGAGAAGATGAAGTCTGGAGGGTGAATCAGAAGAAGTAGAAGAAGGAGTAGGAGAAGGAGAAGTCTGGAGGGTGAATCAGAAGAAGCAGAAGAAGGAGAAGGAGATGGTGAAGTCTGGAGGGTGAATCAGAAGAAGCAGAAGAAGGAGAAGGAGAAGGTGAAGTCTGGAGGGTGAATCAGAAGAAGCAGAAGAAGGAGAAGGAGAAGGTGAAGTCTGGAGGGTGAATCAGAAGAAGTAGAAGATGGAGAAGGAGAAGGTGAAGTCTGGAGGCTGGAGGGTGAAGCAGAAGAAGTAGAAGAAGGAGAAGGAGAAGGTGAAGTCAGGAGGGTGAATCACAAGAGGTAGAAGATGGAGAAGGTGAAGGTGAAGTCAGGAGGGTGAATCAGAAGAAGCAGAAGAAGGAGAAGGAGAAGGTGAAGTCTGGAGAGTGAATCAGAAGAATCAGAAGAAGGAGAAGGAGAAGGTGAAGTCTGGAGGGTGAATCAGAAGAAGCTGAAAAAAGAGAAGGAGAAGGTGAAGTCTGGAGGGTGAATCAGGAGAAGTAGAAGAAGGAGAAGGAGAAGGTGAAGTCAGGAGGGTGAAGCAGAAGAAGCAGAAGAAGGAGAAGGAGAAGGTGAAGTCTGGAGGGTGAAGCAGAAGAAGCAGAAGATGGAGAAGGAGAAGGTGAAGTCTGGAGGGCGAAGCAGAAGAAGCAGAAGAAGGAGAAGGAGAAGGTGAAGTCTGGAGGGTGAAGCAGAAGAAGCAGAAGAAGGAGAACGAGAAGGTGAAGTCTGGAGGGTGAATCAGAAGAAGTAGAAGAAGGAGAAGGAGAAGGTGAAGTCTGGAGGGTGAATCAGAAGAAGCAGAAGAAGGAGAATGAGAAGGTGAAGTCAGGAGGGTGAATCAGAAGAAGCAGAAGAAGGAGAAGGAGAAGGTGAAGTCTGGAGGGTGAATCAGAAGAAGCAGAAGAAGGAGAAGGAGGAGGTGAAGTCTGGAGGGTGAATCAGAAGAAGTAGAAGATGGAGAAGGAGAAGGTGAAGTCTGGAGGCTGGAGGTTGAAGCAGAAGAAGTAGAAGAAGGAGAAGGAGAAGGTGAAGTCAGGAGGGTGAATCAGAAGAAGCAGAAGAAGGAGAAGGAGAAGGTGAAGTCTGGAGAGTGAATCAGAAGAATCAGAAGAAGGAGAAGGAGAAGGTGAAGTCTGGAGGGTGAATCAGAAGAAGCTGAAAAAAGAGAAGGAGAAGGTGAAGTCTGGAGGGTGAAGCAGAAGAAGCAGAAGATGGAGAAGGAGAAGGTGAAGTCCGGAGGGCGAAGCAGAAGAAGCAGAAGAAGGAGAGTGAGAAGGTGAAGTCTGGAAGGTGAAGCAGAAGAAGCAGAAGAAGGAGAAGGAGAAGGTGAAGTCTGGAGGGTGAATCAGGAGAAGTAGAAGAAGGAGAAGGAGAAGGTGAAGTCAGGAGGGTGAAGCAGAAGAAGCAGAAGAAGGAGAAGGAGAAGGTGATGTCTGGAGGGTGAAGCAGAAGAAGCAGAAGATGGAGAAGGAGAAGGTGAAGTCTGGAGGGCGAAGCAGAAGGAGCAGAAGAAGGAGAAGGAGAAGGTGAAGTCTGGAGGGTGAAGCAGAAGAAGCAGAAGAAGGAGAACGAGAAGGTGAAGTCTGGAGGGTGAATCAGAAGAAGTAGAAGAAGGAGAAGGAGAAGGTGAAGTCTGGAGGGTGAATCAGAAGAAGCAGAAGAAGGAGAATGAGAAGGTGAAGTCAGGAGGGTGAATCAGAAGAAGCAGAAGAAGGAGAAGGAGAAGGTGAAGTCTGGAGGGTGAATCAGAAGAAGCAGAAGAAGGAGAAGGAGGAGGTGAAGACTGGAGGGTGAATCAGAAAAAGTAGAAGAAGGAGAAGGAGAAGGTGTAGTCTGGAGGGCGAATCAGAAGAAGTAGAAGAAGGAGAAGGAGAAAGCGAAGTCTGGAGGGTGAATCAGAAGAAGCAGAAAAAGGAGAAGGAGAAGGTGAAGTCTGGAGGGTGAATCAGAAGAAGCAGAAGAAGGAGGAGGAGAAGATGAAGTCTGGAGGGTGAATCAGAAGAAGTAGAAGAAGGAGAAGGAGAAGGTGAGGTCTGGAGGGTGAATCAGAAGAAGCAGAAGCAGGAGAAGGTTATGGTGAAGTCTGAAGGGTGAATCAGAAGAAGCAGAAGAAGGAGAAGTAAAAGGTGAAGTCTGGAGGGTGAATCAGAAGAAGCAGAAGAAGGAGAAGGAGAAGGTGAAGTCTGGAGGGTGAATCAGAAGAAGCAGAAGAAGGAGAAGGAGAAGGTGAAGTCTGGAGGGTGAATCAGAAGAAGTAGAAGAAGGAGAAGGAGAAGGTGAAGTCTGGAGGGTGAATCAGAAGAAGTAGAAGAAGGAGAAGGAGAAGGTGAAGTCTGGAGGGTGAATCAGAAGAAGCAGAAGAAGGGGAAGGAGAAGGTGAAGTCTGGAGGGTGAATCAGAAGAAGCAGAAGAAGGAGAAGGAGAAGATGATGTCTGGAGGGTGAATCAGAAGAAGTAGAAGAAGGAGTAGGAGAAGGAGAAGTCTGGAGGGTGAATCAGAAGAAGCAGAAGAAGGAGAAGGAGATGGTGAAGTCTGGAGGGTGAATCAGAAGAAGCAGAAGAAGGAGAAGGAGAAGGTGAAGTCTGGAGGTGAATCAGAAGAAGCAGAAGAAGGAGAAGGAGAAGGTGAAGTCTGGAGGGTGAATCAGAAGAAGTAGAAGACGGAGAAGGAGAAGGTGAAGTCTGGAGGCTGGAGGGTGAAGCAGAAGAAGTAGAAGAAGGAGAAGGAGAAGGTGAAGTCAGGAGGGTGAATCAGAAGAGGTAGAAGATGTAGAAGGTGAAGGTGAAGTCAGGAGGGTGAATCAGAAGAAGCAGAAGAAGGAGAAGGAGAAGGTGAAGTCTGGAGAGTGAATCAGAAGAATCAGAAGAAGGAGAAGGAGAAGGTGAAGTCTGGAGGGTGAATCAGAAGAAGCTGAAAAAAGAGAAGGAGAAGGTGAAGTCTGGAGGGTGAAGCAGAAGAAGCAGAAGATGGAGAAGGAGAAGGTGAAGTCTGGAGGGCGAAGCAGAAGAAGCAGAAGAAGGAGAAGGAGAAGGTGAAGTCTGGAGGGTGAAGCAGAAGAAGCAGAAGAAGGAGAAGGAGAAGGTGAAGTCTGGAGGGTGAATCAGGAGAAGTAGTAGAAGGAGAAGGAGAAGGTGAAGTCAGGAGGGTGAAGCAGAAGAAGCAGAAGAAGGAGAAGGAGAAGGTGGTCTGGAGGGTGAAGCAGAAGAAGCAGAAGATGGAGAAGGAGAAGGTGAAGTCTGGAGGGCGAAGCAGAAGAAGCAGAAGAAGGAGAAGGAGAAGGTGAAGTCTGGAGGGTGAAGCAGAAGAAGCAGAAGAAGGAGAAGGAGAAGGTGAAGTCTGGAGGGTGAATCAGGAGAAGTAGAAGAAGGAGAAGGAGAAGGTGAAGTCTGGAGGGTGAAGCAGAAGAAGCAGAAGAAGGAGAAGGAGAAGGTGAAGTCAGGAGGGTGAATCAAAAGAAGTAGAAGAAGGAGAAGGAGAAGGTGAAGTCTGGAGGGTGAATCAGAAGAAGTAGAAGATGGAGAAGGAGAAGGTGAAGTCTGGAGGGTGAATCAGAAGAAGTAGAAGAAGGAGAAGGAGAAGGTGAAGTCTGGAGGGTGAATCAGAAGAAGAAGAAGAAGGAGAAGGAGAAGGTGAAGTCTGGAGGGAGAAGCAGAAGAAGTAGAAGAAGGAGAAGGAGAAGGTGAAGTCTGGAGGGTGAATCAGAAGAAGAAGAAGAAGGAGAAGGAGAAGGTGAAGTCTGCAGGGTGAATCAGTCGAAGTAGAAGAAGGAGAAGGAGAAGGTGAAGTCTGGAGGGTGAATCAGAAGAAGCAGAAGAAGGAGAAGGAGAAGGTGAAGTCTGGAGGGTGAATCAGAAGAAGTAGAAGACGGAGAAGGAGATGGTGCAGTCTGGAGGGTGAATCAGAAGAGGTAGACGAAGGAGAAGGAGAAGGTGAAGTCTGGAGGGTGAATCAGAAGAAGCAGAAGAAGGAGAAGGAGAAGGTGAAGTCTAGAGGGTGAATCAGAAGAAGTAGAAGAAGCAGAAGGAGAAGGTGAAGTCTGGAGGGTGAATCAGAAGAAGCAGAAGAAGGAGAAGGAGAAGGTGAAGTCAGGAGGGTGAATCAGAAGAAGCAGAAGAAGGAGAAGGAGAAGGTGAAGTCTGGAGGGTGAATCAGAAGAAGCAGAAGAAGGAGAAGGAGAAGTTGAAGACTGGAGGGTGAATCAGAAGAGGTAGAAGAAGGAGAAGGAGAAGGTGAAGTCTGGAGGGTGAATCAGAAGAAGTAGAAGAAGGAGAAGGAGAAGGTGTAGTCTGGAGGGTGAATCAGAAGAAGTAGACGAAGGAGAAGGAGAAGGTGAAGTCTGGAGGGTGAATCAGAAGAAGCAGAAGAAGGAGAACGAGAAGGTGAAGTCTGGAGGGTGAATCAGAAGAAGTAGAAGAAGGAGAAGGAGAAGGTGAAGTCTGGAGGGTGAATCAGAAGAAGCAGAAGAAGGAGAATGAGAAGGTGAAGTCAGGAGGGTGAATCAGAAGAAGCAGAAGAAGGAGAAGGAGAAGGTGAAGTCTGGAGGGTGAATCAGAAGAAGCAGAAGAAGGAGAAGGAGGAGGTGAAGACTGGAGGGTGAATCAGAAAAAGTAGAAGAAGGAGAAGGAGAAGGTGAAGTCTGGAGGGTGAATCAGAATAAGTACAAGAAGGAGAAGGAGAAGGCGAAGTCTGGAGGGTGAATCAGAAGAAGCAGAAAAAGGAGAAGGAGAAGGTGAAGTCTGGAGGGTGAATCAGAAGAAGCAGAAGAAGGAGGAGGAGAAGATGAAGTCTGGAGGGTGAATCAGAAGAAGTAGAAGAAGGAGAAGGAGAAGGTGATGTCTGGAGGGTGAATCAGAAGAAGCAGAAGAAGGAGAAGGATATGGTGAAGTCTGAAGGGTGAATCAGAAGAAGCAGAAGAAGGAGAAGTAAAAGGTGAAGTCTGGAGGGTGAATCAGAAGAAGCAGAAGAAGGAGAAGGAGAAGGTGAAGTCTGGAGGGTGAATCAGAAGAAGCAGAAGAAGGAGAAGGAGAAGGTGAAGTCTGGAGGGTGAATCAGAAGAAGTAGAAGAAGGAGAAGGAGAAGGTGAAGTCTGGAGGGTGAATCAGAAGAAGTAGAAGAAGGAGAAGGAGAAGGTGAAGTCTGGAGGGTGAATCAGAAGAAGCAGAAGAAGGAGAAGGAGAAGGTGAAGTCTGGAGGGTGAATCAGAAGAAGCAGAAGAAGGAGAAGGAGAAGATGAAGTCTGGAGTGTGAATCAGAAGAAGTAGAAGAAGGAGTAGGAGAAGGAGAAGTCTGCAGGGTGAATCAGAAGAAGCAGAAGAAGGAGAAGGAGATGGTGAAGTCTGGAGGGTGAATCAGAAGAAGCAGAAGAAGGAGAAGGAGAAGGTGAAGTCTGGAGGGTGAATCAGAAGAAGCAGAAGAAGGAGAAGGAGAAGGTGAAGTCTGGAGGGTGAATCGGAAGAAGTAGAAGACGGAGAAGGAGAAGGTGAAGTCTGGAGGCTGGAGGGTGAAGCAGAAGAAGTAGAAGAAGGAGAAGGAGAAGGTGAAGTCAGGAGGGTGAATCAGAAGAGGTAGAAGAAGGAGAAGGTGAAGGTGAAGTCAGGAGGGTGAATCAGAAGAAGCAGAAGAAGGAGAAGGAGAAGGTGAAGTCTGGAGAGTGAATCAGAAGAATCAGAAGAAGGAGAAGTAAAAGGTGAAGTCTGGAGGGTGAATCAGAAGAAGCAGAAGAAGGAGAAGGAGAAGGTGAAGTCTGGAGGGTGAATCAGAAGAAGTAGAAGAAGGAGAAGGAGAAGGTGAAGTCTGGAGGGTGAATCAGAAGAAGTAGAAGAAGGAGAAGGAGAAGGTGAAGTCTGGAGGGTGAATCAGAAGAAGCAGAAGAAGGAGAAGGAGAAGGTGAAGTCTGGAGGGTGAATCAGAAGAAGCAGAAGAAGGAGAAGGAGAAGATGAAGTCAGGAGGGTGAATCAGAAGAAGTAGAAGAAGGAGTAGGAGAAGGAGAAGTCTGCAGGGTGAATCAGAAGAAGCAGAAGAAGGAGAAGGAGATGGTGAAGTCTGGAGGGTGAATCAGAAGAAGCAGAAGAAGGAGAAGGAGAAGGTGAAGTCTGGAGGGTGAATCAGAAGAAGCAGAAGAAGGAGAAGGAGAAGGTGAAGTCTGGAGGGTGAATCAGAAGAAGCAGAAGAAGGAGAAGGAGAAGGTGAAGTCTGGAGGGTGAATCGGAAGAAGTAGAAGACGGAGAAGGAGAAGGTGAAGTCTGGAGGCTGGAGGGTGAAGCAGAAGAAGTAGAAGAAGGAGAAGGAGAAGGTGAAGTCAGGAGGGTGAATCAGAAGAGGTAGAAGAAGGAGAAGGTGAAGGTGAAGTCAGGAGGGTGAATCAGAAGAAGCAGAAGAAGGAGAAGGAGAAGGTGAAGTCTGGAGAGTGAATCAGAAGAATCAGAAGAAGGAGAAGTAAAAGGTGAAGTCTGGAGGGTGAATCAGAAGAAGCAGAAGAAGGAGAAGGAGAAGGTGAAGTCTGGAGGGTGAATCAGAAGAAGTAGAAGAAGGAGAAGGAGAAGGTGAAGTCTGGAGGGTGAATCAGAAGAAGTAGAAGAAGGAGAAGGAGAAGGTGAAGTCTGGAGGGTGAATCAGAAGAAGCAGAAGAAGGAGAAGGAGAAGGTGAAGTCTGGAGGGTGAATCAGAAGAAGCAGAAGAAGGAGAAGGAGAAGATGAAGTCAGGAGGGTGAATCAGAAGAAGTAGAAGAAGGAGTAGGAGAAGGAGAAGTCTGCAGGGTGAATCAGAAGAAGCAGAAGAAGGAGAAGGAGATGGTGAAGTCTGGAGGGTGAATCAGAAGAAGCAGAAGAAGGAGAAGGAGAAGGTGAAGTCTGGAGGGTGAATCAGAAGAAGCAGAAGAAGGAGAAGGAGAAGGTGAAGTCTGGAGGGTGAATCAGAAGAAGTAGAAGACGGAGAAGGAGAAGGTGAAGTCTGGAGGCTGGAGGGTGAAGCAGAAGAAGTAGAAGAAGGAGAAGGAGAAGGTGAAGTCAGGAGGGTGAATCAGAAGAGGTAGAAGAAGGAGAAGGTGAAGGTGAAGTCAGGAGGGTGAATCAGAAGAAGCAGAAGAAGGAGAAGGAGAAGGTGAAGTCTGGAGAGTGAATCAGAAGAATCAGAAGAAGGAGAAGTAAAAGGTGAAGTCTGGAGGGTGAATCAGAAGAAGCAGAAGAAGGAGAAGTAAAAGGTGAAGTCTGGAGGGTGAATCAGAAGAAGTAGAAGAAGGAGAAGGAGAAGGTGAAGTCTGGAGGGTGAATCAGAAGAAGTAGAAGAAGGAGAAGGAGAAGGTGAAGTCTGGAGGGTGAATCAGAAGAAGCAGAAGAAGGAGAAGGAGAAGGTGAAGTCTGGAGGGTGAATCAGAAGAAGCAGAAGAAGGAGAAGGAGAAGATGAAGTCTGGAGGGTGAATCAGAAGAAGTAGAAGAAGGAGTAGGAGAAGGAGAAGTCTGCAGGGTGAATCAGAAGAAGCAGAAGAAGGAGAAGGAGATGGTGAAGTCTGGAGGGTGAATCAGAAGAAGCAGAAGAAGGAGAAGGAGAAGGTGAAGTCTGGAGGGTGAATCAGAAGAAGCAGAAGAAGGAGAAGGAGAAGGTGAAGTCTGGAGGGTGAATCAGAAGAAGTAGAAGACGGAGAAGGAGAAGGTGAAGTCTGGAGGCTGGAGGGTGAAGCAGAAGAAGTAGAAGAAGGAGAAGGAGAAGGTGAAGTCAGGAGGGTGAATCAGAAGAGGTAGAAGAAGGAGAAGGTGAAGGTGAAGTCAGGAGGGTGAATCAGAAGAAGCAGAAGAAGGAGAAGGAGAAGGTGAAGTCTGGAGAGTGAATCAGAAGAATCAGAAGAAGGAGAAGGAGAAGGTGAAGTCTGGAGGGTGAATCAGAAGAAGCTGAAGAAGGAGAAGGAGAAGGTGAAGTCTGGAGGGTGAAGCAGAAGAAGCAGAAGAAGGAGAAGGAGAAGGTGAAGACTGGAGGGTGAATCAGAAGAAGTAGAAGAAGGAGAAGGAGAAGGTGAAGTCTGGAGGGTGAATCAGAAGAAGTAGAAGAAGGAGTAGGAGAAGGTGAAGTCTGGAGGGTGAATCAGAAGAATGAGAAGAAGGAGAAGGAGAAGGTGAAGTCTGGAGGGTGAATCAGAAGAAGCAGAAGAAGGAGAAGGAGAAGGTGAAGTCAGGAGGGTGAATCAGAAGAAGCAGAAGAAGGAGAAGGAGAAGGTGAAGTTAGGAGGGTGAATCAGAAGAAGCAGAAGAAGGAGAAGGAGAAGGTGAAGTCAGGGGGGTGAAGCAGAAGAAGTAGAAGAAGGAGAAGGAGAAGGTGAAGTCTGGAGGGTGAATCAGAAGAAGCAGAAGAAGGAGAAGGAGAAGGTGAAGTCTGGAGGGTGAATCAGAAGTAGCAGAAGAAGGAGAAGGAGAAGATGAAGTCTGGAGGGTGAATCAGAAGAAGTAGATGAAGGAGAAGGAGAAGGTGAGGTCTGGAGGGTGAATCAGAAGAAGCAGAAGAAGGAGAAGGAGAAGGTGAAGTCTGAAGGGTGAATCAGAAGAAGCAGAAGAAGGAGAAGGAGAAGGTGAAGTCTGGAGGGTGAATCAGAAGAAGCAGAAGAAGGAGAAGGAGAAGGTGAAGTCTGGAGGGTGAATCAGAAGAAGCAAAAGAAGGAGAAGGAGAAGGTGAAGTCTGGAGGGTGAATCAGAAGAAGTAGAAGAAGGAGAAGGAGATGGTGAAGTCTGGAGGGTGAATCAGAAGAAGTAGAAGAAGGAGAAGGAGAAGGTGAAGTCTGGAGGGTGAATCAGAAGAAGCAGAAGAAGGAGAAGGGGAAGGTGAAGTCTGGAGGGTGAATCGGAAGAAGCAGAAGAAGGAGAAGGAGAAGATGAAGTCTGGAGGGTGAATCAGAAGAAGTAGAAGAAGGAGAAGGAGAAGGTGAAGTCTGTAGGGTGAATCAGAAGATGCAGAAGAAGGAGAAGGAGAAGGTGAAGTCTGGAGGGTGAATCAGAAGAAGCAGAAGAAGGAGGAGGAGAAGGTGAAGTCTGGAGGGTGAATCAGAAGAAGCATTATAAGGAGAAGGAGAAGGTGAAGTCTGGAGGGTGAATCAGAAGAAGCAGAAGAAGGAGAAGGAGAAGGTGAAGTCTGGAGGGTGAATCAGAAGAAGTAGAAGAAGGAGAAGGAGAAGGTGAAGTCTGGAGGGTGAAGCAGAAGAAGTAGAAGAAGGAGAAGGAGAAGGTGAAGTCAGGAGGGTGAATCAGAAGAAGTAGAAGAAGGAGAAGGAGACGGTGAAGTCAGGAGGGTGAATCAGAAGAAGCAGAAGAAGGAGAAGGAGAAGGTGAAGTCTGGAGGGTGAATCAGAAGAATCAGAAGAAGGAGAAGGAGAAGGTGAAGTCTGGAGGGTGAATCAGAAGAAGCAGAAGAAAGAGAAGGAGAAGGTGAAGTCTGGAGGGTGAAGCAGAAGAAGCAGAAGAAGGAGAAGCAGAAGGTGAAGACTGGAGGGTGAATCAGAAGAAGTAGAAGAAGGAGAAGGAGAAGGTGAAGTCTGGAGGATGAATCAGAAGAAGTAGAAGAAGGAGAAGGAGAAGGTGAAGTCTGGAGGGTGAATCAGAAGAAGCAGAAGAAGGAGAAGGAGAAGGAGAAGGTGAGGTCTGGAGGGTGAATCAGAAGAAGCAGAAGAAGGCGAAGGAGAAGATGAAGTCTGAAGGGTGAATCAGAAGAAGAAGAAGAAGGAGAAGGAGAAGGTGAGGTCTGGAGGGTGAATCAGAAGAAGCAGAAGAAGGAGAAGGAGAAGGTGAAGTCTGGAAGGTGAATCAGAAGAAGCAGAAGAAGAAGAAGGAGAAGGTGAAGTCTGGAGGGTGAATCAGAAGAAGCAGAAGAAGCAGAAGAAGGAGAAGGAGAAGGTGAAGTCAGGAGTGTGAATCAGAAGAAGCAGAAGAAGGAGAACGAGAAGGTGAAGTTAGGAGGGTGAATCAGAAGAAGCAGAAGAAGGAGAAGGAGAAGGTGAAGTCAGGGGGGTGAAGCAGAAGAAGTAGAAGAAGGAGAAGGAGAAGGTGAAGTCAGGAGGGTGAAGCAGAAGAAGCAGAAGAAGGAGAAGGAGAAGGTGAAGTCTGGAGGGCGCAGCAGAAGAAGCAGAAGAAGGAGAAGGAGAAGGTGAAGTCTGGAGGGTGAAGCAGAAGAAGCAGAAGAAGGAGAAGGAGAAGGTGAAGTCTGGAGGGTGAATGAGAAGAAGTAGAAGAAGGAGAAGGAGAAGGTGAAGTCAGGAGGGTGAAGCAGAAGAAGCAGAAGAAGGAGAAGGAGAAGGTGAAGTCTGGAGGGTGAAGCAGAAGAAGGAGAAGGAGAAGGTGAAGTCTGGAGGGTGAAGCAGAAGAAGCAGAAGAAGGAGAAGGAGAATGTGAAGTCTGGAGGGCGAAGCAGAAGAAGTAGAAGGAGAAGGTGAAGTCTGGAGGGTGAAGCAGAAGAAGCAGAAGAAGGAGAAGGAGAAGGTGAAGTCTGGAGGGTGAATCAGAAGAAGTAGAAGAAGGAGTAGGAGAAGGTGAAGTCAGGAGGGTGAAGCAGAAGAAGCAGAAGAAGGAGAAGGAGAAGGTGAAGTCTGGAGGGTGAAGCAGAAGAAGCAGAAGAAGGAGAAGGAGAAGGGGAAGTCTGGAGGGTGAAGCAGAAGAAGCAGAAGAAGGAGAAGGAGAAGGTGAAGTCAGGAGGGTGAATCAAAAGAAGTAGAAGAAGGAGAAGGAGATGGTGAAGTCTGGAGGGTGAATCAGAAGAAGTAGAAGAAGGAGAAGGAGAAGGTGAAGTCTGGAGGGTGAATCAGAAGAAGTAGAAGAAGGAGAAGGAGAAGGTGAAGTCTGGAGGGTGAATCTGAAGAAGCAGAAGAAGGAGAAGAGAAGGTGAAGTCTGGAGGGAGAAGCAGAAGAAGTAGAAGAAGGAGAAGGAGAAGGTGAAGTCTGGAGGGTGAATCAGAAGAAGTAGAAGAAGGAGAAGGAGAAGGTGAAGTCTGGAGGGTGAATCAGAAGAAGTAGAAGAAGGAGAAGGAGAAGGTGAAGTCTGGAGGGTGAATCAGAAGAAGCAGAAGAAGGAGAAGGAGAAGGTGAAGTCTGGAGGGTGAATCAGAAGAAGTAGAAGAAGGAGAAGGAGAAGGTGTAGTCTGGAAGGTGAATCAGAAGAAGTAGACGAAGGAGAAGGAGAAGGTGAAGTCTGGAGGGTGAACCAGAAGAAGCAGAAGAAGGAGAAGGTGAAGTCTGGAGAGTGAATCAGTAGAAGTAGAAGAAGGAGAAGGAGAAGGTGAAGTCTGGAGGGTGAATCAGAAGAAGCAGAAGAAGGAGAAGGAGAAGGTGAAGTCTGGAGGGTGAATCAGAAGAAGTAGAAGAAGGAGAAGGAGATGGTGTAGTCTGGAGGGTGAATCAGAAGAAGTAGACGAAGGAGAAGGAGAAGGTGAAGTCTGGAGGGTGAATCAGAAGAAGCAGAAGAAGGAGAAGGAGAAGGTGAAGTCTAGAGGGTGAATCAGAAGAAGTAGAAGAAGGAGAAGGAGATGGTGAAGTCTGGAGGGTGAATCAGAAGAAGCAGAAGAAGGAGAAGGAGAAGGTGAAGTCAGGAGGGTGAATCAGAAGAAGCTGAAGAAGGAGAAGGAGAAGGTGAAGTCTGGAGGGTGAATCAGAAGAAGCAGAAGAAGGAGAAGGAGAAGTTGAAGACTGGAGGGTGAATCAGAAGAAGTAGAAGAAGGAGAAGGAGAAGGTGAAGTCTGGAGGGTGAATCAGAAGAAGTAGAAGAAGGAGAATGAGAAGGTGTAGTCTGGAGGGTGAATCAGAAGAAGTAGACGAAGGAGAAGGAGAAGGTGAAGTCTGGAGGGTGAATCAGAAGAAGCAGAAGAAGGAGAACGAGAAGGTGAAGTCTGGAGGGTGAATCAGAAGAAGTATTGAAGGAGAAGGAGAAGGTGAAGTCTGGAGGGTGAATCAGAAGAAGCAGAAGAAGGAGAATGAGAAGGTGAAGTCAGGAGGGTGAATCAGAAGAAGCAGAAGAAGGAGAAGGAGAAGGTGAAGTCTGGAGGGTGAATCAGAAGAAGCAGAAGAAGGAGAAGGAGGAGGTGAAGACTGGAGGGTGAATCAGAAAAAGTAGAAGAAGGAGAAGGAGAAGGTGAAGTCAGGAGGGTGAATCAGAAGAAGCTGAAGAAGGAGAAGGAGAAGGTGAAGTCTGGAGGGTGAATCAGAAGAAGCAGAAGAAGGAGAAGGAGAAGTTGAAGACTGGAGGGTGAATCAGAAGAAGTAGAAGAAGGAGAAGGAGATGGTGAAGTCTGGAGGGTGAATCAGAAGAAGTAGAAGAAGGAGAATGAGAAGGTGTAGTCTGGAGGGTGAATCAGAAGAAGTAGACGAAGGAGAAGGAGAAGGTGAAGTCTGGAGGGTGAATCAGAAGAAGCAGAAGAAGGAGAACGAGAAGGTGAAGTCTGGAGGGTGAATCAGAAGAAGTATTGAAGGAGAAGGAGAAGGTGAAGTCTGGAGGGTGAATCAGCAGAAGCAGAAGAAGGAGAATGAGAAGGTGAAGTCAGGAGGGTGAATCAGAAGAAGCAGAAGAAGGAGAAGGAGAAGGTGAAGTCTGGAGGGTGAATCAGAAGAAGCAGAAGAAGGAGAAGGAGGAGGTGAAGACTGGAGGGTGAATCAGAAAAAGTAGAAGAAGGAGAAGGAGAAGGTGAAGTCTGGAGGGTGAATCAGAAGAAGTAGAAGAAGGAGAAGGAGAAGGCGAAGTCTGGAGGGTGAATCAGAAGAAGCAGAAAAAGGAGAAGGAGAAGGTGAAGTCTGGAGGGTGAATCAGAAGAAGCAGAAGAAGGAGGAGGAGAAGATGAAGTCTGGAGGGTGAATCAGAAGAAGTAGAAGAAGGAGAAGGAGAAGGTGAAGTCTGGAGGGTGAATCAGAAGAAGCAGAAGAAGGAGAAGGAGAAGGTGAAGTCTGGAGGGTGAATCAGAAGAAGTAGAAGAAGGAGAAGGAGAAGGTGTAGTCTGGAAGGTGAATCAGAAGAAGTAGACGAAGGAGAAGGAGAAGGTGAAGTCTGGAGGGTGAATCAGAAGAAGCAGAAGAAGGAGAAGGTGAAGTCTGGAGAGTGAATCAGTAGAAGTAGAAGAAGGAGAAGGAGAAGGTGAAGTCTGGAGGGTGAATCAGAAGAAGCAGAAGAAGGAGAAGGAGAAGGTGAAGTCTGGAGGGTGAATCAGAAGAAGTAGAAGAAGGAGAAGGAGATGGTGTAGTCTGGAGGGTGAATCAGAAGAAGTAGACGAAGGAGAAGGAGAAGGTGAAGTCTGGAGGGTGAATCAGAAGAAGCAGAAGAAGGAGAAGGAGAAGGTGAAGTCTAGAGGGTGAATCAGAAGAAGTAGAAGAAGGAGAAGGAGATGGTGAAGTCTGGAGGGTGAATCAGAAGAAGCAGAAGAAGGAGAAGGAGAAGGTGAAGTCAGGAGGGTGAATCAGAAGAAGCAGAAGAAGGAGAAGGAGAAGGTGAAGTCTGGAGGGTGAATCAGAAGAAGCAGAAGAAGGAGAAGGAGAAGTTGAAGACTGGAGGGTGAATCAGAAGAAGTAGAAGAAGGAGAAGGAGAAGGTGAAGTCTGGAGGGTGAATCAGAAGAAGTAGAAGAAGGAGAATGAGAAGGTGTAGTCTGGAGGGTGAATCAGAAGAAGTAGACGAAGGAGAAGGAGAAGGTGAAGTCTGGAGGGTGAATCAGAAGAAGCAGAAGAAGGAGAACGAGAAGGTGAAGTCTGGAGGGTGAATCAGAAGAAGTATAAGAAGGAGAAGGAGAAGGTGAAGTCTGGAGGGTGAATCAGAAGAAGCAGAAGAAGGAGAATGAGAAGGTGAAGTCAGGAGGGTGAATCAGAAGAAGCAGAAGAAGGAGAAGGAGAAGGTGAAGTCTGGAGGGTGAATCAGAAGAAGCAGAAGAAGGAGAAGGAGGAGGTGAAGACTGGAGGGTGAATCAGAAAAAGTAGAAGAAGGAGAAGGAGAAGGTGAAGTCTGGAGGGTGAATCAGAAGAAGTAGAAGAAGGAGAAGGAGAAGGCGAAGTCTGGAGGGTGAATCAGAAGAAGCAGAAAAAGGAGAAGGAGAAGGTGAAGTCTGGAGGGTGAATCAGAAGAAGCAGAAGAAGGAGGAGGAGAAGATGAAGTCTGGAGGGTGAATCAGAAGAAGTAGAAGAAGGAGAAGGAGAAGGTGATGTCTGGAGGGTGAATCAGAAGAAGCAGAAGAAGGAGAAGGATATGGTGAAGTCTGAAGGGTGAATCAGAAGAAGCAGAAGAAGGAGAAGGAAAAGGTGAAGTCTGGAGGGTGAATCAGAAGAAGCAGAAGAAGGAGAAGGAGAAGGTGAAGTCTGGAGGGTGAATCAGAAGAAGCAGAAGAAGGAGAAGGAGAAGGTGAAATCTGGAGGGTGAATCAGAAGAAGTAGAAGAAGGAGAAGGAGAAGGTGAAGTCTGGAGGGTGAATCAGAAGAAGTAGAAGAAGGAGAAGGAGAAGGTGAAGTCTGGAGGGTGAATCAGAAGAAGCAGAAGAAGGAGAAGGAGAAGGTGAGGTCTGGAGGGTGAATCAGAAGAAGCAGAAGAAGGAGAAGGAGAAGGTGAAGTCTGGAGGGTGAATCAGAATAAGCAGAAGACGGAGAAGGAGAAGGTGAAGTCTGGAGGCTGGAGGGTGAAGCAGAAGAAGTAGAAGAAGGAGAAGGAGAAGGTGAAGTCAGGAGGGTGAATCAGAAGAGGTAGAAGAAGGAGAAGGAGAAGGTGAAGTCAGGAGGGTGAATCAGAAGAAGCAGAAGAAGGAGAAGGAGAAGGTGAAGTCTGGAGAGTGAATCAGAAGAATCAGAAGAAGGAGAAGGAGAAGGTGAAGTCTGGAGGGTGAATCAGAAGAAGCTGAAGAAAGAGAAGGAGAAGGTGAAGTCTGGAGGGTGAAGCAGAAGAAGCAGAAGAAGGAGAAGGAGAAGCTGAAGACTGGAGGGTGAATCAGAAGAAGTAGAAGAAGGAGAAGGAGAAGGTGAAGTCTGGAGGGTGAATCAGAAGAAGTAGAAGAAGGAGTAGGAGAAGGTGAAGTCTGGAGGGTGAATCAGAAGAATGAGAAGAAGGAGAAGGAGAAGGTGAAGTCTGGAGGGTGAATCAGAAGAAGCAGAAGAAGGAGAAGGAGAAGGTGAAGTCAGGAGGGTGAATCAGAAGAAGCAGAAGAAGGAGAAGGAGAAGGTGAAGTTAGGAGGGTGAATCAGAAGAAGCAGAAGAAGGAGAAGGAGAAGGTGAAGTCAGGGGGGTGAAGCAGAAGAAGGAGAAGAAGGAGAAGGAGAAGGTGAAGTCTGGAGGGTGAATCAGAAGAAGCAGAAGAAGGAGAAGGAGAAGGTGAAGTCTGGAGGGTGAATCAGAAGAAGCAGAAGAAGGAGAAGGAGAAGATGAAGTCTGGAGGGTGAATCAGAAGAAGTAGATGAAGGAGAAGGAGAAGGTGAGGTCTGGAGGGTGAATCAGAAGAAGCAGAAGAAGGAGAAGGAGAAGGTGAAGTCTGAAGGGTGAATCAGAAGAAGCAGAAGAAGGAGAAGGAGAAGGTGAAGTCTGGAGGGTGAATCAGAAGAAGCAGAAGAAGGAGAAGGAGAAGGTGAAGTCTGGAGGGTGAATCAGAAGAAGCAGAAGAAGGAGAAGGAGAAGGTGAAGTCTGGAGGGTGAATCAGAAGAAGTAGAAGAAGGAGAAGGAGAAGGTGAAGTCTGGAGGGTGAATCAGAAGAAGTAGAAGAAGGAGAAGGAGAAGGTGAAGTCTGGAGGGTGAATCAGAAGAAGCAGAAGAAGGAGAAGGAGAAGGTGAAGTCTGGAGGGTGAATCGGAAGAAGCAGAAGAAGGAGAAGGAGAAGATGAAGTCTGGAGGGTGAATCAGAAGAAGTAGAAGAAGGAGTAGGAGAAGGAGAAGTCTGGAGGGTGAATCAGAAGAAGCAGAAGAAGGAGAAGGAGATGGTGAAGTCTGGAGGGTGAATCAGAAGAAGCAGAAGAAGGAGAAGGAGAAGGTGAAGTCTGGAGGGTGAATCAGAAGAAGCAGAAGAAGGAGAAGGAGAAGGTGAAGTCTGGAGGGTGAATCAGAAGAAGTAGAAGACGGAGAAGGAGAAGGTGAAGTCTGGAGGCTGGAGGGTGAAGCAGAAGAAGTAGAAGAAGGAGAAGGAGAAGGTGAAGTCAGGAGGGTGAATCAGAAGAGGTAGAAGAAGGAGAAGGAGAAGGTGAAGTCAGGAGGGTGAATCAGAAGAAGCAGAAGAAGGAGAAGGAGAAGGTGAAGTCTGGAGAGTGAATCAGAAGAATCAGAGGAAGGAGAAGGAGAAGGTGAAGTCTGGAGGGTGAATCAGAAGAAGCTGAAGAAAGAGAAGGAGAAGGTGAAGTCTGGAGGGTGAAGCAGAAGAAGCAGAAGAAGGAGAAGGAGAAGGTGAAGACTGGAGGGTGAATCAGAAGAAGTAGAAGAAGGAGAAGGAGAAGGTGAAGTCTGGAGGGTGAATCAGAAGAAGTAGAAGAAGGAGTAGGAGAAGGTGAAGTCTGGAGGGTGAATCAGAAGAATGAGAAGAAGGAGAAGGAGAAGGTGAAGTCTGGAGGGTGAATCAGAAGAAGCAGAAGAAGGAGAAGGAGAAGGTGAAGTCAGGAGGGTGAATGAGAAGAAGCAGAAGAAGGAGAAGGAGAAGGTGAAGTTAGGAGGGTGAATCAGAAGAAGCAGAAGAAGGAGAAGGAGAAGGTGAAGTCAGGGGGGTGAAGCAGAAGAAGTAGAAGAAGGAGAAGGAGAAGGTGAAGTCTGGAGGGTGAATCAGAAGAAGCAGAAGAAGGAGAAGGAGAAGGTGAAGTCTGGAGGGTGAATCAGAAGAAGCAGAAGAAGGAGAAGGAGAAGATGAAGTCTGGAGGGTGAATCAGAAGAAGTAGATGAAGGAGAAGGAGAAGGTGAGGTCTGGAGGGTGAATCAGAAGAAGCAGAAGAAGGAGAAGGAGAAGGTGAAGTCTGAAGGGTGAATCAGAAGAAGCAGAAGAAGGAGAAGGAGAAGGTGAAGTCTGGAGGGTGAATCAGAAGAAGCAGAAGAAGGAGAAGGAGAAGGTGAAGTCTGGAGGGTGAATCAGAAGAAGCAGAAGAAGGAGATGGAGAAGGTGAAGTCTGGAGGGTGAATCAGAAGAAGTAGAAGAAGGAGAAGGAGAAGGTGAAGTCTGGCGGCTGAAACAGAAGAAGTAGAAGAAGGAGAAGGAGAAGGTGAAGTCTGGAGGGTGAATCAGAAGAAGCAGAAGAAGGAGAAGGAGAAGGTGAAGTCTGGAGGGTGAATCGGAAGAAGCAGAAGAAGGAGAAGGAGAAGATGAAGTCTGGAGGGTGAATCAGAAGAAGTAGAAGAAGGAGAAGGAGAAGGTGAAGTCTGGAGGGTGAATCAGAAGATGCAGAAGAAGGAGAAGGAGAAGGTGAAGTCTGGAGGGTGAATCAGAAGAAGCAGAAGAAGGAGGAGGAGAAGGTGAAGTCTGGAGGGTGAATCAGAAGAAGCATTATAAGGAGAAGGAGAAGGTGAAGTCTGGAGGGTGAATCAGAAGAAGCAGAAGAAAGAGAAGGAGAAAGTGAAGTCTGGAGGGTGAAGCAGAAGAAACAGAAGAAGGAGAAGGAGAAAGTGAAGACTGGAGGGTGAATCAGAAGAAGTAGAAGAAGGAGAAGGAGAAGGTGAAGTCTGGAGGATGAATCAGAAGAAGTAGAAGAAGTAGAAGGAGAAGATGAAGTCTGGAGGGTGAATCAGAAGAAGTAGAAGAAGGAGAAGGAGAAGGTGAGGTCTGGAGGGTGAATCAGAAGAAGCAGAAGAAGGAGAAGGAGAAGGTGAAGTCTGGAGGGTGAATCAGAAGAAGCAGAAGAAGGAGAAGGAGAAGGTGAAGTCTGGAGGGTGAATCAGAAGAAGCAGAAGAAGGAGGAGGAGAAGGTGAAGTCTGGAGGGTGAATCAGAAGAAGCATTATAAGGAGAAGGAGAAGGTGAAGTCTGGAGGGTGAATCAGAAGAAGCAGAAGAAAGAGAAGGAGAAAGTGAAGTCTGGAGGGTGAAGCAGAAGAAACAGAAGAAGGAGAAGGAGAAGGTGAAGACTGGAGGGTGAATCAGAAGAAGTAGAAGAAGGAGAAGGAGAATGTGAAGTCTGGAGGATGAATCAGAAGAAGTAGAAGAAGGAGAAGGAGAAGATGAAGTCTGGAGTGTGAATCAGAAGAAGTAGAAGAAGGAGAAGGAGAAGGTGAGGTCTGGAGGGTGAATCAGAAGAAGCAGAAGAAGGAGCAGGAGAAGGTGAAGTCTGGAGGGTGAATCAGAAGAAGCAGAAGAAGGAGAAGGAGAAGGTGAAGTCTGGAGGGTGAATCAGAAGAAGCAGGAGAAGGAGAAGGTGAAGTCAGGAGGGTGAATCAGAAGAAGCAGAAGAAGGAGAAGGAGAAGGTGAAGTTAGGAGGGTGAATCAGAAGAAGCAGAAGAAGGAGAAGGAGAAGGTGAAGTCTGGAGGGTGAATCAGAAGAAGCAGAAGAAGGAGAAGGAGAAGGTGAAGTCTGGAGGGTGAATTAGAAGAAGCAGAAGAAGGAGAAGGAGAAGGTGAAGTCAGGAGGGTGAATCAGAAGAAGCAGAAGAAGGAGCAGGAGAAGGTAAAGTTAGGAGGGTGAATCAGAAGAAGCAGAAGAAGGAGAAGGAGCAGGTGAAGTCAGGGGGGTGAAGCAGAAGAAGTAGAAGAAGGAGAAGGAGAAGGTGAAGTCAGGAGGGTGAAGCAGAAGAAGCAGAAGAAGGAGAAGGAGAAGGTGAAGTCTGGAGGGTGAAGCAGAAGAAGCAGAAGAAGGAGAAGGAGAAGGTGAAGTCTGGAGGGTGAATCAGAAGAAGTAGAAGAAGAAGAAGGAGAAGGTGAAGTCAGGAGAGTGAAGCAGAAGAAGCAGAAGAAGGAGAAGGAGAAGGTGAAGTCTGGAGGGTGAAGCAGAAGAAGCAGAAGAAGGAGAAGGAGAAGGTGAAGTCTGGAGGGTGAAGCAGAAGAAACAGAAGAAGGAGAAGGAGAAGGTGAAGGCTGGAGGGTGAATCAGAAGAAGTAGAAGAAGGAGAAGGAGAAGGTGAAGTCTGGAGGATGAATCAGAAGAAGTAGAAGAAGTAGAAGGAGAAGATGAAGTCTGGAGGGTGAATCAGAAGAAGTAGAAGAAGGAGAAGGAGAAGGTGAGGTCTGGAGGGTGAATCAGAAGAAGCAGAAGAAGGAGAAGGAGAAGGTGAAGTCTGGAGGGTGAATCAGAAGAAGCAGAAGAAGGAGAAGGAGAAGGTGAAGTCTGGAGGGTGAATCAGAAGAAGCAGAAGAAGGAGGAGGAGAAGGTGAAGTCTGGAGGGTGAATCAGAAGAAGCATTATAAGGAGAAGGAGAAGGTGAAGTCTGGAGGGTGAATCAGAAGAAGCAGAAGAAAGAGAAGGAGAAAGTGAAGTCTGGAGGGTGAAGCAGAAGAAACAGAAGAAGGAGAAGGAGAAGGTGAAGACTGGAGGGTGAATCAGAAGAAGTAGAAGAAGGAGAAGGAGAAGGTGAAGTCTGGAGGATGAATCAGAAGAAGTAGAAGAAGGAGAAGGAGAAGATGAAGTCTGGAGTGTGAATCAGAAGAAGTAGAAGAAGGAGAAGGAGAAGGTGAGGTCTGGAGGGTGAATCAGAAGAAGCAGAAGAAGGAGAAGGAGAAGGTGAAGTCTGGAGGGTGAATCAGAAGAAGCAGAAGAAGGAGAAGGAGAAGGTGAAGTCTGGAGGGTGAATCAGAAGAAGCAGGAGAAGGAGAAGGTGAAGTCAGGAGGGTGAATCAGAAGAAGCAGAAGAAGGAGAAGGAGAAGGTGAAGTTAGGAGGGTGAATCAGAAGAAGCAGAAGAAGGAGAAGGAGAAGGTGAAGTCAGGAGGGTGAATCAGAAGAAGCAGAAGAAGGAGCAGGAGAAGGTAAAGTTAGGAGGGTGAATCAGAAGAAGCAGAAGAAGGAGAAGGAGCAGGTGAAGTCAGGGGGGTGAAGCAGAAGAAGTAGAAGAAGGAGAAGGAGAAGGTGAAGTCAGGAGGGTGAAGCAGAAGAAGCAGAAGAAGGAGAAGGAGAAGGTGAAGTCTGGAGGGTGAAGCAGAAGAAGCAGAAGAAGGAGAAGGAGAAGGTGAAGTCTGGAGGGTGAATCAGAAGAAGTAGAAGAAGAAGAAGGAGAAGGTGAAGTCAGGAGAGAGAAGCAGAAGAAGCAGAAGAAGGAGAAGGTGAAGTCTGGAGGGTGAAGCAGAAGAAGCAGAAGAAGGAGAAGGAGAAGGTGAAGTCTGGAGGGCGAAGCAGAAGAAGCAGAAGAAGGGGAAGGAGAAGGCGAAGTCTGGAGGGTGAAGCAGAAGAAGCAGAAGAAGGAGAAGGAGAAGGTGAAGTCTGGAGGGAGAATCAGAAGAAGTAGAAGAAGGAGAAGGAGAAGGTGAAGTCAGGAGGGTGAAGCAGAAGAAGCAGAAGAAGGAGAAGGAGAAGGTAAAGTCTGGAGGGTGAAGCAGAAGAAGCAGAAGAAGGAGAAGGAGAAGGTGAAGTCTGGAGGGTGAAGCAGAAGATGCAGAAGAAGGAGAAGGAGAACGTGAAGTCAGGAGGGTGAATCAGAAGAAGTAGAAGAAGGAGAAGGGGAAGGGGAAGTCTGGAGGGTGAATCAGAAGAAGTAGAAGAAGGAGAAGGAGAAGCTGAAGTCTGGAGGGTGAATCAGAAGAAGTAGAAGAAGGAGAAGGAGAAGGTGAAGTCTGGAGGGTGAATCAGAAGAAGCAGAAGAAGGTGAAGGAGAAGGTGAAGTCAGGAGGGTGAATCAGAAGAAGCAGAAGAAGGAGAAGGAGAAGGTGAAGTCTGGAGGGTGAAGCAGAAGAAGCAGAAGAAGGAGAAGGAGAAGGTGAAGTCTGGAGGGTGAAGCAGAAGAAGCAGAAGAAGGAGAAGGAGAAGGTGAAGTCAGGAGGGTGAATCAAAAGAAGTAGAAGAAGGAGAAGGAGATGGTGAAGTCTGGAGGGTGAATCAGAAGAAGTAGAAGAAGGAGAAGGAGAAGGTGAAGTCTGGAGGGTGAATCAGAAGAAGCAGAAGAAGGAGAAGGAGAAGGTGAAGTCACGGGGGTGAAGCAGAAGAAGTAGAAGAAGGAGAAGGAGAAGGTGAAGTCAGGAGGGTGAAGCAGAAGAAGCAGAAGAAGGAGAAGGAGAAGGTGAAGTCTGGAGGGCGCAGCAGAAGAAGCAGAAGAAGGAGAAGGAGAAGGTGAAGTCAGGAGGGTGAAGCAGAAGAAGCAGAAGAAGGAGAAGGAGAAGGTGAAGTCTGGAGGGTGAAGCAGGAGAAGCAGAAGAAGGAGAAGGAGAATGTGAAGTCTGGAGGGCGAAGCAGAAGAACGAGAAGGAGAAGGTGAAGTCTGGAGGGTGAAGCAGAAGAAGCAGAAGAAGGAGAAGGAGAAGGTGAAGTCTGGAGGGTGAATCAGAAGAAGTAGAAGAAGGAGTAGGAGAAGGTGAAGTCAGGAGGGTGAAGCAGAAGAAGCAGAAGAAGGAGAAGGAGAAGGTGAAGTCTGGAGGGTGAAGCAGAAGAAGCAGAAGAAGGAGAAGGAGAAGGTGAAGTCTGGAGGGTGAAGCAGAAGAAGCAGAAGAAGGAGAAGGTGAAGTCAGGAGAGTGAATCAAAAGAAGTAGAAGAAGGAGATGGAGATGGTGAAGTCTGGAGGGTGAATCAGAAGAAGTAGAAGAAGGAGAAGGAGAAGGTGAAGTCTGGAGGGTGAATCAGAAGAAGTAGAAGAAGGAGAAGGAGAAGGTGAAGTCTGGGTGTTGAATCAGAAGAAGCAGAAGAAGGAGAAGAGAAGGTGAAGTCTGGAGGGAGAAGCAGAAGAAGTAGAAGAAGGAGATGGAGAAGGTGAAGTCTGGAGGGTGAATCAGAAGAAGTAGAAGAAGGAGAAGGAGAAGGTGAAGTCTGGAGGGTGAATCAGAAGAAGTAGAAGAAGGAGAAGGAGAAGGTGAAGTCTGGAGGGTGAATCAGAAGAAGGAGAAGGAGAAGGTGAAGTCTGGAGGGTGTATCAGAAGAAGTAGAAGAAGGAGAAGGAGAAGGTGTAGTCTGGAAGGTGAATCAGAAGAAGTAGACGAAGGAGAAGGAAAAGGTGAAGTCTGGAGGGTGAATCAGAAGAAGCAGAAGAAGGAGAAGGAGAAGTTGAAGTCTGGAGAGTGAATCAGTAGAAGTAGAAGAAGGAGAAGGTGAAGTCTGGAGGGTGTATCAGAAGAAGCAGAAGAAGGGGAAGGAGAAGGTGAAGTCTGGAGGGTGAATCAGAAGAAGTAGAAGAAGGAGAAGGAGATGGTGTAGTCTGGAGGGTGAATCAGAAGAAGTAGACGAAGGAGAAGGAGAAGGTGAAGTCTGGAGGGTGAATCAGAAGAAGCAGAAGAAGGAGAAGGAGAAGGTGAAGTCTAGAGGGTGAATCAGAAGAAGTAGAAGAAGGAGATGGAGAAGGTGAACTCTGGAGGGTGAATCAGAAGAAGCAGAAGAAGGAGAAGGAGAAGGTGAAGTCTGGAGGGTGAATCAGAAGAAGCAGAAGAAGGAGAAGGAGAAGTTGAAGACTGGAGGGTGAATCAGAAGAAGTAGAAGAAGGAGAAGGAGAAGGTGAAGTCTGGAGGGTGAATCAGAAGAAGTAGAAGAAGGAGAAGGAGAAGGTGTAGTCTGGAGGGTGAATCAGAAGAAGTAGACGAAGGAGAAGGAGAAGGTGAAGTCTGGAGGGTGAATCAGAAGAAGCAGAAGAAGGAGAACGAGAAGATGAAGTCTGGAGGGTGAATCAGAAGAAGTAGAAGAAGGAGAAGGAGAAGGTGAAGTCTGGAGGGTGAATCAGAAGCAGCAGAAGAAGGAGAAGGAGAAGGTGAAGTCTGGAGGGTGTATCAGAAGGAGTAGAAGAAGGAGAAGGAGAAGGTGAAGTCTGGAGGGTGAATCAGAAGAAGCAGAAGAAGGAGAAGGAGAAGGTGAAGACTGGAGGGTGAATCAGAAGAAGCAGAAGAAGGAGAAGGAGAAGGTGAAGTCTGGAGGGTGAATCAGAAGAAGCATAAGAAAGAGAAGGAGAAGGTGAAGTCTGGAGGGTGAATCAGAAGAAGTAGAAGAAGGAGAAGGAGAAGGTGAAGTCTGGAGGGTGAATCAGAAGAAGCAGAAGAAGGAGAAGGAGAAGGTGAAGTCTGGAGGGTGAATCGGAAGAAGCAGAAGAAGGAGAAGGAGAAGATGAAGTCTGGAGGGTGAATCAGAAGAAGTAGAAGAAGGAGAAGGAGAAGGTGAAGTCTGGAGGGTGAATCAGAAGATGCAGAAGAAGGAGAAGGAGAAGTTGAAGTCTGGAGGGTGAATCAGAAGAAGCAGAAGAAGGAGGAGGAGAAGGTGAAGTCTGGAGGGTGAATCAGAAGAAGCATTATAAGGAGAAGGAGAAGGTGAAGTCTGGAGGGTGAATCAGAAGAAGCAGAAGAAGGAGAAGGAGAAGGTGAAGTCTGGAGGGTGAATCAGAAGAAGTAGAAGAAGGAGAAGGAGAAGGTGAAGTCTGGAGGGTGAAGCAGAAGAAATAGAAGAAGGAGAAGGAGAAGGTGAAGTCAGGAGGGTGAATCAGAAGAAGTAGAAGAAGGAGAAGGAGAAGGTGAATTCAGGAGGGTGAATCAGAAGAAGCAGAAGAAGGAGAAGGAGAAGGTGAAGTCTGGAGGGTGAATCAGAAGAATCAGAAGAAGGAGAAGGAGAAGGTGAAGTCTGGAGGGTGAATCAGAAGAAGCAGAAGAAAGAGAAGGAGAGGGTGAAGTCTGGAGGGTGAAGCAGAAGAAGCAGAAGAAGGAGAAGCAGAAGGTGAAGACTGGAGGGTGAATCAGAAGAAGTAGAAGAAGGAGAAGGAGAAGGTGAAGTCTGGAGGATGAATCAGAAGAACTAGAAGAAGGAGAAGGAGAAGGTGAAGTCTGGAGGGTGAATCAGAAGAAGCAGAAGAAGGAGAAGGAGAAGGTGAAGTCTGAAGGGTGAATCAGAAGAAGCAGAAGAAGGAGAAGGAGAAGGTGAAGTCTGGAGGGTGAATCAGAAGAAGCAGAAGAAGGAGAAGGAGAAGGTGAAGTCTGGAGGGTGAATCAGAAGAAGCAGAAGAAGGAGATGGAGAAGGTGAAGTCTGGAGGGTGAATCAGAAGAAGTAGAAGAAGGAGAAGGAGAAGGTGAAGTCTGGAGGGTGAATCAGAAGAAGTAGAAGAAGGAGAAGGAGAACGTGAAGTCTGGAGGGTGAATCAGAAGAAGCAGAAGAAGGAGAAGGAGAAGGTGAAGTCTGGAGGGTGAATCGGAAGAAGCAGAAGAAGGAGAAGGAGAAGATGAAGTCTGGAGGGTGAATCAGAAGAAATAGAAGAAGGAGAAGGAGAAGGTGAAGTCTGGAGGGTGAATCAGAAGATGCAGAAGAAGGAGAAGGAGAAGGTGAAGTCTGGAGGGTGAATCAGAAGAAGCAGAAGAAGGAGGAGGAGAAGGTGAAGTCTGGAGGGTGAATCAGAAGAAGCATTATAAGGAGAAGGAGAAGGTGAAGTCTGGAGGGTGAATCAGAAGAAGCAGAAGAAAGAGAAGGAGAAAGTGAAGTCTGGAGGGTGAAGCAGAAGAAACAGAAGAAGGAGAAGGAGAAGGTGAAGACTGGAGGGTGAATCAGAAGAAGTAGAAGAAGGAGAAGGAGAAGGTGAAGTATGGAGGATGAATCAGAAGAAGTAGAAGAAGGAGAAGGAGAAGATGAAGTCTGGAGGGTGAATCAGAAGAAGTAGAAGAAGGAGAAGGAGAAGGTGAGGTCTGGAGGGTGAATCAGAAGAAGCAGAAGAAGGAGAAGGAGAAGGTGAAGTCTGGAGGGTGAATCAGAAGAAGCAGAAGAAGGAGAAGGAGAAGGTGAAGTCTGGAGGGTGAATCAGAAGAAGCAGAAGAAGGAGGAGGAGAAGGTGAAGTCTGGAGGGTGAATCAGAAGAAGCATTATAAGGAGAAGGAGAAGGTGAAGTCTGGAGGGTGAATCAGAAGAAGCAGAAGAAAGAGAAGGAGAAAGTGAAGTCTGGAGGGTGAAGCAGAAGAAACAGAAGAAGGAGAAGGAGAAGGTGAAGAATGGAGGGTGAATCAGAAGAAGTAGAAGAAGGAGAAGGAGAAGGTGAAGTCTGGAGGATGAATCAGAAGAAGGAGAAGGAGAAGATGAAGTCTGGAGTGTGAATCAGAAGAAGTAGAAGAAGGAGAAGGAGAAGGTGAGGTCTGGAGGGTGAATCAGAAGAAGCAGAAGAAGGAGAAGGAGAAGGTGAAGTCTGGAGGGTGAATCAGAAGAAGCAGAAGAAGGAGAAGGAGAAGGTGAAGTCTGGAGGGAGAATCAGAAGAAGCAGAAGAAGGAGAAGGAGAAGGTGAAGTCAGGAGGGTGAATCAGAAGAAGCAGAAGAAGGAGAAGGAGAAGGTGAAGTTAGGAGGGTGAATCAGAAGAAGCAGAAGAAGGAGAAGGAGAAGGTGAAGTCTGGAGGGTGAATCAGAAGAAGCAGAAGAAGGAGAAGGAGAAGGTGAAGTCTGGAGGGTGAATTAGAAGAAGCAGAAGAAGGAGAAGGAGAAGGTGAAGTCAGGAGGGTGAATCAGAAGAAGCAGAAGAAGGAGCAGGAGAAGGGAAAGTTAGGAGGGTGAATCAGAAGAAGCAGAAGAAGGAGAAGGAGCAGGTGAAGTCAGGGGGGTGAAGCAGAAGAAGTAGAAGAAGGAGAAGGAGAAGGTGAAGTCAGGAGGGTGAAGCAGAAGAAGCAGAAGAAGGAGAAGGAGAAGGTGAAGTCTGGAGGGTGAAGCAGAAGAAGCAGAAGAAGGAGAAGGAGAAGGTGAAGTCTGGAGGGTGAATCAGAAGAAGTAGAAGAAGGAGAAGGAGAAGGTGAAGTCAGGAAAGTGAAGCAGAAGAAGCAGAAGAAGGAGAAGGAGAAGGTGAAGTCTGGAGGGTGAAGCAGAAGAAGCAGAAGAAGGAGAAGGAGAAGGTGAAGTCTGGAGGGCGAAGCAGAAGAAGCAGAAGAAGGGGAAGGAGAAGGCGAAGTCTGGAGGGTGAAGCAGAAGAAGCAGAAGAAGGAGAAGGAGAAGGTGAAGTCTGGAGGGTGAATCAGAAGAAGTAGAAGAAGGAGAAGGAGAAGGTGAAGTCAGGAGGGTGAAGCAGAAGAAGCAGAAGAAGGAGAAGGAGAAGGTAAAGTCTGGAGGGTGAAGCAGAAGAAGCAGAAGAAGGAGAAGGAGAAGGTGAAGTCTGGAGGGTGCAGCAGAAGAAGCAGAAGAAGGAGAAGGAGAACGTGAAGTCAGGAGGGTGAATCAGAAGAAGTAGAAGAAGGAGAAGGAGAAGGTGAAGTCTGGAGGGTGAATCAGAAGAAGTAGAAGAAGGAGAAGGAGAAGCTGAAGTCTGGAGGGTGAATCAGAAGAAGTAGAAGAAGGAGAAGGAGAAGGTGAAGTCTGGAGGGTGAATCAGAAGAAGCAGAAGAAGAAGAAGGAGAAGGTGAAGTCAGGAGGGTGAATCAGAAGAAGCAGAAGAAGGAGAAGGAGAAGGTGAAGTCTGGAGGGTGAAGCAGAAGAAGCAGAAGAAGGAGAAGGAGAAGGTGAAGTCTGGAGGGTGAAGCAGAAGAAGCAGAAGAAGGAGAAGGAGAAGGTGAAGTCAGGAGGGTGAATCAAAAGAAGTAGAAGAAGGAGAAGGAGATGGTGAAGTCTGGAGGGTGAATCAGAAGAAGTAGAAGGAGAAGGAGAAGGTGAAGTCTGGAGGGTGAATCAGAAGAAGCAGAAGAAGGAGAAGGAGAAGGTGAAGTCACGGGGGTGAAGCAGAAGAAGTAGAAGAAGGAGAAGGAGAAGGTGAAGTCAGGAGGGTGAAGCAGAAGAAGCAGAAGAAGGAGAAGGAGAAGGTGAAGTCTGGAGGGCGCAGCAGAAGAAGCAGAAGAAGGAGAAGGAGAAGGTGAAGTCAGGAGGGTGAAGCAGAAGAAGCAGAAGAAGGAGAAGGAGAAGGTGAAGTCTGGAGGGTGAATCAGAAGAAGTGGAAGAAGGAGAAGGAGAAGGTGAAGTCAGGAGGGTGAAGCAGAAGAAGCAGAAGAAGGAGAAGGAGAAGGTGAAGTCTGGAGGGTGAAGCAGAAGAAGCAGAAGAAGGAGAAGGAGAATGTGAAGTCTGGAGGGCGAAGCAGAAGAAGGAGAAGGAGAAGGTGAAGTCTGGAGGGTGAAGCAGAAGAAGCAGAAGAATGAGAAGGAGAAGGTGAAGTCTGGAGGGTGAATCAGAAGAAGTAGAAGAAGGAGTAGGAGAAGGTGAAGTCAGGAGGGTGAAGCAGAAGAAGCAGAAGAAGGAGAAGGAGAAGGTGAAGTCTGGAGGGTGAAGCAGAAGAAGCAGAAGAAGGAGAAGGAGAAGGTGAAGTCTGGAGGGTGAAGCAGAAGAAGCAGAAGAAGGAGAAGGAGAAGGTGAAGTCAGGAGGGTGAATCAAAAGAAGTAGAAGAAGGAGAAGGAGATGGTGAAGTCTGGAGGGTGAATCAGAAGAAGTAGAAGAAGGAGAAGGAGAAGGTGAAGTCTGGAGGGTGAATCAGAAGAAGTAGAAGAAGGAGAAGGAGAAGGTGAAGTCTGGATGTTGAATCAGAAGAAGCAGAAGAAGGAGAAGAGAAGGTGAAGTCTGGAGGGAGAAGCAGAAGAAGTAGAAGAAGGAGAAGGAGAAGGTGAAGTCTGGAGGGTGAATCAGAAGAAGTAGAAGAAGGAGAAGGAGAAGGTGAAGTCTGGAGGGTGAATCAGAAGAAGTAGAAGAAGGAGAAGGAGAAGGTGAAGTCTGGAGGGTGAATCAGAAGAAGCAGAAGAAGGAGAAGGAGAAGGTGAAGTCTGGAGGGTGAATCAGAAGAAGTAGAAGAAGGAGAAGGAGAAGGTGTAGTCTGGAAGGTGAATCAGAAGAAGTAGACGAAGGAGAAGGAAAAGGTGAAGTCTGGAGGGTGAATCAGAAGAAGCAGAAGAAGGAGAAGGAGAAGGTGAAGTCTGGAGAGTGAATCAGTAGAAGTAGAAGAAGGAGAAGGAGAAGGTGAAGTCTGGAGGGTGAATCAGAAGAAGCAGAAGAAGGGGAAGGAGAAGGTGAAGTCTGGAGGGTGAATCAGAAGAAGTAGAAGAAGGAGAAGGAGATGGTGTAGTCTGGAGGGTGAATCAGAAGAAGTAGACGAAGGAGAAGGAGAAGGTGAAGTCTGGAGGGTGAATCAGAAGAAGCAGAAGAAGGAGAAGGAGAAGGTGAAGTCTAGAGGGTGAATCAGAAGAAGTAGAAGAAGGAGATGGAGAAGGTGAACTCTGGAGGGTGAATCAGAAGAAGCAGAAGAAGGAGAAGGAGAAGGTGAAGTCTGGAGGGTGAATCAGAAGAAGCAGAAGAAGGAGAAGGAGAAGTTGAAGACTGGAGGGTGAATCAGAAGAAGTAGAAGAAGGAGAAGGAGAAGGTGAAGTCTGGAGGGTGAATCAGAAGAAGTAGAAGAAGGAGAAGGAGAAGGTGTAGTCTGGAGGGTGAATCAGAAGAAGTAGACGAAGGAGAAGGAGAAGGTGAAGTCTGGAGGGTGAATCAGAAGAAGCAGAAGAAGGAGAACGAGAAGATGAAGTCTGGAGGGTGAATCAGAAGAAGTAGAAGAAGGAGAAGGAGAAGGTGAAGTCTGGAGGGTGAATCAGAAGCAGCAGAAGAAGGAGAAGGAGAAGGTGAAGTCTGGAGGGTGAATCAGAAGGAGTAGAAGAAGGAGAAGGAGAAGGTGAAGTCTGGAGGGTGAATCAGAAGAAGCAGAAGAAGGAGAAGGAGAAGTGAAGACTGGAGGGTGAATCAGAAGAAGCAGAAGAAGGAGAAGGAGAAGGTGAAGTCTGGAGGGTGAATCAGAAGAAGCAGAAGAAAGAGAAGGAGAAGGTGAAGTCTGGAGGGTGAATCAGAAGAAGTAGAAGAAGGAGAAGGAGAAGGTGAAGTCTGGAGGGTGAATCAGAAGAAGTAGAAGAAGGAGAAGGAGAAGGTGAAGTCTGGAGGGTGAATCAGAAGAAGCAGAAGAAGGAGAAGGAGAAGGTGAAGTCTGGAGGGTGAATCGGAAGAAGCAGAAGAAGGAGAAGGAGAAGATGAAGTCTGGAGGGTGAATCAGAAGAAGTAGAAGAAGGAGAAGGAGAAGGTGAAGTCTGGAGGGTGAATCAGAAGATGCAGAAGAAGGAGAAGGAGAAGGTGAAGTCTGGAGGGTGAATCAGAAGAAGCAGAAGAAGGAGGAGGAGAAGGTGAAGTCTGGAGGGTGAATCAGAAGAAGCATTATAAGGAGAAGGAGAAGGTGAAGTCTGGAGAGTGAATCAGAAGAAGCAGAAGAAGGAGAAGGAGAAGGTGAAGTCTGGAGGGTGAATCAGAAGAAGCAGAAGAAAGAGAAGGAGAGGGTGAAGTCTGGAGGGTGAAGCAGAAGAAGCAGAAGAAGGAGAAGGAGAAGCTGAAGACTGGAGGGTGAATCAGAAGAAGTAGAAGAAGGAGAAGGAGAAGGTGAAGTCAGGAGGGTGAATCAGAAGAAGCAGAAGAAGGAGAAGGAGAAGGTGAAGTCTGGAGGGTGAATCAGAAGAATCAGAAGAAGGAGAAGGAGAAGGTGAAGTCTGGAGGGTGAATCAGAAGAAGCAGAAGAAAGAGAAGGAGAGGGTGAAGTCTGGAGGGTGAAGCAGAAGAAGCAGAAGAAGGAGAAGCAGAAGGTGAAGACTGGAGGGTGAATCAGAAGAAGTAGAAGAAGGAGAAGGAGAAGGTGAAGTCTGGAGGATGAATCAGAAGAACTAGAAGAAGGAGAAGGAGAAGGTGAAGTCTGGAGGGTGCATCAGAAGAAGCAGAAGAAGGAGAAGGAGAAGGTGAGGTCTGGAGGGTGAATCAGAAGAAGCAGAAGAAGGCGAAGGAGAAGATGAAGTCTGAAAGGTGAATCAGAAGAAGCAGAAGAAGGAGAAGGAGAAGGTGAAGTCTAGAGGGTGAATCAGAAGAAGTAGAAGAAGGAGATGGAGAAGGTGAACTCTGGAGGGTGAATCAGAAGAAGCAGAAGAAGGAGAAGGAGAAGGTGAAGTCAGGAGGGTGAATCAGAAGAAGCAGAAGAAGGAGAAGGAGAAGGTGAAGTCTGGAGGGTGAATCAGAAGAAGCAGAAGAAGGAGAAGGAGAAGTTGAAGACTGGAGGGTGAATCAGAAGAAGTAGAAGAAGGAGAAGGAGAAGGTGAAGTCTGCAGGGTGAATCAGAAGAAGTAGAAGAAGGAGAAGGAGAAGGTGTAGTCTGGAGGGTGAATCAGAAGAAGTAGACGAAGGAGAAGGAGAAGGTGAAGTCTGGAGGGTGAATCAGAAGAAGCAGAAGAAGGAGAACGAGAAGGTGAAGTCTGGAGGGTGAATCAGAAGAAGTAGAAGAAGGAGAAGGAGAAGGTGAAGTCTGGAGGGTGAATCAGAAGCAGCAGAAGAAGGAGAAGGAGAAGGTGAAGTCTGGAGGGTGAATCAGAAGGAGTAGAAGAAGGAGAAGGAGAAGGTGAAGTCTGGAGGGTGAATCAGAAGAAGCAGAAGAAGGAGAAGGAGAAGGTGAAGACTGGAGGGTGAATCAGAAGAAGCAGAAGAAGGAGAAGGCGAAGGTGAAGTCTGGAGGGTGAATCAGAAGAAGCAGAAGAAGGAGAAGGGGAAGGTGAAGTCTGGAGGGTGAATCAGAAGAAGCAGAATAAGGAGAAGGAGAAGGTGAAGTCTGGAGGGTGAATCAGAAGAAGTAGAAGAAGGAGAAGGTGAAGTCTGGAGGGTGAATCAGAAGAAGTAGAAGAAGGAGAAGGAGAAGGTGAAGTCTGGAGGGTGAATCAGAAGAAGCAGAAGAAGGAGAAGGAGAAGGTGAAGTCTGGAGGGTGAATCGGAAGAAGCAGAAGAAGGAGAAGGAGAAGATGAAGTCTGGAGGGTGAATCAGAAGAAGTAGAAGAAGGAGAAGGAGAAGGTGAAGTCTGGAGGGTGAATCAGAAGATGCAGAAGAAGGAGAAGGAGAAGGTGAAGTCTGGAGGGTGAATCAGAAGAAGCAGAAGAAGGAGGAGGAGAAGGTGAAGTCTGGAGGGTGAATCAGAAGAAGCATTATAAGGAGAAGGAGAAGGTGATGTCTGGAGGGTGAATCAGAAGAAGCAGAAGAAGGAGAAGGAGAAGGTGAAGTCAGGAGCGTGAATCAGAAGAAGTAGAAGAAGGAGAAGGAGAAGGTGAAGTCAGGAGGGTGAATCAGAAGAAGCAGAAGAAGGAGAAGGAGAAGGTGAAGTCTGGAGGGTGAATCAGAAGAAGGAGAAGGAGAAGGTGAAGTCTGGAGGGTGAATCAGAAGAAGCAGAAGAAAGAGAAGGAGAGGGTGAAGTCTGGAGGGTGAAGCAGAAGAAGCAGAAGAAGGAGAAGCAGAAGGTGAAGACTGGAGGGTGAATCAGAAGAAGTAGAAGAAGGAGAAGGAGTAGGTGAAGTCTGGAGGATGAATCAGAAGAAGTAGAAGAAGGAGAAGGAGAAGGTGAAGTCTGGAGGGTGAATCAAAAGAAGCAGAAGAAGGAGAAGGAGAAGGTGAGGTCTGGAGGGTGAATCAGAAGAAGCAGAAGAAGGCGAAGGAGAAGATGAAGTCTGAAGGGTGAATCAGAAGAAGTAGAAGAAGGAGAAGGAGAAGGTGAGGTCTGGAGGGTGAATCAGAAGAAGCAGAAGAAGGAGAAGGAGAAGGTGAAGTCTGGAAGGTGAATCAGAAGAAGCAGAAGAAGGAGAAAGAGAAGGTGAAGTCTGGAGGGTGAATCAGAAGAAGCAGAAGAAGGAGAAGGAGAAGGTGAAGTCAGGAGGGTGAATCAGAAGAAGCAGAAGAAGGAGAAGGAGAAGGTGCAGTTAGGAGGGTGAATCAGAAGGAGCAGAAGAAGGAGAAGGAGAAGGTGAAGTCACGGGGGTGAAGCAGAAGAAGTAGAAGAAGGAGAAGGAGAAGGTGAAGTCAGGAGGGTGAAGCAGAAGAAGCAGAAGAAGGAGAAGGAGAAGGTGAAGTCTGGAGGGCGCAGCAGAAGAAGCAGAAGAAGGAGAAGGAGAAGGTGAAGTCTGGAGGGTGAAGCAGAAGAAGCAGAAGAAGGAGAAGGAGAAGGTGAAGTCTGGAGGGTGAATCAGAAGAAGTGGAAGAAGGAGAAGGAGAAGGTGAAGTCAGGAGGGTGAAGCAGAAGAAGCAGAAGAAGGAGAAGGAGAAGGTGAAGTCTGGAGGGTGAAGCAGAAGAAGCAGAAGAAGGAGAAGGAGAATGTGAAGTCTGGAGGGCGAAGCAGAAGAAGGAGAAGGAGAAGGTGAAGTCTGGAGGGTGAAGCAGAAGAAGCAGAAGAAGGAGAAGGAGAAGGTGAAGTCTGGAGGGTGAATCAGAAGAAGTAGAAGAAGGAGTAGGAGAAGGTGAAGTCAGGAGGGTGAAGCAGAAGAAGCAGAAGAAGGAGAAGGAGAAGGTGAAGTCTGGAGGGTGAAGCAGAAGGAGCAGAAGAAGGAGAAGGAGAAGGTGAAGTCTGGAGGGTGAAGCAGAAGAAGCAGAAGAAGGAGAAGCAGAAGGTGAAGTCAGGAGGGTGAATCAAAAGAAGTAGAAGAAGGAGAAGGAGATGGTGAAGTCTGGAGGGTGAATCAGAAGAAGTAGAAGAAGGAGAAGGAGAAGGTGAAGTCTGGAGGGTGAATCAGAAGAAGTAGAAGAAGGAGAAGGAGAAGGTGAAGTCTGGAGGGTGAATCAGAAGAAGCAGAAGAAGGAGAAGAGAAGGTGAAGTCTGGAGGGGGAAGCAGAAGAAGTAGAAGAAGGAGAAGGAGAAGGTGAAGTCTGGAGGGTGAATCAGAAGAAGTAGAAGAAGGAGAAGGAGAAGGTGAAGTCTGGAGGGTGAATCAGAAGAAGTAGAAGAAGGAGAAGGAGAAGGTGAAGTCTGGAGGGTGAATCAGAAGAAGCAGAAGAAGGAGAAGGAGAAGGTGAAGTCTGGAGGGTGAATCAGAAGAAGTAGAAGAAGGAGAAGGAGAAGGTGTCGTCTGGAAGGTGAATCAGAAGAAGTAGACGAAGGAGAAGGAAAAGGTGAAGTCTGGAGGGTGAATCAGAAGAAGCAGAAGAAGGAGAAGGAGAAGGTGAAGTCTGGAGAGTGAATCAGTAGAAGTAGAAGAAGGAGAATGAGAAGGTGAAGTCTGGAGGGTGAATCAGAAGAAGCAGAAGAAGGAGAAGGAGAAGGTGAAGTCTGGAGGGTGAATCAGAAGAAGTAGAAGAAGGAGAAGGAGATGGTGTAGTCTGGAGGGTGAATCAGAAGAAGTAGACGAAGGAGAAGGAGAAGGTGAAGTCTGGAGGGTGAATCAGAAGAAGCAGAAGAAGGAGAAGGAGAAGGTGAAGTCTAGAGGGTGAATCAGAAGAAGTAGAAGAAGGAGATGGAGAAGGTGAACTCTGGAGGGTGAATCAGAAGAAGCAGAAGAAGGAGAAGGAGAAGGTGAAGTCAGGAGGGTGAATCAGAAGAAGCAGAAGAATGAGAAGGAGAAGGTGAAGTCTGGAGGGTGAATCAGAAGAAGCAGAAGAAGGAGAAGGAGAAGTTGAAGACTGGAGGGTGAATCAGAAGAAGTAGAAGAAGGAGAAGGAGAAGGTGAAGTCTGGAGGGTGAATCAGAAGAAGCAGAAGAAGGAGAAGGAGAAGGTGAAGTCTGGAGGGTGAATCAGAAGAAGCAGAAGAAGGAGAAGGAGAAGGTGAAGTCAGGAGGGTGAATCAGAAGAAGCAGAAGAAGGAGAAGGAGAAGGTGAAGTCTGGAGGGTGAATCAGAAGAAGCAGAAGAAGGAGAAGGAGAAGTTGAAGACTGGAGGGTGAATCAGAAGAAGTAGAAGAAGGAGAAGGAGAAGGTGAAGTCTGCAGGGTGAATCAGAAGAAGTAGAAGAAGGAGAAGGAGAAGGTGTAGTCTGGAGGGTGAATCAGAAGAAGTAGACGAAGGAGAAGGAGAAGGTGAAGTCTGGAGGGTGAATCAGAAGAAGCAGAAGAAGGAGAACGAGAAGGTGAAGTCTGGAGGGTGAATCAGAAGAAGTAGAAGAAGGAGAAGGAGAAGGTGAAGTCTGGAGGGTGAATCAGAAGCAGCAGAAGAAGGAGAAGGAGAAGGTGAAGTCTGGAGGGTGAATCAGAAGGAGTAGAAGAAGGAGAAGGAGAAGGTGAAGTCTGGAGGGTGAATCAGAAGAAGCAGAAGAAGGAGAAGGAGAAGGTGAAGACTGGAGGGTGAATCAGAAGAAGCAGAAGAAGGAGAAGGCGAAGGTGAAGTCTGGAGGGTGAATCAGAAGAAGCAGAAGAAGGAGAAGGGGAAGGTGAAGTCTGGAGGGTGAATCAGAAGAAGCAGAATAAGGAGAAGGAGAAGGTGAAGTCTGGAGGGTGAATCAGAAGAAGTAGAAGAAGGAGAAGGAGAAGGTGAAGTCTGGAGGGTGAATCAGAAGAAGTAGAAGAAGGAGAAGGAGAAGGTGAAGTCTGGAGGGTGAATCAGAAGAAGCAGAAGAAGGAGAAGGAGAAGGTGAAGTCTGGAGGGTGAATCGGAAGAAGCAGAAGAAGGAGAAGGAGAAGATGAAGTCTGGAGGGTGAATCAGAAGAAGTAGAAGAAGGAGAAGGAGAAGGTGAAGTCTGGAGGGTGAATCAGAAGATGCAGAAGAAGGAGAAGGAGAAGGTGAAGTCTGGAGGGTGAATCAGAAGAAGCAGAAGAAGGAGGAGGAGAAGGTGAAGTCTGGAGGGTGAATCAGAAGAAGCATTATAAGGAGAAGGAGAAGGTGAAGTCTGGAGGGTGAATCAGAAGAAGCAGAAGAAGGAGAAGGAGAAGGTGAAGTCAGGAGCGTGAATCAGAAGAAGTAGAAGAAGGAGAAGGAGAAGGTGAAGTCAGGAGGGTGAATCAGAAGAAGCAGAAGAAGGAGAAGGAGAAGGTGAAGTCTGGAGGGTGAATCAGAAGAAGGAGAAGGAGAAGGTGAAGTCTGGAGGGTGAATCAGAAGAAGCAGAAGAAAGAGAAGGAGAGGGTGAAGTCTGGAGGGTGAAGCAGAAGAAGCAGAAGAAGGAGAAGCAGAAGGTGAAGACTGGAGGGTGAATCAGAAGAAGTAGAAGAAGGAGAAGGAGTAGGTGAAGTCTGGAGGATGAATCAGAAGAAGTAGAAGAAGGAGAAGGAGAAGGTGAAGTCTGGAGGGTGAATCAAAAGAAGCAGAAGAAGGAGAAGGAGAAGGTGAGGTCTGGAGGGTGAATCAGAAGAAGCAGAAGAAGGCGAAGGAGAAGATGAAGTCTGAAGGGTGAATCAGAAGAAGTAGAAGAAGGAGAAGGAGAAGGTGAGGTCTGGAGGGTGAATCAGAAGAAGCAGAAGAAGGAGAAGGAGAAGGTGAAGTCTGGAAGGTGAATCAGAAGAAGCAGAAGAAGGAGAAAGAGAAGGTGAAGTCTGGAGGGTGAATCAGAAGAAGCAGAAGAAGGAGAAGGAGAAGGTGAAGTCAGGAGGGTGAATCAGAAGAAGCAGAAGAAGGAGAAGGAGAAGGTGCAGTTAGGAGGGTGAATCAGAAGGAGCAGAAGAAGGAGAAGGAGAAGGTGAAGTCACGGGGGTGAAGCAGAAGAAGTAGAAGAAGGAGAAGGAGAAGGTGAAGTCAGGAGGGTGAAGCAGAAGAAGCAGAAGAAGGAGAAGGAGAAGGTGAAGTCTGGAGGGCGCAGCAGAAGAAGCAGAAGAAGGAGAAGGAGAAGGTGAAGTCTGGAGGGTGAAGCAGAAGAAGCAGAAGAAGGAGAAGGAGAAGGTGAAGTCTGGAGGGTGAATCAGAAGAAGTGGAAGAAGGAGAAGGAGAAGGTGAAGTCAGGAGGGTGAAGCAGAAGAAGCAGAAGAAGGAGAAGGAGAAGGTGAAGTCTGGAGGGTGAAGCAGAAGAAGCAGAAGAAGGAGAAGGAGAATGTGAAGTCTGGAGGGCGAAGCAGAAGAAGGAGAAGGAGAAGGTGAAGTCTGGAGGGTGAAGCAGAAGAAGCAGAAGAAGGAGAAGGAGAAGGTGAAGTCTGGAGGGTGAATCAGAAGAAGTAGAAGAAGGAGTAGGAGAAGGTGAAGTCAGGAGGGTGAAGCAGAAGAAGCAGAAGAAGGAGAAGGAGAAGGTGAAGTCTGGAGGGTGAAGCAGAAGGAGCAGAAGAAGGAGAAGGAGAAGGTGAAGTCTGGAGGGTGAAGCAGAAGAAGCAGAAGAAGGAGAAGCAGAAGGTGAAGTCAGGAGGGTGAATCAAAAGAAGTAGAAGAAGGAGAAGGAGATGGTGAAGTCTGGAGGGTGAATCAGAAGAAGTAGAAGAAGGAGAAGGAGAAGGTGAAGTCTGGAGGGTGAATCAGAAGAAGTAGAAGAAGGAGAAGGAGAAGGTGAAGTCTGGAGGGTGAATCAGAAGAAGCAGAAGAAGGAGAAGAGAAGGTGAAGTCTGGAGGGGGAAGCAGAAGAAGTAGAAGAAGGAGAAGGAGAAGGTGAAGTCTGGAGGGTGAATCAGAAGAAGTAGAAGAAGGAGAAGGAGAAGGTGAAGTCTGGAGGGTGAATCAGAAGAAGTAGAAGAAGGAGAAGGAGAAGGTGAAGTCTGGAGGGTGAATCAGAAGAAGCAGAAGAAGGAGAAGGAGAAGGTGAAGTCTGGAGGGTGAATCAGAAGAAGTAGAAGAAGGAGAAGGAGAAGGTGTCGTCTGGAAGGTGAATCAGAAGAAGTAGACGAAGGAGAAGGAAAAGGTGAAGTCTGGAGGGTGAATCAGAAGAAGCAGAAGAAGGAGAAGGAGAAGGTGAAGTCTGGAGAGTGAATCAGTAGAAGTAGAAGAAGGAGAATGAGAAGGTGAAGTCTGGAGGGTGAATCAGAAGAAGCAGAAGAAGGAGAAGGAGAAGGTGAAGTCTGGAGGGTGAATCAGAAGAAGTAGAAGAAGGAGAAGGAGATGGTGTAGTCTGGAGGGTGAATCAGAAGAAGTAGACGAAGGAGAAGGAGAAGGTGAAGTCTGGAGGGTGAATCAGAAGAAGCAGAAGAAGGAGAAGGAGAAGGTGAAGTCTAGAGGGTGAATCAGAAGAAGTAGAAGAAGGAGATGGAGAAGGTGAACTCTGGAGGGTGAATCAGAAGAAGCAGAAGAAGGAGAAGGAGAAGGTGAAGTCAGGAGGGTGAATCAGAAGAAGCAGAAGAATGAGAAGGAGAAGGTGAAGTCTGGAGGGTGAATCAGAAGAAGCAGAAGAAGGAGAAGGAGAAGTTGAAGACTGGAGGGTGAATCAGAAGAAGTAGAAGAAGGAGAAGGAGAAGGTGAAGTCTGGAGGGTGAATCAGAAGAAGCAGAAGAAGGAGAAGGAGAAGGTGAAGTCTGGAGGGTGAATCAGAAGAAGCAGAAGAAGGAGAATGAGAAGGTGAAGTCAGGAGGGTGAATCAGAAGAAGCAGAAGAAGGAGAAGGAGAAGGTGAAGTCTGGAGGGGGAATCAGAAGAAGCAGAAGAAGGAGAAGGAGGAGGTGAAGACTGGAGGGTGAATCAGAAAAAGTAGAAGAAGGAGAAGGAGAAGGTGAAGTCTGGAGGGTGAATCAGAAGAAGTAGAAGAAGGAGAAGGAGAAGGCGAAGTCTGGAGGGTGAATCAGAAGAAGCAGAAAAAGGAGAAGGAGAAGGTGAAGTCTGGAGGGTGAATCAGAAGAAGCAGAAGAAGGAGGAGGAGAAGATGAAGTCTGGAGGGTGAATCAGAAGAAGTAGAAGAAGGAGAAGGAGAAGGTGAGGTCTGGAGGGTGAATCAGAAGAAGCAGAAGAAGGAGAAGGATATGGTGAAGTCTGAAGGGTGAATCAGAAGAAGCAGAAGAAGGAGAAGTAAAAGGTGAAGCCTGGAGGGTGAATCAGAAGAAGCAGAAGAAGGAGAAGGAGAAGGTGAAGTCTGGAGGGTGAATCAGAAGAAGCAGAAGAAGGAGAAGGAGAAGGTGAAGTCTGGAGGGTGAATCAGAAGAAGTAGAAGAAGGAGAAGGAGAAGGTGAAGTCTGGAGGGTGAATCAGAAGAAGTAGAAGAAGGAGAAGGAGAAGGTGAAGTCTGGAGGGTGAATCAGAAGAAGCAGAAGAAGGAGAAGGAGAAGGTGAAGTCTGGAGGGTGAATCAGAAGAAGCAGAAGAAGGAGAAGGAGAAGATGAAGTCTGGAGGGTGAATCAGAAGAAGTGGAAGAAGGAGTAGGAGAAGGAGAAGTCTGGAGGGTGAATCAGAAGAAGCAGAAGAAGGAGAAGGAGATGGTGAAGTCTGGAGGGTGAATCAGAAGAAGCAGAAGTAGGAGAAGGAGAAGGTGAAGTCTGGAGGGTGAATCAGAAGAAGCAGAAGAAGGAGAAGGAGAAGGTGAAGTCTGGAGGGTGAATCAGAAGAAGTAGAAGACGGAGAAGGAGAAGGTGAATTCTGGAGGCTGGAGGGTGAAGCAGAAGAAGTAGAAGAAGGAGAAGGAGAAGGTGAAGTCAGGAGGGTGAATCAGAAGAAGCAGAAGAAGGAGAAGGAGAAGGTGAAGTCTGGAGAGTGAATCAGAAGAATCAGAAGAAGGAGAAGGAGAAGGTGAAGTCTGGAGGGAGAATCAGAAGAAGCTGAAGAAAGAGGAAGGAGAAGGTGAAGTCTGGAGGGTGAAGCAGAAGAAGCAGAAGAAGGAGAAGGAGAAGGTGAAGACTGGAGGGTGAATCAGAAGAAGTAGAAGAAGGAGAAGGAGAAGGTGAAGTCTGGAGGGTGAATCAGAAGAAGTAGAAGAAGGAGTAGGAGAAGGTGAAGTCTGGAGGGTGAATCAGAAGAATGAGAAGAAGGAGAAGGAGAAGGTGAAGTCTGGAGGGTGAATCAGAAGAAGCAGAAGAAGGAGAAGGAGAAGGTGAAGTCAGGAGGGTGAATCAGAAGAAGCAGAAGAAGGAGAAGGAGAAGGTGAAGTTAGGAGGGTGAATCAGAAGAAGCAGAAGAAGGAGAAGGAGAAGGTGAAGTCAGGGGGGTGAAGCAGAAGAAGTAGAAGAAGGAGAAGGAGAAGGTGAAGTCTGGAGGGTGAATCAGAAGAAGCAGAAGAAGGAGAAGGAGAAGGTGAAGTCTGGAGGGTGAATCAGAAGAAGCAGAAGAAGGAGAAGGAGAAGATGAAGTCGAGGGTGAATCAGAAGAAGTAGATGAAGGAGAAGGAGAAGGTGAGGTCTGGAGGGTGAATCAGAAGAAGCAGAAGAAGGAGAAGGAGAAGGTGAAGTCTGAAGGGTGAATCAGAAGAAGCAGAAGAAGGAGAAGGAGAAGGTGAAGTCTGGAGGGTGAATCAGAAGAAGCAGAAGAAGGAGAAGTAGAAGGTGAAGTCTGGAGGGTGAATCAGAAGAAGCAGAAGAAGGAGAAGGAGAAGGTGAAGTCTGGAGGGTGAATCAGAAGAAGTAGAAGAAGGAGAAGGAGAAGGTGAAGTCTGGAGGGTGAATCAGAAGAAGTAGAAGAAGGAGAAGGAGAAGGTGAAGTCTGGAGGGTGAATCAGAAGAAGCAGAAGAAGGAGAAGGAGAAGGTGAAGTCTGGAGGGTGAATCGGAAGAAGCAGAAGAAGGAGAAGGAGAAGATGAAGTCTGGAGGGTGAATCAGAAGAAGTAGAAGAAGGAGTAGGAGAAGGAGAAGTCTGGAGGGTGAATCAGAAGAAGCAGAAGAAGGAGAAGGAGATGGTGAAGTCTGGAGGGTGAATCAGAAGAAGCAGAAGAAGGAGAAGGAGAAGGTGAAGTCTGGAGGGTGAATCAGAAGAAGCAGAAGAAGGAGAAGGTGAAGTCTGGAGGGTGAATCAGAAGAAGTAGAAGACGGAGAAGGAGAAGGTGAAGTCTGGAGGCTGGAGGGTGAAGCAGAAGAAGTAGAAGAAGGAGAAGGAGAAGGTGAAGTCAGGAGGGTGAATCAGAAGAGGTAGAAGAAGGAGAAGGAGAAGGTGAAGTCAGGAGGGTGAATCAGAAGAAGCAGAAGAAGGAGAAGGAGAAGGTGAAGTCTGGAGAGTGAATCAGAAGAATCAGAAGAAGGAGAAGGAGAATGTGAAGTCTGGAGGGTGAATCAGAAGAAGCTGAAGAAAGAGAAGGAGAAGGTGAAGTCTGGAGGGTGAAGCAGAAGAAGCAGAAGAAGGAGAAGGAGAAGGTGAAGACTGGAGGGTGAATCAGAAGAAGTAGAAGAAGGAGAAGGAGAAGGTGAAGTCTGGAGGGTGAATCAGAAGAAGTAGAAGAAGGAGTAGGAGAAGGTGAAGTTTGGAGGGTGAATCAGAAGAATGAGAAGAAGGAGAAGGAGAAGGTGAAATCTGGAGGGTGAATCAGAAGAAGCAGAAGAAGGAGAAGGAGAAGGTGAAGTCAGGAGGGTGAATCAGAAGAAGCAGAAGAAGGAGAAGGAGAAGGTGAAGTTAGGAGGGTGAATCAGAAGAAGCAGAAGAAGGAGAAGGAGAAGGTGAAGTCAGGGGGGTGAAGCAGAAGAAGTAGAAGAAGGAGAAGGAGAAGGTGAAGTCTGGAGGGTGAATCAGAAGAAGCAGAAGAAGGAGAAGGAGAAGGTGAAGTCTGGAGGGTGAATCAGAAGAAGCAGAAGAAGGACAAGGAGAAGATGAAGTCGAGGGTGAATCAGAAGAAGTAGATGAAGGAGAAGGAGAAGGTGAGGTCTGGAGGGTGAATCAGAAGAAGCAGAAGAAGGAGAAGGAGAAGGTGAAGTCTGAAGGGTGAATCAGAAGAAGCAGAAGAAGGAGAAGGAGAAGGTGAAGTCTGGAGGGTGAATCAGAAGAAGCAGAAGAAGGAGAAGGAGAAGGTGAAGTCTGGAGGGTGAATCAGAAGAAGCAGAAGAAGGAGAAGGAGAAGGTGAAGTCTGGAGGGTGAATCAGAAGAAGTAGAAGAAGGAGAAGGAGAAGGTGAAGTCTGGAGGGTGAATCAGAAGAAGTAGAAGAAGGAGAAGGAGAAGGTGAAGTCTGGAGGGTGAATCAGAAGAAGTAGAAGAAGGAGAAGGAGAAGGTGAAGTCTGGAGGGTGAATCGGAAGTAGCAGAAGAAGGAGAAGGAGAAGATGAAGTCTGGAGGGTGAATCAGAAGAAGTAGAAGAAGGAGTAGGAGAAGGAGAAGTCTGGAGGGTGAATCAGAAGAAGCAGAAGAAGGAGAAGGAGATGGTGAAGTCTGGAGGTTGAATCAGAAGAAGCAGAAGAAGGAGAAGGTGAAGTCTGGAGGGTGAATCAGAAGAAGTAGAAGACGGAGAAGGAGAAGGTGAAGTCTGGAGGCTGGAGGGTGAAGCAGAAGAAGTAGAAGAAGGAGAAGGAGAAGGTGAAGTCAGGAGGGTGAATCAGAAGAGGTAGAAGAAGGAGAAGGAGAAGGTGAAGTCAGGAGGGTGAATCAGAAGAAGCAGAAGAAGGAGAAGGAGAAGGTGAAGTCTGGAGAGTGAATCAGAAGAATCAGAAGAAGGAGAAGGAGAATGTGAAGTCTGGAGGGTGAATCAGAAGAAGCTGAAGAAAGAGAAGGAGAAGGTGAAGTCTGGAGGGTGAAGCAGAAGAAGCAGAAGAAGGAGAAGGAGAAGGTGAAGACTGGAGGGTGAATCAGAAGAAGTAGAAGAAGGAGAAGGAGAAGGTGAAGTCTGGAGGGTGAATCAGAAGAAGTAGAAGAAGGAGTAGGAGAAGGTGAAGTCTGGAGGGTGAATCAGAAGAATGAGAAGAAGGAGAAGGAGAAGGTGAAGTCTGGAGGGTGAATCAGAAGAAGCAGAAGAAGGAGAAGGAGAAGGTGAAGTCAGGAGGGTGAATCAGAAGAAGCAGAAGAAGGAGAAGGAGAAGGTGAAGTTAGGAGGGTGAATCAGAAGAAGCAGAAGAAGGAGAAGGAGAAGGTGAAGTCAGGGGGGTGAAGCAGAAGAAGTAGAAGAAGGAGAAGGAGAAGGTGAAGTCTGGAGGGTGAATCAGAAGAAGCAGAAGAAGGAGAAGGAGAAGGTGAAGTCTGGAGGGTGAATCAGAAGAAGCAGAAGAAGGAGAAGGAGAAGATGAAGTCTGGAGGGTGAATCAGAAGAAGTAGATGAAGGAGAAGGAGAAGGTGAGGTCTGGAGGGTGAATCAGAAGAAGCAGAAGAAGGAGAAGGAGAAGGTGAAGTCTGAAGGGTGAATCAGAAGAAGCAGAAGAAGGAGAAGGAGAAGGTGAAGTCTGGAGGGTGAATCAGAAGAAGCAGAAGAAGGAGAAGGAGAAGGTGAAGTCTGGAGGGTGAATCAGAAGAAGCAGAAGAAGGAGAAGGAGAAGGTGAAGTCTGGAGGGTGAATCAGAAGAAGCAGAAGAAGGAGAAGGAGAAGGTGAAGTCTGGAGGGTGAATCAGAAGAAGCAGAAGAAGGAGGAGGAGAAGGTGAAGTCTGGAGGGTGAATCAGAAGAAGCATTATAAGGAGAAGGAGAAGGTGAAGTCTGGAGGGTGAATCAGAAGAAGCAGAAGAAAGAGAAGGAGAAAGTGAAGTCTGGAGGGTGAAGCAGAAGAAACAGAAGAAGGAGAAGGAGAAGGTGAAGACTGGAGGGTGACTCAGAAGAAGTAGAAGAAGGAGAAGGAGAAGGTGAAGTCTGGAGGATGAATCAGAAGAAGTAGAAGAAGGAGAAGGAAAAGATGAAGTCTGGAGGGTGAATCAGAAGAAGTAGAAGAAGGAGAAGGTGAGGTCTGGAGGGTGAATCAGAAGAATCAGAAGAAGGAGAAGGAGAAGGTGAAGTCTGGAGGGTGAATCAGAAGAAGCAGAAGAAGGAGAAGGAGAAGGTGAAGTCTGGAGGGTGAATCAGAAGAAGCAGAAGAAGGAGAAGGAGAAGGTGAAGTCAGGAGGGTGAATCAGAAGAAGCAGAAGAAGGAGAAGGAGAAGGTGAAGTTAGGAGGGTGAATCAGAAGAAGCAGAAGAAGGAGAAGGAGAAGGTGAAGTCTGGAGGGTTAATCAGAAGAAGCAGAAGAAGGAGAAGGAGAAGGTGAAGTCTGGAGGGTGAATTAGAAGAAGCAGAAGAAGGAGAAGGAGAAGGTGAAGTCAGGAGGGTGAATCAGAAGAAGCAGAAGAAGGAGAAGGAGAAGGTAAAGTTAGGAGGGTGAATCAGAAGAAGCAGAAGAAGGAGAAGGAGCAGGTGAAGTCAGGGGGGTGAAGCAGAAGAAGTAGAAGAAGGAGAAGGAGAAGGTGAAGTCAGGAGGGTGAAGCAGAAGAAGCAGAAGAAGGAGAAGGAGAAGGTGAAGTCTGGAGGGCGCAGCAGAAGAAGCAGAAGAAGGAGAAGGAGAAGGTGAAGTCTGGAGGGTGAAGCAGAAGAAGCAGAAGAAGGAGAAGTAGAAGGTGAAGTCTGGAGGGTGAATCAGAAGAAGTAGAAGGAGGAGAAGGAGAAGGTGAAGTTAGGAGAGTGAAGCAGAAGAAGCAGAAGAAGGAGAAGGAGAAGGTGAAGTCTGGAGGGTGAAGCAGAAGAAGCAGAAGAAGGAGAAGGAGAAGGTGAAGTCTGGAGGGCGAAGCAGAAGAAGCAGAAGAAGGGGAAGGAGAAGGTGAAGTCTGGTGGGTGAAGCAGAAGAAGCAGAAGAAGGAGAAGGAGAAGGTGAAGTCTGGAGGGTGAATCAGAAGATGTAGAAGAAGGAGAAGGAGAAGGTGAAGTCAGGAGGGTGAAGCAGAAGAAGCAGAGGAAGGAGAAGGAGAAGGTAAAGTCTGGAGGGTGAAGCAGAAGAAGCAGAAGAAGGAGAAGGAGAAGGTGAAGTCTGGAGGGTGAAGCAGAAGAAGCAGAAGAAGGAGAAGGAGAACGTGAAGTCAGGAGGGTGAATCAGAAGAAGGAGAAGAAGGAGAAGGAGAAGGTGAAGTCTGGAGGGTGAATCAGAAGAAGTAGAAGAAGGAGAAGGAGAAGGTGAAGTCAGGAGGGTGAATCAGAAGAAGCAGAAGAAGGAGAAGGAGAAGGTGAAGTCTGGAGGGTGAATCAGAAGAATCAGAAGAAGGAGAAGGAGAAGGTGAAGTCTGGAGGGTGAATCAGAAGAAGCAGAAGAAAGAGAAGGAGAAGGTGAAGTCTGGAGGGTGAATCAGAAGAAGTAGAAGAAGGAGAAGGAGAAGGTGAAGTCTGGAGTGTGAATCAGAAGAAGCAGAAGAAGGAGAAGGAGAAGGTGAAGTCTGGAGGGTGAATCAGAAGAAGCAGAATAAGGAGAAGGAGAAGGTGAAGTCTGGAGGGTGAAGCAGAAGAAGCAGAAGAAGGAGAAGGAGAAGGTGAAGTCTGGAGGGTGAATCAGAAGATGTAGAAGAAGGAGAAGGAGAAGGTGAAGTCAGGAGGGTGAAGCAGAAGAAGCAGAGGAAGGAGAAGGAGAAGGTAAAGTCTGGAGGGTGAAGCAGAAGAAGCAGAAGAAGGAGAAGGAGAAGGTGAAGTCTGGAGGGTGAAGCAGAAGAAGCAGAAGAAGGAGAAGGAGAACGTGAAGTCAGGAGGGTGAATCAGAAGAAGGAGAAGAAGGAGAAGGAGAAGATGAAGTCTGGAGGGTGAATCAGAAGAAGTAGAAGAAGGAGAAGGAGAAGGTGAAGTCAGGAGGGTGAATCAGAAGAAGCAGAAGAAGGAGAAGGAGAAGGTGAAGTCTGGAGGGTGAATCAGAAGAATCAGAAGAAGGAGAAGGAGAAGGTGAAGTCTGGAGGGTGAATCAGAAGAAGCAGAAGAAAGAGAAGGAGAAGGTGAAGTCTGGAGGGTGAATCAGAAGAAGTAGAAGAAGGAGAAGGAGAAGGTGAAGTCTGGAGTGTGAATCAGAAGAAGCAGAAGAAGGAGAAGGAGAAGGTGAAGTCTGGAGGGTGAATCAGAAGAAGCAGAATAAGGAGAAGGAGAAGGTGAAGTCTGGAGGGTGAAGCAGAAGAAGCAGAAGAAGGAGAAGGAGAAGGTGAAGTCTGGAGGGTGAATCAGAAGAAGTAGAAGAAGGAGAAGGAGAAGGTGAAGTCTGGAGGGTGAAGCAGAAGAAGTAGAAGAAGGAGAAGGAGAAGGTGAAGTCAGGAGGGTGAATCAGAAGAAGTAGAAGAAGGAGAAGGAGAAGGTGAAGTCAGGAGGGTGAATCAGAAGAAGCAGAAGAAGGAGAAAGAGAAGGTGAAGTCTGGAGGGTGAATCAGAAGAATCAGAGGAAGGAGAAGGAGAAGGTGAAGTCTGGAGGGTGAATCAGAAGAAGCAGAGGAAGGAGAAGGAGAAGGTGAAGTCTGGAGGGTGAATCAGAAGAAGCAGAATAAGGAGAAGGAGAAGGTGAAGTCTGGAGGGTGAATCAGAAGAAGCAGAATAAGGAGAAGGAGAAGGTGAAGTCTGGAGGGTGAATCAGAAGAAGCAGAAGAAGGAGAAGGAGAAGATGAAGTCTGGAGGGTGAATCAGAAGAAGTAGAAGAAGGAGAAGGAGAAGGTGAAGTCTGGAGGGTGAAGCAGAAGTAGTAGAAGAAGGAGAAGGAGAAGGTGAAGTCAGGAGGGTGAATCAGAAGAAGTAGAAGAAGAAGAAGGAGAAGGTGAAGTCAGGAGGGTGGATCAGAAGAAACAGAAGAAGGAGAAGGAGAAGGTGAAGTCTGGAGGGTGAATCAGAAGAATCAGAAGAAGGAGAAGGAGAAGGTGAAGTCTGGAGGGTGAATCAGAAGAAGCAGAAGAAAGAGAAGGAGAAGGTGAAGTCTGGAGGGTGAAGCAGAAGAAACAGAAGAAGGAGAAGGAGAAGGTGAAGACTGGAGGGTGAATCAGAAGAAGTAGAAGAAGGAGAAGGAGAAGGTGAAGTCTGGAGGGTGTATCAGAAAAAGTAGAAGAAGGAGAAGGAAAAGGTGAAGTCTGGAGGGTGAATCAGAAGAAGCAGAAGAAGGAGAAGGAGAAGGTGAAGTCTGGAGGGTGAATCAGAAGAAGCAGAAGAAGGAGAAGGAGAAGATGAAGTCTGGAGGGTGAATCAGAAGAAGTAGAAGAAGGAGAAGGAGAAGGTGAATTCTGGAGGGTGTATCAGAAGTAGTAGAAGAAGGAGAAGGAGAAGGTGAAGTCTGGACGGTGAATCAGAAGAAACAGAAGAAGGAGAAGGAGAAGGTGAAGTCTGGAGGGTGAATCAGAAGAAGTAGAAGAAGGAGAAGTAGAAGGTGTAGTCTGGAGGGTGAATCAGAAGAAGTAGAAGAAGGAGAAGGAGAAGGTGAAGTCTGGAGGGTGAATCAGAAGAAGCAGAAGAAGGAGAAGGAGAAGGTGAAGTCTGGAGGGTGAATCAGAAGAAGCAGAAGAAGGAGAAGGAGAAGGTGAAGTCTGGAGGGTGAATCAGAAGAAGCAGAATAAGGAGAAGGAGAAGGTGAAGTCTGGAGGGTGAATCAGAAGAAGCAGAAAAAGGAGAAGGAGAAGGTGAAGTCTGAAGGGTGAATCAGAAGAAGTAGAAGAAGGAGAAGGAGAAGGTGAAGTCTGGAGGGTGAATCAGAAGAAGCAGAAGAAGGAGGAGGAGAAGGTGAAGTCTGGAGGGTGAATCAGAAGAAGCATTATAAGGAGAAGGAGAAGGTGAAGTCTGGAGGGTGAATCAGAAGAAGCAGAAGAAAGAGAAGGAGAAAGTGAAGTCTGGAGGGTGAAGCAGAAGAAACAGAAGAAGGAGAAGGAGAAGGTGAAGACTGGAGGGTGACTCAGAAGAAGTAGAAGAAGGAGAAGGAGAAGGTGAAGTCTGGAGGATGAATCAGAAGAAGTAGAAGAAGGAGAAGGAAAAGATGAAGTCTGGAGGGTGAATCAGAAGAAGTAGAAGAAGGAGAAGGTGAGGTCTGGAGGGTGAATCAGAAGAATCAGAAGAAGGAGAAGGAGAAGGTGAAGTCTGGAGGGTGAATCAGAAGAAGCAGAAGAAGGAGAAGGAGAAGGTGAAGTCTGGAGGGTGAATCAGAAGAAGCAGAAGAAGGAGAAGGAGAAGGTGAAGTCAGGAGGGTGAATCAGAAGAAGCAGAAGAAGGAGAAGGAGAAGGTGAAGTTAGGAGGGTGAATCAGAAGAAGCAGAAGAAGGAGAAGGAGAAGGTGAAGTCTGGAGGGTTAATCAGAAGAAGCAGAAGAAGGAGAAGGAGAAGGTGAAGTCTGGAGGGTGAATTAGAAGAAGCAGAAGAAGGAGAAGGAGAAGGTGAAGTCAGGAGGGTGAATCAGAAGAAGCAGAAGAAGGAGAAGGAGAAGGTAAAGTTAGGAGGGTGAATCAGAAGAAGCAGAAGAAGGAGAAGGAGCAGGTGAAGTCAGGGGGGTGAAGCAGAAGAAGTAGAAGAAGGAGAAGGAGAAGGTGAAGTCAGGAGGGTGAAGCAGAAGAAGCAGAAGAAGGAGAAGGAGAAGGTGAAGTCTGGAGGGCGCAGCAGAAGAAGCAGAAGAAGGAGAAGGAGAAGGTGAAGTCTGGAGGGTGAAGCAGAAGAAGCAGAAGAAGGAGAAGTAGAAGGTGAAGTCTGGAGGGTGAATCAGAAGAAGTAGAAGGAGGAGAAGGAGAAGGTGAAGTTAGGAGAGTGAAGCAGAAGAAGCAGAAGAAGGAGAAGGAGAAGGTGAAGTCTGGAGGGTGAAGCAGAAGAAGCAGAAGAAGGAGAAGGAGAAGGTGAAGTCTGGAGGGCGAAGCAGAAGAAGCAGAAGAAGGGGAAGGAGAAGGTGAAGTCTGGTGGGTGAAGCAGAAGAAGCAGAAGAAGGAGAAGGAGAAGGTGAAGTCTGGAGGGTGAATCAGAAGATGTAGAAGAAGGAGAAGGAGAAGGTGAAGTCAGGAGGGTGAAGCAGAAGAAGCAGAGGAAGGAGAAGGAGAAGGTAAAGTCTGGAGGGTGAAGCAGAAGAAGCAGAAGAAGGAGAAGGAGAAGGTGAAGTCTGGAGGGTGAAGCAGAAGAAGCAGAAGAAGGAGAAGGAGAACGTGAAGTCAGGAGGGTGAATCAGAAGAAGGAGAAGAAGGAGAAGGAGAAGGTGAAGTCTGGAGGGTGAATCAGAAGAAGTAGAAGAAGGAGAAGGAGAAGGTGAAGTCAGGAGGGTGAATCAGAAGAAGCAGAAGAAGGAGAAGGAGAAGGTGAAGTCTGGAGGGTGAATCAGAAGAATCAGAAGAAGGAGAAGGAGAAGGTGAAGTCTGGAGGGTGAATCAGAAGAAGCAGAAGAAAGAGAAGGAGAAGGTGAAGTCTGGAGGGTGAATCAGAAGAAGTAGAAGAAGGAGAAGGAGAAGGTGAAGTCTGGAGTGTGAATCAGAAGAAGCAGAAGAAGGAGAAGGAGAAGGTGAAGTCTGGAGGGTGAATCAGAAGAAGCAGAATAAGGAGAAGGAGAAGGTGAAGTCTGGAGGGTGAAGCAGAAGAAGCAGAAGAAGGAGAAGGAGAAGGTGAAGTCTGGAGGGTGAATCAGAAGATGTAGAAGAAGGAGAAGGAGAAGGTGAAGTCAGGAGGGTGAAGCAGAAGAAGCAGAGGAAGGAGAAGGAGAAGGTAAAGTCTGGAGGGTGAAGCAGAAGAAGCAGAAGAAGGAGAAGGAGAAGGTGAAGTCTGGAGGGTGAAGCAGAAGAAGCAGAAGAAGGAGAAGGAGAACGTGAAGTCAGGAGGGTGAATCAGAAGAAGGAGAAGAAGGAGAAGGAGAAGATGAAGTCTGGAGGGTGAATCAGAAGAAGTAGAAGAAGGAGAAGGAGAAGGTGAAGTCAGGAGGGTGAATCAGAAGAAGCAGAAGAAGGAGAAGGAGAAGGTGAAGTCTGGAGGGTGAATCAGAAGAATCAGAAGAAGGAGAAGGAGAAGGTGAAGTCTGGAGGGTGAATCAGAAGAAGCAGAAGAAAGAGAAGGAGAAGGTGAAGTCTGGAGGGTGAATCAGAAGAAGTAGAAGAAGGAGAAGGAGAAGGTGAAGTCTGGAGTGTGAATCAGAAGAAGCAGAAGAAGGAGAAGGAGAAGGTGAAGTCTGGAGGGTGAATCAGAAGAAGCAGAATAAGGAGAAGGAGAAGGTGAAGTCTGGAGGGTGAAGCAGAAGAAGCAGAAGAAGGAGAAGGAGAAGGTGAAGTCTGGAGGGTGAATCAGAAGAAGTAGAAGAAGGAGAAGGAGAAGGTGAAGTCTGGAGGGTGAAGCAGAAGAAGTAGAAGAAGGAGAAGGAGAAGGTGAAGTCAGGAGGGTGAATCAGAAGAAGTAGAAGAAGGAGAAGGAGAAGGTGAAGTCAGGAGGGTGAATCAGAAGAAGCAGAAGAAGGAGAAAGAGAAGGTGAAGTCTGGAGGGTGAATCAGAAGAATCAGAGGAAGGAGAAGGAGAAGGTGAAGTCTGGAGGGTGAATCAGAAGAAGCAGAGGAAGGAGAAGGAGAAGGTGAAGTCTGGAGGGTGAATCAGAAGAAGCAGAATAAGGAGAAGGAGAAGGTGAAGTCTGGAGGGTGAATCAGAAGAAGCAGAATAAGGAGAAGGAGAAGGTGAAGTCTGGAGGGTGAATCAGAAGAAGCAGAAGAAGGAGAAGGAGAAGATGAAGTCTGGAGGGTGAATCAGAAGAAGTAGAAGAAGGAGAAGGAGAAGGTGAAGTCTGGAGGGTGAAGCAGAAGTAGTAGAAGAAGGAGAAGGAGAAGGTGAAGTCAGGAGGGTGAATCAGAAGAAGTAGAAGAAGAAGAAGGAGAAGGTGAAGTCAGGAGGGTGGATCAGAAGAAACAGAAGAAGGAGAAGGAGAAGGTGAAGTCTGGAGGGTGAATCAGAAGAATCAGAAGAAGGAGAAGGAGAAGGTGAAGTCTGGAGGGTGAATCAGAAGAAGCAGAAGAAAGAGAAGGAGAAGGTGAAGTCTGGAGGGTGAAGCAGAAGAAACAGAAGAAGGAGAAGGAGAAGGTGAAGACTGGAGGGTGAATCAGAAGAAGTAGAAGAAGGAGAAGGAGAAGGTGAAGTCTGGAGGGTGTATCAGAAAAAGTAGAAGAAGGAGAAGGAAAAGGTGAAGTCTGGAGGGTGAATCAGAAGAAGCAGAAGAAGGAGAAGGAGAAGGTGAAGTCTGGAGGGTGAATCAGAAGAAGCAGAAGAAGGAGAAGGAGAAGATGAAGTCTGGAGGGTGAATCAGAAGAAGTAGAAGAAGGAGAAGGAGAAGGTGAATTCTGGAGGGTGTATCAGAAGTAGTAGAAGAAGGAGAAGGAGAAGGTGAAGTCTGGACGGTGAATCAGAAGAAACAGAAGAAGGAGAAGGAGAAGGTGAAGTCTGGAGGGTGAATCAGAAGAAGTAGAAGAAGGAGAAGTAGAAGGTGTAGTCTGGAGGGTGAATCAGAAGAAGTAGAAGAAGGAGAAGGAGAAGGTGAAGTCTGGAGGGTGAATCAGAAGAAGCAGAAGAAGGAGAAGGAGAAGGTGAAGTCTGGAGGGTGAATCAGAAGAAGCAGAAGAAGGAGAAGGAGAAGGTGAAGTCTGGAGGGTGAATCAGAAGAAGCAGAATAAGGAGAAGGAGAAGGTGAAGTCTGGAGGGTGAATCAGAAGAAGCAGAAAAAGGAGAAGGAGAAGGTGAAGTCTGAAGGGTGAATCAGAAGAAGTAGAAGAAGGAGAAGGAGAAGGTGAAGTCTGGAGGGTGAAGCAGAAGAAGTAGAAGAAGGAGAAGGAGAAGGTGAAGTCAGGAGGGTGAATCAGAAGAAGTAGAAGAAGGAGAAGGAGAAGATGAGGTCAGGAGGGTGAATCATAAGAAGCAGAAGAAGGAGAAGGAGAAGGTGAAGGCTGGAGGGTGAATCAGAAGAATCAGAAGAAGGAGAAGGAGAAGGTGAAGTCTGGAGGGTGAATCAGAAGAAGCAGAAGAAAGAGAAGGAGAAGGTGAAGTTGGAGGGTGAAGCAGAAGAAACAGAAGAAGGAGAAGGAGAAGGTGAAGACTGGAGGGTGAATCAGAAGAAGTAGAAGAAGGAGAAGGAGAAGGTGAAGTCTGGAGGGTGAATCAGAAGAAGTAGAAGAAAGAGAAGGAGAAGGTGAAGTCTGGAGGGTGAATCAGAAGAAGCAGAAGAAGGAGAAGGAGAAGGTGAAGTCTGGAGGGTGAATCAGAAGAAGCAGAAGAAGGAGAAGGAGAAGATGAAGTCTGGAGGGTGAATCAGAAGAAGTATAAGAAGGAGAAGGAGAAGGTGAGGTCTGGAGGGTGAATCAGAAGAAGCAGAAGAAGGAGAAGGAGAAGGTGAAGTCTGGAGGGTGAATCAGAAGAAGCAGAAGAAGGAGAAGGAGAAGGTGAAGTCTGGAGGGTGAATCAGAAGAAGCAGAAGAAGGAGAAGGAGAAGGTGAAGTCAGGAGGGTGAATCAGAAGAAGCAGAAGAAGGAGAAGGAGAAGGTGAAGTTAGGAGGGTGAATCAGAAGAAGCAGAAGAAGGAGAAGGAGCAGGTGATGTCAGGGGGATGAAGCAGAAGAAGTAGAAGAAGGAGAAGGAGAAGGTGAAGTCAGGACGGTGAAGCAGAAGAAGCAGAAGAAGGAGAAGGAGAAGGTGAAGTCTGGAGGGTGAATCAGAAGAAGTAGAAGAAGGAGAAGGAGAAGGTCAAGTCTGGAGGGTGAATCAGAAGAAGTAGAAGAAGGAGAAGGAGAAGGTGAAGTCTGGAGGGTGAAGCAGAAGAAGTAGAAGAAGGAGAAGGAGAAGGTGAAGTCAGGAGGGTGAATCAGAAGAAGTAGAAGAAGGAGAAGGAGAAGGTGAAGTCAGGAGGGTGAATCAGAAGAAGCAGAAGAAGGAGAAGAAGAAGGTGAAGTCTGGAGGGTGAATCAGAAGAATCAGAAGAAGGAGAAGGTTGAAGGTGAAGTCTGGAGGGTGAATCAGAAGAAGCAGAAGAAAGAGAAGGAGAAGGTGAAGTCTGGAGGGTGAATCAGAAGAAGTAGAAGAAGGAGTAGGAGAAGGTGAAGTCTGGAGTGTGAATCAGAAGAAGCAGAAGAAGGAGAAGGAGAAGGTGAAGTCTGGAGGGTGAATCAGAAGAAGCAGAATAAGGAGAAGGAGAAGGTGAAGTCTGGAGGGTGAATCAGAAGAAGCAGAAGAAGGAGAAGGAGAAGGTGAAGTCTGGAGGGTGAATCAGAAGAAGTAGAAGAAGGAGAAGGAGAAGGTGAAGTCTGGAGGGTGAAGCAGAAGAAGTAGAAGAAGGAGAAGGAGAAGGTGAAGTCAGGAGGGTGAATCAGAAGAAGTAGAAGATGGAGAAGGAGAAGGTGAAGTCAGGAGGGTGAATCAGAAGAAGCAGAAGAAGGAGAAGGAGAAGGTGAAGTCTGGAGGGTGAATCAGAAGAATCAGAAGAAGGAGAAGGAGAAGGTGAAGTCTGGAGGGTGAATCAGAAGAAGCAGAGGAAGGAGAAGGAGAAGGTGAAGTCTGGAGGGTGAATCAGAAGAAGCAGAATAAGGAGAAGGAGAAGGTGAAGTCTGGAGGGTGAATCAGAAGAAGCAGAATAAGGAGAAGGAGAAGGTGAAGTCTGGAGGGTGAATCAGAAGAAGCAGAAGAAGGAGAAGGAGAAGATGAAGTCTGGAGGGTGAAGCAGAAGAAGTAGAAGAAGGAGAAGGAGAAGGTGAAGTCTGGAGGGTGAAGCAGAAGAAGTAGAAGAAGGAGAAGGTGACGTCAGGAGGGTGAATCAGAAGAAGTAGAAGAAGGAGAAGGAGAAGGTGAAGTCAGGAGGGTGAATCAGAAGAAGCAGAAGAAGGAGAAGGAGAAGGTGAAGTCTGGAGGGTGAATCAGAAGAATCAGAAGAAGGAGAAGGAGAAGGTGAAGTCTGGAGGGTGAATCAGAAGAAGCAGAAGAAGGAGAAGGAGAAGGTGAAGTCTGGAGGGTGAATCAGAAGAAGCAGAAGAAGGAGAAGGATAAGGTGAAGTCTGGAGGGTGAATCAGAAGAAGCAGAAGAAGGAGAAGGAGAAGGTGAAGTCTGGAGGGTGAATCAGAAGAAGCAGAAGAAGGAGAAGGAGAAGATGAAGTCTGGCTGGTGAATCAGAAGAAGTAGAAGAAGGAGAAGGAGAAGGTGAAGTCTGGAGGGTGAATCAGAAGTAGTAGAAGAAGGAGAAGGAGAAGGTGAAGTCAGGAGGGTGAATCAGAAGAAGTAGAAGAAGGAGAAGGAGAAGGTGAAGTCAGGAGGGTGAATCAGAAGAAGCAGAAGAAGGAGAAAGAGAAGGTGAAGTCTGGAGGGTGAATCAGAAGAATCAGAGGAAGGAGAAGGAGAAGGTGAAGTCTGGAGGGTGAATCAGAAGAAGCAGAGGAAGGAGAAGGAGAAGGTGAAGTCTGGAGGGTGAATCAGAAGAAGCAGAATAAGGAGAAGGAGAAGGTGAAGTCTGGAGGGTGAATCAGAAGAAGCAGAATAAGGAGAAGGAGAAGGTGAAGTCTGGAGGGTGAATCAGAAGAAGCAGAAGAAGGAGAAGGAGAAGATGAAGTCTGGAGGGTGAATCAGAAGAAGTAGAAGAAGGAGAAGGAGAAGGTGAAGTCTGGAGGGTGAAGCAGAAGTAGTAGAAGAAGGAGAAGGAGAAGGTGAAGTCAGGAGGGTGAATCAGAAGAAGTAGAAAAAGAAGAAGGAGAAGGTGAAGTCAGGAGGGTGGATCAGAAGAAACAGAAGAAGGAGAAGGAGAAGGTGAAGTCTGGAGGGTGAATCAGAAGAATCAGAAGAAGGAGAAGGAGAAGGTGAAGTCTGGAGGGTGAATCAGAAGAAGCAGAAGAAAGAGAAGGAGAAGGTGAAGTCTGGAGGGTGAAGCAGAAGAAACAGAAGAAGGAGAAGGAGAAGGTGAAGACTGGAGGGTGAATCAGAAGAAGTAGAAGAAGGAGAAGGAGAAGGTGAAGTCTGGAGGGTGTATCAGAAAAAGTAGAAGAAGGAGAAGGAAAAGGTGAAGTCTGGAGGGTGAATCAGAAGAAGCAGAAGAAGGAGAAGGAGAAGGTGAAGTCTGGAGGGTGAATCAGAAGAAGCAGAAGAAGGAGAAGGAGAAGATGAAGTCTGGAGGGTGAATCAGAAGAAGTAGAAGAAGGAGAAGGAGAAGGTGAATTCTGGAGGGTGTATCAGAAGTAGTAGAAGAAGGAGAAGGAGAAGGTGAAGTCTGGACGGTGAATCAGAAGAAACAGAAGAAGGAGAAGGAGAAGGTGAAGTCTGGAGGGTGAATCAGAAGAAGTAGAAGAAGGAGAAGTAGAAGGTGTAGTCTGGAGGGTGAATCAGAAGAAGTAGAAGAAGGAGAAGGAGAAGGTGAAGTCTGGAGGGTGAATCAGAAGAAGCAGAAGAAGGAGAAGGAGAAGGTGAAGTCTGGAGGGTGAATCAGAAGAAGCAGAAGAAGGAGAAGGAGAAGGTGAAGTCTGGAGGGTGAATCAGAAGAAGCAGAATAAGGAGAAGGAGAAGGTGAAGTCTGGAGGGTGAATCAGAAGAAGCAGAAAAAGGAGAAGGAGAAGGTGAAGTCTGAAGGGTGAATCAGAAGAAGTAGAAGAAGGAGAAGGAGAAGGTGAAGTCTGGAGGGTGAAGCAGAAGAAGTAGAAGAAGGAGAAGGAGAAGGTGAAGTCAGGAGGGTGAATCAGAAGAAGTAGAAGAAGGAGAAGGAGAAGATGAGGTCAGGAGGGTGAATCATAAGAAGCAGAAGAAGGAGAAGGAGAAGGTGAAGGCTGGAGGGTGAATCAGAAGAATCAGAAGAAGGAGAAGGAGAAGGTGAAGTCTGGAGGGTGAATCAGAAGAAGCAGAAGAAAGAGAAGGAGAAGGTGAAGTCTGGAGGGTGAAGCAGAAGAAACAGAAGAAGGAGAAGGAGAAGGTGAAGACTGGAGGGTGAATCAGAAGAAGTAGAAGAAGGAGAAGGAGAAGGTGAAGTCTGGAGGGTGAATCAGAAGAAGTAGAAGAAAGAGAAGGAGAAGGTGAAGTCTGGAGGGTGAATCAGAAGAAGCAGAAGAAGGAGAAGGAGAAGGTGAAGTCTGGAGGGTGAATCAGAAGAAGCAGAAGAAGGAGAAGGAGAAGATGAAGTCTGGAGGGTGAATCAGAAGAAGTATAAGAAGGAGAAGGAGAAGGTGAGGTCTGGAGGGTGAATCAGAAGAAGCAGAAGAAGGAGAAGGAGAAGGTGAAGTCTGGAGGGTGAATCAGAAGAAGCAGAAGAAGGAGAAGGAGAAGGTGAAGTCTGGAGGGTGAATCAGAAGAAGCAGAAGAAGGAGAAGGAGAAGGTGAAGTCAGGAGGGTGAATCAGAAGAAGCAGAAGAAGGAGAAGGAGAAGGTGAAGTTAGGAGGGTGAATCAGAAGAAGCAGAAGAAGGAGAAGGAGCAGGTGATGTCAGGGGGATGAAGCAGAAGAAGTAGAAGAAGGAGAAGGAGAAGGTGAAGTCAGGACGGTGAAGCAGAAGAAGCAGAAGAAGGAGAAGGAGAAGGTGAAGTCTGGAGGGTGAATCAGAAGAAGTAGAAGAAGGAGAAGGAGAAGGTCAAGTCTGGAGGGTGAATCAGAAGAAGTAGAAGAAGGAGAAGGAGAAGGTGAAGTCTGGAGGGTGAAGCAGAAGAAGTAGAAGAAGGAGAAGGAGAAGGTGAAGTCAGGAGGGTGAATCAGAAGAAGTAGAAGAAGGAGAAGGAGAAGGTGAAGTCAGGAGGGTGAATCAGAAGAAGCAGAAGAAGGAGAAGAAGAAGGTGAAGTCTGGAGGGTGAATCAGAAGAATCAGAAGAAGGAGAAGGTTGAAGGTGAAGTCTGGAGGGTGAATCAGAAGAAGCAGAAGAAAGAGAAGGAGAAGGTGAAGTCTGGAGGGTGAATCAGAAGAAGTAGAAGAAGGAGAAGGAGAAGGTGAAGTCTGGAGTGTGAATCAGAAGAAGCAGAAGAAGGAGAAGGAGAAGGTGAAGTCTGGAGGGTGAATCAGAAGAAGCAGAATAAGGAGAAGGAGAAGGTGAAGTCTGGAGGGTGAATCAGAAGAAGCAGAAGAAGGAGAAGGAGAAGGTGAAGTCTGGAGGGTGAATCAGAAGAAGTAGAAGAAGGAGAAGGAGAAGGTGAAGTCTGGAGGGTGAAGCAGAAGAAGTAGAAGAAGGAGAAGGAGAAGGTGAAGTCAGGAGGGTGAATCAGAAGAAGTAGAAGATGGAGAAGGAGAAGGTGAAGTCAGGAGGGTGAATCAGAAGAAGCAGAAGAAGGAGAAGGAGAAGGTGAAGTCTGGAGGGTGAATCAGAAGAATCAGAAGAAGGAGAAGGAGAAGGTGAAGTCTGGAGGGTGAATCAGAAGAAGCAGAGGAAGGAGAAGGAGAAGGTGAAGTCTGGAGGGTGAATCAGAAGAAGCAGAATAAGGAGAAGGAGAAGGTGAAGTCTGGAGGGTGAATCAGAAGAAGCAGAATAAGGAGAAGGAGAAGGTGAAGTCTGGAGGGTGAATCAGAAGAAGCAGAAGAAGGAGAAGGAGAAGATGAAGTCTGGAGGGTGAAGCAGAAGAAGTAGAAGAAGGAGAAGGAGAAGGTGAAGTCTGGAGGGTGAAGCAGAAGAAGTAGAAGAAGGAGAAGGTGACGTCAGGAGGGTGAATCAGAAGAAGTAGAAGAAGGAGAAGGAGAAGGTGAAGTCAGGAGGGTGAATCAGAAGAAGCAGAAGAAGGAGAAGGAGAAGGTGAAGTCTGGAGGGTGAATCAGAAGAATCAGAAGAAGGAGAAGGAGAAGGTGAAGTCTGGAGGGTGAATCAGAAGAAGCAGAAGAAGGAGAAGGAGAAGGTGAAGTCTGGAGGGTGAATCAGAAGAAGTAGAAGAAGGAGAAGGATAAGGTGAAGTCTGGAGGGTGAATCAGAAGAAGCAGAAGAAGGAGAAGGAGAAGGTGAAGTCTGGAGGGTGAATCAGAAGAAGCAGAAGAAGGAGAAGGAGAAGATGAAGTCTGGCTGGTGAATCAGAAGAAGTAGAAGAAGGAGAAGGAGAAGGTGAAGTCTGGAGGGTGAATCAGAAGTAGTAGAAGAAGGAGAAGGAGAAGGTGAAGTCTGGACGGTGAATCAGAAGAAACAGAAGAAGGAGAAGGAGAAGGTGAAGTCTGGAGTGTGAATCAGAGGAAGTAGAAGAAGGAGAAGGAGAAGGTGTAGTCTGGAGGGTGAATCAGAAGAAGTAGACGAAGGAGAAGGAGAAGGTGAAGTCTGGAGGGTGAATCAGAAGAAGCAGAAGAAGGAAATGGAGAAGGTGAAGTCTGGAGGGTGAATCAGAAGAAGTAGAAGAAGGAGAAGGAGAAGGTGAAGTCTGGAGGGTGAATCAGAAGAAGCAGAAGAAGGAGAAGGAGAAGGTGAAGTCTGGAGGGTGAATCAGAAGAAGCAGAACAAGGAGAAGGAGAAGGAGAAGTCTGGAGGGTGAATCAGAAGAAGCAGAAGAAGGAGAAGGAGAAGGTGAAGTCTGGAGGGTGAAGCAGAAGAAGTAGAAGAAGGAGAAGGAGAAGGTGAAGTCAGGAGGGTGAATCAGAAGAAGTAGAAGAAGGAGAAGGAGAAGGTGAAGTCAGGAGGGTGAATCAGAAGAAGCAGAAGAAGGAGAAGGAGAAGGTGAAGTCTGGAGGGTGAATCAGAAGAATCAGAAGAAGGAGAAGGAGAAGGTGAAGTCTGGAGGGTGAATCAGAAGAAGCAGAAGAAGGAGAAGGAGAAGGTGAAGTCTGGAGGGTGAATCAGAAGAAGCAGAAGAAGGAGAAGGAGAAGGTGAAGTCATGAGGGTGAATCAGAAGAAGCAGAAGACGGAGAAGGAGAAGGTGAAGTTAGGAGGGTGAATCAGAAGAAGCAGAAGAAGGAGAAGGAGCAGGTGATGTCAGCGGGATGAAGCAGAAGAAGTAGAAGAAGGAGAAGGAGAATGTGAAGTCTGGAGGGTGAATCAGAATAAGTTGAAGAAGGAGAAGGAGAAGGTCAAGTCTGGAGGGTGAATCAGAAGAAGTAGAAGAAGGAGAAGGAGAAAGTGACGTCTGGAGGGTGAAGCAGAAGAAGTAGAAGAAGGAGAAGGAGAAGTTGAAGTCAGGAGGGTGAATCAGAAGAAGTAGAAGAAGGAGAAGGAGAAGGTGAAGTCAGGAGGGTGAATCAGAAGAAGCAGAAGAAGGAGAAGGAGAAGGTGAAGTCTGGAGGGTGAATCAGAAGAAGTAGAAGAAGGAGAAGGAGAAGGTGTTGTCTGGAGGGTGAATCAGAAGAAGTAGACGAAGGAGAAGGAGAAGGTGAAGTCTGGAGGGTGAATCAGAAGAAGCAGAAGAAGGAGAAGGAGAAGGTGAAGTCTGGAGGGTGAATCAGAAGAAGCAGAATAAGGAGAAGGAGAAGGTGAAGTCTGGAGGGTGAATCAGAAGAAGCAGAAAAAGGAGAAGGAGAAGGTGAAGTCTGAAGGGTGAATCAGAAGAAGTAGAAGAAGGAGAAGGAGAAGGTGAAGTCTGGAGGGTGAAGCAGAAGAAGTAGAAGAAGGAGAAGGAGAAGGTGAAGTCAGGAGGGTGATTCAGAAGAAGTAGAAGAAGGAGAAGGAGAATGTGAAGTCAGGAGGGTGAATCAGAAGAAGGAGAAGAAGGAGAAGGAGAAGGTGACGTCTGGAGGGTGAATCAGAAGAATCAGAAGAAGGAGAAGGAGAAGGTGAAGTCTGGAGGGTGAATCAGAAGAAGCAGAAGAAAGAGAAGGAGAAGGTGAAGTCTGGAGGGTGAAGCAGAAGAAACAGAAGAAGGAGAAGGAGAAGGTGAAGACTGGAGGGTGAATCAGAAGAAGTAGAAGAAGGAGAAGGAGAAGGTGAAGTCTGGAGGGTGAATCAGAAGAAGTAGAAGAAGGAGAAGGAGAAGGTGAAGTCTGGAGGGTGAATCAGAAGAAGCAGAAGAAGGAGAAGGAGAAGGTGAAGTCTGGAGGGTGAATCAGAAGAAGCAGAAGAAGGAGAAGGAACAGATGAAGTCTGGAGGGTGAATCAGAAGAAGTAGAAGAAGGAGAAGGAGAAGGTGAGGTCTGGAGGGTGAATCAGAAGAAGCAGAAGAAGGAGAAGGAGAAGGTGAAGTCTGGAGGGTGAATCAGAAGAAGCAGAAGAAGGAGAAGGAGAAGGTGAAGTCTGGAGGGTGAATCAGAAGAAGCAGAAGAAGGAGAAGGAGAAGGTGAAGTCAGGAGGGTGAATCAGAAGAAGCAGAAGAAGGAGAAGGAGAAGGTGAAGTTAGGAGGGTGAATCAGATGAAGCAGAAGAAGGAGAAGGAGCAGGTGATGTCAGGGGGATGAAGCAGAAGAAGTAGAAGAAGGAGAAGGAGAAGGTGAAGTCAGGACGGTGAAGCAGAAGAAGCAGAAGAAGGAGAAGGAGAAGGTGAAGTCTGGAGGGTGAATCAGAAGAAGTAGAAGAAGGAGAAGGAGAAGGTCAAGTCTGGAGGGTGAATCAGAAGAAGTAGAAGAAGGAGAAGGAGAAGGTGAAGTCTGGAGGGTGAAGCAGAAGAAGTAGAAGAAGGAGAAGGAGAAGGTGAAGTCAGGAGGGTGAATCAGAAGAAGTAGACGAAGGAGAAGAAGAAGGTGAAGTCAGGAGGGTGAATCAGAAGAAGCAGAAGAAGGAGAAGAAGAAGGTGAAGTCTGGAGGGTGAATCAGAAGAATCAGAAGAAGGAGAAGGAGAAGGTGAAGTCTGGAGGGTGAATCAGATGAAGCAGAAGAAAGAGAAGGAGAAGGTGAAGTCTGGAGGGTGAATCAGAAGAATTAGAAGAAGGAGAAGGAGAAGGTGAAGTCTGGAGTGTGAATCAGAAGAAGCAGAAGAAGGAGAAGGAGAAGGTGAAGTCTGGAGGGTGAATCAGAAGAAGCAGAATAAGGAGAAGGAGAAGGTGAAGTCTGGAGGGTGAATCAGAAGAAGCAGAAGAAGGAGAAGGAGAAGGTGAAGTCTGGAGGGTGAATCAGAAGAAGTAGAAGAAGGAGAAGGAGAAGGTGAAGTCTGGAGGGTGAAGCAGAAGAAGTAGAAGAAGGAGAAGGAGAAGGTGAAGTCAGGAGGGTGAATCAGAAGAAGTAGAAGAAGGAGAAGGAGAAGGTGAAGTCAGGAGGGTGAATCGGAAGAAGCAGAAGAAGGAGAAGGAGAAGGTGAAGTCTGGAGGGTGAATCAGAAGAATCAGAAGAAGGAGAAGGAGAAGGTGAAGTCTGGAGGGTGAATCAGAAGAAGCAGAGGAAGGAGAAGGAGAAGGTGAAGTCTGGAGGGTGAATCAGAAGAAGCAGAATAAGGAGAAGGAGAAGGTGAAGTCTGGAGGGTGAATCAGAAGAAGCAGAATAAGGAGAAGGAGAAGGTGAAGTCTGGAGGGTGAATCAGAAGAAGCAGAAGAAGGAGAAGGAGAAGATGAAGTCTGGAGGGTGAATCAGAAGAAGTAGAAGAAGGAGAAGGAGAAGGTGAAGTCTGGAGGGTGAAGCAGAAGAAGTAGAAGAAGGAGAAGGAGAAGGTGAAGTCAGGGGGGTGAAGCAGAAGAAGTAGAAGAAGGAGAAGGAGAAGGTGAAGTCAGGAGGGTGAAGCAGAAGAAGCAGAAGAAGGAGAAGAAGAAGGTGAAGTCTGGAGGGTGAATCAGAAGAAGCAGAAGAAGGAGAAGGAGAAGGTGAAGTCAGGAGGGTGAATCAGAAGAAGCAGAAGAAGGAGAAGGAGAAGGTGAAGTTAGGAGGGTGAATCAGAAGAAGCAGAAGAAGGAGAAGGAGAAGGTGAAGTCAGGGGGGTGAAGCAGAAGAAGTAGAACAAGGAGAAGGAGAAGGTGAAGTCAGGAGGGTGAAGCAGAAGAAGCAGAAGAAGGAGAAGGAGAAGGTGAAGTCTGGAGGGCGCAGCAGAAGAAGCAGAAGAAGGAGAAGGAGAAGGTGAATTCTGGAGAGTGAAGCAGAAGAAGCAGAAGAAGGAGAAGGAGGAGGTGAAGTCTGGAGGGTGAATCAGAAGAAGTAGAAGAAGGAGAAGGAGAAGGTGAAGTCAGGAGGGTGAAGCAGAAGAAGCAGAAAAAGGAGAAGGAGAAGGTGAAGTCTGGAGGGTGAAGCAGAAGAAGCAGAAGAAGGAGAAGGAGAAGGTGAAGTCTGGAGGGCGAAGCAGAAGAAGCAGAAGAAGGAGAAGGAGAAGGTGAAGTCTGGAGGGTGAAGCAGAAGAAGCAGAAGAAGGAGAGGGAGAAGGTGAAGTCTGGAGGGTGAATCAGAAGAAGTAGAAGAAGGAGAAGGAGAAGGTGAAGTCAGGACGGTGAAGCAGAAGAAGCAGAAGAAGGAGCAGGAGAAGGTGAAGTCTGGAGGGTGAAGCAGAAGAAGCAGAAGAAGGAGAAGGAGAAGGTGAAGACTGGAGGGTGAATCAGAAGATGTAGAAGAAGGAGAAGGAGAAAGTGAAGTCTGGAGGGAGAATCAGAAGAATTAGAAGAAGGAGAATGAGAAGGCGAAGTCTGGAAAGTGAATCAGCAGAAGCAGAAGAAGGAGAAGGAAAAGTGAAGTCTGGAGGGTGAATCAGAAGAAGCAGAAGAAGGAGAAGGAGAAGGTGAAGTCTGGAGGGAGAAGCAGAAGAAGTAGAAGAAGGAGAAGGAGAAGGTGAAGTCTGGAGGGTGAATCAGAAGAAGTAGAAGAAGGAGAAGGAGAAGGTGAAGTCTGGAGGGTGAATCAGAAGAAGTAGAAGAAGGAGAAGGAGAAGGTGAAGTCTGGAGGGTGAATCAGAAGAAGCAGAAGAAGGAGAAGGAGAAGGTGAAGTCTGGAGGGTGAATCAGAAGAAGTAGAAGATGGAGAAGGAGAAGGTGTAGTCTGGAGGGTGAATCAGAAGAAGTAGACGAAGGAGAAGGAGAAGGTGAAGTCTGGAGGTTGAATCAGAAGAAGCAGAAGAAGGAGAAGGAGAAGGTGAAGTCTGGAGGGTGAATCAGAAGAAGTAGAAGAAGGAGAAGGAGAAGGTGAAGTCTGGAGGGAGAATCAGAAGAAGATGAAGAAGGAGAAGGAGAAGGTGAAGTCTGGAGGGTGAATCAGAAGAAGCAGAAGAAGGACAAGGAGAAGGTGAAGTCTGGAGGGTGAATCAGAAGAAGTAGAAGAAGGAGAAGGAGAAGGTGAGGTCTGGAAAGTGAATCAGAAGAAGCAGAAGAAGGAGAAGGAGAAGGTGAAGTCTGGAGGGTGAATCAGAAGAAGCAGAAGAAGGAGAAGGAGAAGGTGAAGTCTGGAGGGTGAATCAGAAGAAGCAGAAGAAGGAGAAGGAGAAGGTGAAGTCAGGAGGGTGAAGCAGAAGAAGCAGAAGAAGGAGAAGGAGAAGGTGAAGTCTGGAGGGCGCAGCAGAAGAAGCAGAAGAAGGAGAAGGAGAAGGTGAAGTCTGGAGGGTGAAGCAGAAGAAGCAGAAGAAGGAGAAGGAGAAGGTGAAGTCTGGAGGGTGAATCAGAAGAAGTAGAAGAAGGAGAAGGAGAAGGTGAAGTCAGGAGGGTATAGCAGAAGAAGCAGAAGAAGGAGAAGGAGAAGGTGATGTCTGGAGGGTGAAGCAGAAGAAGCAGATGAAGGAGAAGGAGAAGGTGAAGTCTGGAGGGCGAATCAGAAGAAGTAGAAGAAGGAGAAGGAGAAGGTGAAGTCAGGGGGGTGAAGCAGAAGAAGTAGAAGAAGGAGAAGGAGAAGGTGAAGTCAGGAGGGTGAAGCAGAAGAAGCAGAAGAAGGAGAAGGAGAAGGTGAAGTCTGGAGGGCGCAGCAGAAGAAGCAGAAGAAGGAGAAGGAGAAGGTGAATTCTGGAGAGTGAAGCAGAAGAAGCAGAAGAAGGAGAAGGAGGAGGTGAAGTCTGGAGGGTGAATCAGAAGAAGTAGAAGAAGGAGAAGGAGAAGGTGAAGTCAGGAGGGTGAAGCAGAAGAAGCAGAAAAAGGAGAAGGAGAAGGTGAAGTCTGGAGGGTGAAGCAGAAGAAGCAGAAGAAGGAGAAGGAGAAGGTGAAGTCTGGAGGGCGAAACAGAAGAAGCAGAAGAAGGAGAAGGAGAAGGTGAAGTCTGGAGGGTGAAGCAGAAGAAGCAGAAGAAGGAGAGGGAGAAGGTGAAGTCTGGAGGGTGAATCAGAAGAAGTAGAAGAAGGAGAAGGAGAAGGTGAAGTCAGGACGGTGAAGCAGAAGAAGCAGAAGAAGGAGAAGGAGAAGGTGAAGTCTGGAGGGTGAAGCAGAAGAAGCAGAAGAAGGAGAAGGAGAAGGTGAAGTCTGGAGGGTGAATCAGAAGAAGCAGAAGAAGGAGAAGGAGAAGGTGAAGACTGGAGGGTGAATCAGAAGATGTAGAAGAAGGAGAAGGAGAAAGTGAAGTCTGGAGGGAGAATCAGAAGAATTAGAAGAAGGAGAATGAGAAGGCGAAGTCTGGAAAGTGAATCAGCAGAAGCAGAAGAAGGAGAAGGAGAAGGTGAAGTCTGGAGGGTGAATCAGAAGAAGCAGAAGAAGGAGAAGGAGAAGGTGAAGTCTGGAGGGAGAAGCAGAAGAAGTAGAAGAAGGAGAAGGAGAAGGTGAAGTCTGGAGGGTGAGTCAGAAGAAGTAGAAGAAGGAGAAGGAGAAGGTGAAGTCTGGAGGGTGAATCAGAAGAAGTAGAAGAAGGAGAAGGAGAAGGTGAAGTCTGGAGGGTGAATCAGAAGAAGCAGAAGAAGGAGAAGGAGAAGGTGAAGTCTGGAGGGTGAATCAGAAGAAGTAGAAGATGGAGAAGGAGAAGGTGTAGTCTGGAGGGTGAATCAGAAGAAGTAGACGAAGGAGAAGGAGAAGGTGAAGTCTGGAGGGTGAATCAGAAGAAGCAGAAGAAGGAGAAGGTGAAGTCTGGAGGGTGAATCAGAAGAAGTAGAAGAAGGAGAAGGAGAAGGTGAAGTCTGGAGGGAGAATCAGAAGAAGAAGAAGAAGGAGAAGGAGAAGGTGAAGTCTGGAGGGTGAATCAGAAGAAGCAGAAGAAGGACAAGGAGAAGGTGAAGTCTGGAGGGTGAATCAGAAGAAGTAGAAGAAGGAGAAGGAGAAGGTGAGGTCTGGAAAGTGAATCAGAAGAAGCAGAAGAAGGAGAAGGAGAAGGTGAAGTCTGGAGGGTGAATGAGAAGAAGCAGAAGAAGGAGAAGGAGAAGGTGAAGTCTGGAGGGTGAATCAGAAGAAGCAGAAGAAGGAGAAGGAGAAGGTGAAGTCAGGAGGGTGAAGCAGAAGAAGCAGAAGAAGGAGAAGGAGAAGGTGAAGTCTGGAGGGCGCAGCAGAAGAAGCAGAAGAAGGAGAAGGAGAAGGTGAAGTCTGGAGGGTGAAGCAGAAGAAGCAGAAGAAGGAGAAGGAGAAGGTGAAGTCTGGAGGGTGAATCAGAAGAAGTAGAAGAAGGAGAAGGAGAAGGTGAAGTCAGGAGGGTATAGCAGAAGAAGCAGAAGAAGGAGAAGGAGAAGGTGATGTCTGGAGGGTGAAGCAGAAGAAGCAGATGAAGGAGAAGGAGAAGGTGAAGTCTGGAGGGCGAATCAGAAGAAGTAGAAGAAGGAGAAGGAGAAGGTGAAGTCAGGAGGGTGAAGCAGAAGAAGCAGAAGAAGGAGAAGGAGAAGGTGAAGTCTGCAGGGTGAAGCAGAAGAAGCAGAAGAAGGAGAAGGAGAAGGTGAAGTCTGAAGGGTGAAGCAGAAGAAGCAGAAGAAGGAGAAAGAGAAGGTGAAGTCAGGAGAGTGAATCAGAAGAAGTAGAAGAAGGAGAAGGAGAAGGAGAAGTCTGGAGGGTGAATCAGAAGAAGTAGAAGAAGGAGAAGGAGAAGGTGAAGTCTGGAGGGTGAATCAGAAGAAGCAGAAGAAGGAGAAGGAGAAGGTGAAGTCTGGAGGGAGAAGCAGAAGAAGTAGAAGAAGGAGAAGGAGAAGGTGAAGTCTGGAGGGTGAATCAGAAGAAGTAGAAGAAGGAGAAGGAGAAGGTGAAGTCTGGAGGGTGAATCAGAAGAAGCAGAAGAAGGAGAAGGAGAAGGTGAAGTCTGGAGGGAGAAGCAGAAGAAGTAGAAGAAGGAGAAGGAGAAGGTGAAGTCTGGAGGGTGAATCAGAAGAAGTAGAAGAAGGAGAAGGAGAAGGTGAAGTCTGGAGGGTGAATCAGAAGAAGTAGAAGAAGGAGAAGGAGAAGGTGAAGTCTGGAGGGTGAATCAGAAGAAGCAGAAGAAGGAGAAGGAGAAGGTGAAGTCTGGAGGGTGAATCAGAAGAAGTAGAAGATGGAGAAGGAGAAGGTGTAGTCTGGAGGGTGAATCAGAAGAAGTACAAGAAGGAGAAGGAGAAGGTGAAGTCTGGAAGGTGAAGCAGAAGAAGCAGAAGAAGGAGAAGGTGATGTCTGGAGGGTGAATCAGAAGAAGTAGAAGAAGGAGAAGGAGAAGGTGAAGTCAGGAGGGTGAAGCAGAAGAAGCAGAAGAAGGAGAAGGAGAAGGTGATGTCTGGAGGGTGAAGCAGAAGAAGCAGAAGAAGGAGAAGGAGAAGGTGAAGTCTGGAGGGCGAAGCAGAAGGAGCAGAAGAAGGAGAAGGAGAAGGTGAAGTCTGGAGGATGAAGCAGAAGAAGCAGAAGAAGGAGAAGGAGAAGGTGAAGTCTGGAGGGTGAATCAGAAGAAGTAGAAGAAGGAGAAGGAGAAGGTGAAGTCAGGAGGGTGAAGCAGAAGAAGCAGAAGAAGGAGAAGGAGAAGGTGAAGTCTGGAGGGTGAAGCAGAAGAAGCAGAAGAAGGAGAAGGAGAAGGTGAAGTCTGGAGGGTGAAGCAGAAGAAGCAGAAGAAGGAGAAGGAGAAGGTGAAGTCAGGAGAGTGAATCAGAAGAATTACAAGAAGGAGAAGGAGAAGGTGAAGTCTGGAGGGTGAATCAGAAGAAGTAGAAGAAGGAGAAGGAGAAGGTGAAGTCTGGAGGGTGAATCAAAAGAAGTAGAAGAAGGAGAAGGAGAAGGTGAAGTCTGGAGGGTGAATCAGAAGAAGCAGAAGAAGGGGAAGGAGAAGGTGAAGTCTGGAGGGTGAATCAGAAGAAGTAGAAGAAGGAGAAGGAGAAGGTGAAGTCTGGAGGGTGAAGCAGAAGAAGTAGAAGAAGGAGAAGGAGAAGGTGAAGTCTGGAGGGTGAATCAGAAGAAGCAGAAGAAGGAGAAGGAGAAGGTGAAGTCTGGAGGGTGAATCAGAAGAAGTAGAAGATGGAGAAGGAGAAGGTGTAGTCTGGAGGGTGAATCAGAAGAAGTACAAGAAGGAGAAGGAGAAGGTGAAGTCTGGAAGGTGAAGCAGAAGAAGCAGAAGAAGGAGAAGGTGATGTCTGGAGGGTGAATCAGAAGAAGTAGAAGAAGGAGAAGGAGAAGGTGAAGTCAGGAGGGTGAAGCAGAAGAAGCAGAAGAAGGAGAAGGAGAAGGTGATGTCTGGAGGGTGAAGCAGAAGAAGCAGAAGAAGGAGAAGGAGAAGGTGAAGTCTGGAGGGCGAAGCAGAAGGAGCAGAAGAAGGAGAAGGAGAAGGTGAAGTCTGGAGGATGAAGCAGAAGAAGCAGAAGAAGGAGAAGGAGAAGGTGAAGTCTGGAGGGTGAATCAGAAGAAGTAGAAGAAGGAGAAGGAGAAGGTGAAGTCAGGAGGGTGAAGCAGAAGAAGCAGAAGAAGGAGAAGGAGAAGGTGAAGTCTGGAGGGTGAAGCAGAAGAAGCAGAAGAAGGAGAAGGAGAAGGTGAAGTCTGGAGGGTGAAGCAGAAGAAGCAGAAGAAGGAGAAGGAGAAGGTGAAGTCAGGAGAGTGAATCAGAAGAATTACAAGAAGGAGAAGGAGAAGGTGAAGTCTGGAGGGTGAATCAGAAGAAGTAGAAGAAGGAGAAGGAGAAGGTGAAGTCTGGAGGGTGAATCAAAAGAAGTAGAAGAAGGAGAAGGAGAAGGTGAAGTCTGGAGGGTGAATCAGAAGAAGCAGAAGAAGGGGAAGGAGAAGGTGAAGTCTGGAGGGAGAAGCAGAAGAAGTAGAAGAAGGAGAAGGAGAAGGTGAAGTCTGGATGGTGAATCAGAAGAAGTAGAAGAAGGAGAAGGTGAAGTCTGGAGGGTGCATCAGAAGAAGCAGAAGAAGGAGAAGGAGAAGGTGAAGTCTGCAGGGTGAAGCAGAAGAAGCAGAAGAAGGAGAAGGAGAAGGTGAAGTCTGAAGGGTGAAGCAGAAGAAGCAGAAGAAGGAGAAGGAGAAGGTGAAGTCAGGAGAGTGAATCAGAAGAAGTAGAAGAAGGAGAAGGAGAAGGAGAAGTCTGGAGGGTGAATCAGAAGAAGTAGAAGAAGGAGAAGGAGAAGGTGATGTCTGGAGGGTGAATCAGAAGAAGCAGAAGAAGGAGAAGGAGAAGGTGAAGTCTGGAGGGAGAAGCAGAAGAAGTAGAAGAAGGAGAAGGAGAAGGTGAAGTCTGAAGGGTGAATCAGAAGAAGTAGAAGAAGGAGAAGGAGAAGGTGAAGTCTGGAGGGTGAATCAGAAGAAGCAGAAGAAGGAGAAGGAGAAGGTGAAGTCTGGAGGGAGAAGCAGAAGAAGTAGAAGAAGGAGAAGGAGAAGGTGAAGTCTGGAGGGTGAATCAGAAGAAGGAGAAGAAGGAGAAGGAGAAGGTGAAGTCTGGAGGGTGAATCAGAAGAAGTAGAAGAAGGAGAAGGAGAAGGTGAAGTCTGGAGGGTGAATCAGAAGAAGCAGAAGAAGGAGAAGGAGAAGGTGAAGTCTGGAGGGTGAATCAGAAGAAGTAGAAGATGGAGAAGGAGAAGGTGTAGTCTGGAGGGTGAATCAGAAGAAGTACAAGAAGGAGAAGGAGAAGGTGAAGTCTGGAAGGTGAAGCAGAAGAAGCAGAAGAAGGAGAAGGTGAAGTCTGGAGGGTGAATCAGAAGAAGTAGAAGAAGGAGAAGGAGAAGGTGAAGTCTGGAGGGTGAATCAGAAGAAGTAGAAGAAGGAGAAGGTGAAGTCAGGAGGGTGAAGCAGAAGAAGCAGAAGAAGGAGAAGGAGAAGGTGAAGTCTGGAGGGTGAAGCAGAAGAAGCAGAAGAAGGAGAAGGAGAAGGTGAAGTCTGGAGGGCGAAGCAGAAGGGGCAGAAGAAGGAGAAGGAGAAGGTGAAGTCTGGAGGGTGAAGCAGAAGAAGCAGAAGAAAGAGAAGGAGAAGGTGAAGTCTGGAGGGTGAATCAGAAGAAGTAGAAGAAGGAGAAGGTGAAGGTGAAGTCTGGAGGGTGAAGCAGAAGAAGCAGAAGAAGGAGAAGGAGAAGGTGAAGTCAGGAGAGTGAATCAGAAGAATTACAAGAAGGAGAAGGAGAAGGTGAAGTCTGGAGGGTGAATCAGAAGAAGTAGAAGAAGGAGAAGGAGAAGGTGAAGTCTGGAGGGTGAATCAAAAGAAGTAGAAGAAGGAGAAGGAGAAGGTGAAGTCTGGAGGGTGAATCAGAAGAAGCAGAAGAAGGAGAAGGAGAAGGTGAAGTCTGGAGGGAGAAACAGAAGAAGTAGAAGAAGGAGAAGGAGAAGGTGAAGTCTGGAGGGTGAATCAGAAGAAGTAGAAGAAGGAGAAGGAGAAGGTGAAGTCTGGAGGGTGAATCAGAAGAAGCAGAAGAAGGAGAAGGAGAAGGTGAAGTCTGGAGGGTGAATCAGAAGAAGTAGAAGATGGAGAAGGAGAAGGTGTAGTCTGGAGGGTGAATCAGAAGAATTAGACGAAGGAGAAGGAGAAGGTGAAGTCTGGAGGGTGAATCAGAAGAAGCAGAAGAAGGAGAAGGAGAAGGTGAAGTCTGGAGGGTGAATCAGAAGAAGTAGAAGAAGCAGAAGGAGAAGGTGAAGTCTGGAGGGTGAATCAGAAGAAGCAGAAGAAGGAGAAGGAGAAGGTGAAGTCTGGAGGGAGAATCAGAAGAAGTAGAAGAAGGAGAAGGAGAAGGTAAAGTCTGGAGGGTGAATCAGAAGAAGCAGAAAAAGGAGATGGAGAAGCTAAAGTCTGGAGGGTGAATCAGAAGAAGCAGAAGAAGGAGAAGGAGAAGATGAAGTCTGGAGGGTGAATCAGAAGAAGTAGTAGAAGGAGAAGGAGAAGGTGAGGTCTGGAGGGTGAATCAGAAGAAGCAGAAGAAGGAGAAGGAGAAGGTGAAGTCTGGAGGGTGAATCAGAAGAAGCAGAAGAAGGAGAAGGAGAAGGTGAAGTCTGGAGGGTGAATCAGAAGAAGCAGAAGAAGGAGAAGGAGAAGGTGAAGTCAGGAGGGTGAATCAGAAGAAGCAGAAGAAGGAGAAGGAGAAGGTGAAGTTAGGAGGGTGAATCAGAAGAAGCAGAAGAAGCAGAAGGAGAAGGTGAAGTCAGGCGGGTGAAGCAGAAGAAGTAGAAGAAGGAGAAGGAGAAGGTGAAGTCAGGAGGGTGAAGCAGAAGAAGCAGAAGAAGGAGAAGGAGAAGGTGAAGTCTGGAGGGCGCAGCAGAAGAAGCAGAAGAAGGAGAAGGAGAAGGTGAATTCTGGAGGGTGAAGCAGAAGAAGCAGAAGAAGGAGAAGGAGGAGGTGAAGTCTGGAGGGTGAATCAGAAGAAGTAGAAGAAGGAGAAGGAGACGGTGAAGTCAGGAGGGTGAAGCAGAAGAAGCAGAAGAAGGAGAAGGTGAAGGTGAAGTCTGGAGGGTGAAGCAGAAGAAGCAGAAGAAGGAGAAGTAGAAGGTGAAGTCTGGAGGGCGAAGCAGAAGAAGCAGAAGAAGGAGAAGGAGAAGGTGAAGTCTGGAGGGTGATGCAGAAGAAGCAGAATAAGGAGAAGGAGAAGGTGAAGTCTGGAGGGTGAATCAGAAGAAGTAGAAGAAGGAGAAGGTGAAGTCAGGAGGGTGAAGCAGAAGAAGCAGAAGAAGGGGAAGGAGAAGGTGAAGTCTGGAGGGTGAAGCAGAAGAAGCAGAAGAAGGAGAAGGAGAAGGTGAAGTCTGGAGGGTGAAGCAGAAGAAGCAGAATAAGGAGAAGGAGAAGGTGAAGTCAGGAGGGTGAATCAGAAGAAGTAGAAGAAGGAGAAGGAGAAGGTGAAGTCAGGAGGGTGAAGCAGAAGAAGCAGAAGAAGGAGAAGGAGAAGGTGAAGTCTGGAGGGGGAAGCAGAAGAAGCAGAAGAAGGAGAAGTAGAAGGTGAAGTCTGGAGGGTGAAGCAGAAGAAGCAGAAGAAGGAGAAGGAGAAGGTGAAGTCAGGAGGGTGAAGCAGAAGAAGCAGAAGAAGGAGAAGGAGAAGGTGAAGTCTGGAGGGCGCAGCAGAAGAAGCAGAAGAAGGAGAAGGAGAAGTTGAAGTCTGGAGGGTGAAGCAGAAGAAGCAGAAGAAGGAGAAGGAGAAGGTGAAGTCTGGAGGGTGAATCAGAAGAAGTAGAAGAAGGAGAAGGAGAAGGTGAAGTCAGGAGGGTGAAGCAGAAGAAGCAGGAAAAGGAGAAGGAGAAGGTGAAGTCTGGAGGGTGAAGCAGAAGAAGCAGAAGAAGGAGAAGGAGAAGGTGAAGTCTGGAGGGTGAATCAGAAGAAGCAGAAGAAGGAGAAGGAGAAGGTGAAGTCTGGAGGGTGAATCAGAAGAAGCAGAAGAAGGAGAAGGAGAAGGTGAAGTCTGGAGGGTGAATCAGAAGAAGCAGAAGAAGGAGAAGGAGAAGGTGAAGTCTGGAGGGTGATTCAGAAGAAGCAGAAGAAGTAGAAGGAGAAGGTGAAGTCTGGAGGGTGAATCAGAAGAATAGAAGAAGGAGAAGGAGAAGGTGAAAACTGGAGGGTGAATCAGAAGAAGCAGAAGAAGGAGAAGGAGAAGGTGAAGTCAGGAGGGTGAATCAGAAGAAGCAGAAGAAGGAGAAGGAGAAGGTGAAGTCTGGAGGGTGAATCAGAAGAAGTAGAAGAAGGAGAAGGAGAAGGTGAAGTCTGGAGGGTGAATCAGAAGAAGCAGAAGAAGGAGATGGAGAAGCTAAAGTCTGGAGGGTGAATCAGAAGAAGCAGAAGAAGGAGAAGGAGAAGATGAAATCTGGAGGGTGAATCAGAAGAAGTAGTAGAAGGAGAAGGAGAAGGTGAGGTCTGGAGGGTGAATCAGAAGAAGCAGAAGAAGGAGAAGGAGAAGGTGAAGTCTGGAGGGTGAATCAGAAGAAGCAGAAGAAGGAGAAGGTGAAGTCTGGAGGGTGAATCAGAAGAAGCAGAGGAAGGAGAAGGAGAAGGTGAAGTCAGGAGGGTGAATCAGAAGAAGCAGAAGAAGGAGAAGGAGAAGGTGAAGTTAGGAGGCTGAATCAGAAGAAGCAGATGAAGGAGAAGGAGAAGGTGAAGTCAGGCGGGTGAAGCAGAAGAAGTAGAAGAAGGAGAAGGAGAAGGTGAATTCTGGAGGGTGAAACAGAAGAAGCAGAAGAAGGAGAAGGAGGAGGTGAAGTCAGGAGGGTGAATCAGAAGAAGTAGAAGAAGCAGAAGGAGAAGGTGAAGTCAGGAGGGTGAAGCAGAAGAAGCAGAAGAAGGAGAAGGAGAAGGTGAAGTCTGGAGGGGGAAGCAGAAGAAGCAGAAGAAGGAGAAGGAGAAGGTGAAGTCTGGAGGGTGAAGCAGAAGAAGCAGAAGAAGGAGAAGGAGAAGGTGAAGTCTGGAGGGTGAATCAGAAGAAGCAGAAGAAGGAGAAGGAGAAGGTGAAGTCAGGAGGTTGAAGCAGAAGAAGCAGAAGAAGGAGAAGGAGAAGGTGAAGTCTGGAGGGAGCAGCAGAAGAAGCAGAAGAAGGAGAAGGAGAAGGTGAAGTCTGGAGGGTGAAGCAGAAGAAGCAGAAGAAGGAGAAGGAGAAGGTGAAGTCTGGAGGGTGAATCAGAAGAAGTAGAAGAAGGAGAAGGAGAAGGTGAAGTCAGGAGGGTGAAGCAGAAGAAGCAGAAGAAGGAGAAGGAGAAGGTGAAGTCTGGAGGGTGAAGCAGAAGAAGCAGAAGAAGGAGAAGGAGAAGGTGAAGTCTGGATGGCGAAGCAGAAGGAGCAGAAGAAGGAGAAGGAGAAGGTGAAGTTTGGAGGGTGAAGCAGAAGAAGCAGAAGAAGGAGAAGGAGAAGGTGAAGTCTGGAGGGTGAATCAGAAGAAGGAGAAGAAGGAGAAGGAGAAGGTGAAGTCAGGAGGGTGAAGCAGAAGAAGCAGAAGAAGGAGAAGGAGAAGGTGAAGTCTGGAGGGTGAAGCAGAAGAAGCAGAAGAAGGAGAAGGAGAGGGTGAAGTCTGGAGGGTGAAGCAGAAGAAGCAGAAGAAGGAGAAGGAGAAGGTGAAGTCAGGAGGGTGAATCAGAAGAAGTAGAAGAAGGAGAAGGAGAAGGTGAAGTCTGGAGGGTGAATCAGAAGAAGTAGAAGAAGTAGAAGGAGAAGGTGAAGTCTGGAGGGTGAATCAGAAGAAGTAGAAGAAGGAGAAGGAGAAGGTGAAATCTGGAGGGTGATTCAGAAGAAGCAGAAGAAGGAGAAGGAGAAGGTAAAGTCTGGAGGGTGAATCAGAAGAAGTAGAAGAAGGAGAAGGAGAAGGGGAAGTCTGGAGGGTGAATCAGAAGAAGTAGAAGAAGGAGAAGGAGAAGGTGAAGTCTGGAGGGTGAATCAGAAGAAGCAGAAGAAGGAGAAGGAGAAGGTGAAGTCTGGAGGGTGAATCAGAAGAAGTAGAAGAAGGACAAGGAGAAGGTGTAGTCTGGAGGGTGAATCAGAAGAAGTAGAAGAAGGAGAAGGTGAAGTCAGGAGGGTGAAGCAGAAGAAGCAGAAGAAGGAGAAGGAGAAGGTGAAGTCTGGAGGGCGAAGCAGAAGAAGCAGAAGAAGGAGAAGGAGAAGGTGAAGTCAGGTGGGTGAATCAGAAGAAGTAGAAGAAGGAGAAGGAGAAGGTGAAGTCTGGAGGGTGAATCAGAAGAAGTAGAAGAAGGAGAAGGTGAAGTCTGGAGGGTGAATCAGAAGAAGTAGAAGAAGGAGAAGGAGAAGGTGAAGTCTGGAGGGTGAATCAGAAGAAGCAGAAGAAGGAGAAGGAGAAGGTGAAGTCTGGAGGGAGAAGCAGAAGAAGTAGAAGAAGGAGAAGGAGAAGGTGAAGTCTGGAGGGTGAACCAGAAGAAGTAGAAGAAGGAGAAGGAGAAGGTGAAGTCTGGAGGGTGAATCAGAAGAAGTAGAAGAAGGAGAAGGAGAAGGTGAAGTCTGGAGGGTGAATCAGAAGAAGCACAAGAAGGAGAAGGAGAAGGTGAAGTCTGGAGGGTGAATCAGAAGAAGTAGAAGAAGGAGAAGGAGAAGGTGTAGTCTGGAGGGTGAATCAGAAGAAGTAGACGAAGGAGAAGGAGAAGGTGAAGTCTGGAGGGTGAATCAGAAGAAGCAGAAGAAGGAGAAGGAGAAGGTGAAGTCTGGAGGGTGAATCAGAAGAAGTAGAAGAAGGAGAAGGAGAAGGTGAAGTCTGGAGGGTGAATCAGAAGAAGCAGAAGAAGGAGAAGGAGAAGGTGAAGTCTGGAGGGTGAATCAGAAGATGTAGAAGAAGGAGAAGGAGAAGGTGAAGTCTGGAGCGTGAATCAGAAGAAGCAGAAGAAGGAGAAGGAGAAGCTGAAGTCTGGAGGGTGAATCAGAAGAAGCAGAAGAAGGAGAAGGAGAAGATGAAGTTTGGAGGGTGAATCAGAAGAAGTAGAAGAAGGAGAAGGAGAAGGTGAGGTCTGGAGGGTGAATCAGAAGAAGCAGAAGAAGGAGAAGGAGAAGTTGAAGTCTGGAGGGTGAATCAGAAGAAGCAGAAAAAGGAGAAGGAGAAGGTGAAGTCTGGAGGGTGAATCAGAAGAAGCAGAAGAAGGAGAAGGAGAAGGTGAAGTCAGGAGGGTGAATCAGAAGAAGCAGAAGAAGGAGAAGGAGAAGGTGAAGTTAGGAGGGTGAATCAGAAGAAGCAGAAGAAGGAGAAGGAGAAGGTGAAGTCAGGGGGGTGAAGCAGAAGAAGTAGAAGAAGGAGAAGGAGAAGGTGAAGTCAGGAGGGTGAAGCAGAAGAAGCAGAAGAAGGAGAAGGAGAAGGTGAAGTCTGGAGGGCGCAGCAGAAGAAGCAGAAGAAGGAGAAGGAGAAGGTGAATTCTGGAGAGCGAAGCAGAAGAAGCAGAAGAAGGAGAAGGAGGAGGTGAAGTCTGGAGGGTGAATCAGAAGAAGTAGAAGAAGGAGAAGGAGAAGGTGAAGTCAGGAGGGTGAAGCAGAAGAAGCAGAAGAAGGAGAAGGAGAAGGTGAAGTCTGGAGGGTGAAGCAGAAGAAGCAGAAGAAGGAGAAGGAGAAGGTGAAGTCTGGAGGGCGAAGCAGAAGAAGCAGAAGAAGGAGAAGGAGAAGGTGAAGTCTGGAGGGTGAAGCAGAAGAAGCAGAAGAAGGAGAGGGAGAAGGTGAAGTCTGGAGGGTGAATCAGAAGAAGTAGAAGAAGGAGAAGGAGAAGGTGAAGTCAGGAGGGTGAAGCAGAAGAAGCAGAAGAAGGAGAAGGAGAAGGTGAAGTCTGGAGGGTGAAGCAGAAGAAGCAGAAGAAGGAGAAGAAGAAGGTGAAGTCTGGAGGGTGAAGCAGAAGAAGCAGAATAAGGAGAAGGAGAAGGTGATGTCAGGAGGGTGATTTAGAAGAAGTAGAAGAAGGAGAAGGAGAAGGTGAAGTCTGGAGGGTGAATCAGAAGAAGTAGAAGAAGGAGAAGGAGAAGGTGAAGTCTGGAGGGTGAATCAGAAGAAGCAGAAGAAGGAGAAGGAGAAGGTGAAGACTGGAGGGCGAATCAGAAGAAATAGAAGAAGGAGAAGGAGAAGGTGAAGTCTGGAGGGTGAATCAGAAGAAGCAGAAGAAGGAGAAGGAGAAGGTGAAGTCTGGAGGGTGAAGCAGAAGAAGCAGAATAAGGAGAAGGAGAAGGTGAAGTCTGGAGGGTGAATTAGAAGAAGTAGAAGAAGGAGAAGGTGAAGTCAGGAGGGTGAAGCAGAAGAAGCAGAAGAAGGGGAAGGAGAAGGTGAAGTCTGGAGGGTGAAGCAGAAGAAGCAGAAGAAGGAGAAGGAGAAGGTGAAGTCTGGAGGGTGAAGCAGAAGAAGCAGAAGAAAGAGAAGGAGAAGGTGAAGTCTGGAGGGTGAATCAGAAGAAGCAGAAGAAGGAGAAGGAGAAGGTGAAGTCAGGAGGGTGAAGCAGAAGAAGCAGAAGAATGAGAAGGAGAAGGTGAATTCTGGAGGGCGCAGCAGAGGAAGCAGAAGAAGGAGAAGGAGAAGGTGAAGTCTGGAGGGTGAAGCAGAAGAAGCAGAAGAAGGAGAAGGAGAAGGTGAAGTGTGGAGGGTGAATCAGAAGTAGAAGAAGGAGAAGGAGAAGGTGAAGTCAGGAGGGTGAAGCAGAAGAAGCAGAAGAAGGAGAAGGAGAAGGTGAAGTCTGGAGGGTGAATCAGAAGAAGCAGAAGAAGGAGAAGGAGAAGGTGAAGTCTGGAGGGCGAAGCAGAAGGAGCAGAGGAAGGAGAAGGAGAAGGTGAAGTCTGGAGGGTGAAGCAGAAGAAGCAGAAGAAGGAGAAGGAGAAGGTGAAGTCTGGAGGGTGAATCAGAAGAAGTAGAAGAAGGAGAAGGAGAAGGTGAAGTCAGGAGGGTGAAGCAGAAGAAGCAGAAGAAGGAGAGGGAGAAGGTGAAGTCTGGAGGGTGAAGCAGAAGAAGCAGAAGAAGGAGAAGGAGAAGGTGAAGCCTTGAGGATGAAGCAGAAGAAGCAGAAGAAGGAGAAGGAGAAGGTGAAGTCAGGAGGGTGAATCAGAAGAAGTAGAAGAAGGAGAAGGAGAAGGTGAAGTCTGGAGGGTGAATCAGAAGAAGTAGAAGAAGGAGAAGGAGAAGGTGAAGTCTGGAGGGTGAATCAGAAGAAGTAGAAGAAGGAGAAGGAGAAGGTGAAATCTGGAGGGTGAATCAGAAGAAGCAGAAGAAGGAGAAGGAGAAGGTGAAGTCTGGAGGGAGAAGCAGAAGAAGTAGAAGAAGGAGAAGGAGAAGGTAAAGTCTGGAGGGTGAATCAGAAGAAGTAGAAGAAGGAGAAGGAGAAGGTGAAGTCTGGAGGGTGAATCAGAAGAAGTAGAAGAAGGAGAAGGAGAAGGTGAAGTCTGGAGGGTGAATCAGAAGAAGCAGAAGAAGGAGAAGGAGAAGGTGAAGTCTGGAGGGTGAATCAGAAGAAGTAGAAGAAGGAGAAGGAGAAGGTGTAGTCTGGAGGGTGAATCAGAAGAAGTAGACGAAGGAGAAGGAGAAGGTGAAGTCTGGAGGGTGAATCAGAAGAAGTAGAAGAAGGAGAAGGAGAAGGTGAAGTCAGGAGGGTGAAGCAGAAGAAGCAGAAGAAGGAGAAGGAGAAGGTGAAGTCTGGAGGGTGAAGCAGAAGAAGCAGAAGATGGAGAAGGAGAAGGTGAAGTCTGAAGGGCGAAGCAGAAGAAGCAGAAGAAGGAGAAGGAGAAGGTGAAGTCTGGAGGGTGAAGCAGAAGAAGCAGAATAAGGAGAAGGAGAAGGTGAAGTCTGGAGGGTGAATCAGAAGAAGGAGAAGAAGGAGAAGGTGAAGTCAGGAGGGTGAAGCAGAAGAAGCAGAAGAAGGGGAAGGGGAAGGTGAATTCTGGAGGGTGAAGCAGAAGAAGTAGAAGAAGGAGAAGGAGAAGGTGAAGTCTGGAGGGTGAATCAGAAGAAGCAGAAGAAGGAGAAGGAGAAGGTGAAGTCTGGAGGGTGAATCAGAAGAAGTAGAAGAAGGAGAAGGAGAAGGTGTAGTCTGGAGGGTGAATCAGAAGAAGTAGACGAAGGAGAAGGAGAAGGTGAAGTCTGGAGGGTGAATCAGAAGAAGTAGAAGAAGGAGAAGGAGAAGGTGAAGTCAGGAGGGTGAATCAGAAGAAGCAGAAGAAGGAGAAGGAGAAGGTGAAGTCTGGAGGGTGAAGCAGAAGATGCAGAAGATGGAGAAGGAGAAGGTGAAGTCTGGAGGGCGAAGCAGAAGAAGCAGAAGAAGGAGAAGGAGAAGGTGAAGTCTGGAGGGTGAAGCAGAAGAAGCAGAATAAGGAGAAGGAGAAGGTGAAGTCTGGAGGGTGAATCAGAAGAAGGAGAAGAAGGAGAAGGTGAAGTCAGGAGGGTGAAGCAGAAGAAGCAGAAGAAGTGGAAGGAGAAGGTGAAGTCTGGAGGGTGAAGCAGAAGAAGCAGAAGAAGGAGAAGGAGAAGGTGAAGTCTGGAGGGTGCAGCAGAAGAAGCAGAAGAAGGAGAAGGAGAAGGTGAAGTCTGGAGGGTGAATCAGAAGAAGCAGAAGAAGGAGAAGGAGAAGGTGAAGTCAGGAGGGTGAAGCAGAAGAAGCAGAAGAAGGAGAAGGAGAAGGTGATGTCTGGAGGGCGCAGCAGAGGAAGCAGAAGAAGGAGAAGGAGAAGGTGAAGTCTGGAGGGTGAAGCAGAAGAAGCAGAAGAAGGAGAAGGAGAAGGTGAAGTGTGGAGGGTGAATGAGAAGAATTAGAAGAAGGAGAAGGAGAAGGTGAAGTCAGGAGGGTGAAGCAGAAGAAGCAGAAGAAGGAGAAGGAGAAGGTGAAGTCTGGAGGGTGAATCAGAAGAAGTAGAAGAAGGAGAAGGAGAAGGTGAAGTCAGGAGGGTGAAGCAGAAGAGGCAGAAGAAGGAGAAGGAGAAGGTGAAGTCTGGAGGGTGAAGCAGAAGAAGCAGAAGAAGGAGAAGGAGAAGGTGAAGTCTGGAGGGTGAAGCAGAAGAAGCAGAAGAAGGAGAAGGAGAAGGTGAAGTCAGGAGGGTGAATCAGAAGAAGTAGAAGAAGGAGAAGGAGAAGGTGAAGTCTGGAGGGTGAATCAGAAGAAGTAGAAGAAGGAGAAGGAGAAGGTGAAGTCTGGAGGGAGAAGCAGAAGAAGTAGAAGAAGGAGAAGGAGAAGGTAAAGTCTGGAGGGTGAATCAAAGAAGTAGAAGAAGGAGAAGGAGAAGGTGAAGTCTGGAGGGTGAATCAGAAGAAGTAGAAGAAGGAGAAGGAGAAGGTGAAGTCTGGAGGGTGAATCAGAAGAAGCAGAAGAAGGAGAAGGAGAAGGTGAAGTCCGGAGGGTGAATCAGAAGAAGTAGAAGAAGGAGAAGGAGAAGGTGTAGTCTGGAGGGTGAATCAGAAGAAGTAGACGAAGGAGAAGGAGAAGGTGAAGTCTGGAGGGTGAATCAGAAGAAGTAGAAGAAGGAGAAGGAGAAGGTGAAGTCAGGAGGGTGAAGCAGAAGAAGCAGAAGAAGGAGAAGGAGAAGGTGAAGTCTGGAGGGTGAAGCAGAAGAAGCAGAAGATGGAGAAGGAGAAGGTGAAGTCTGGAGGGCGAAGCAGAAGAAGCAGAAGAAGGAGAAGGAGAAGGTGAAGTCTGGAGGGTGAAGCAGAAGAAGCAGAAGAAGGAGAAGGAGAAGGTGAAGTCTGGAGGGTGAATCAGAAGAAGTAGAAGAAGGAGAAGGTGAAGTCAGGAGGGTGAAGCAGAAGAAGCAGAAGAAGGAGAAGGAGAAGGTGAAGTCTGGAGGGTGAAGCAGAAGAAGCAGAAGAAGGAAAAGGAGAAGGTGAAGTCTGGAGGTTGAAGCAGAAGAAGCAGAATAAGGAGAAGGAGATGGTGAAGTCAGGAGGGTGAATCAGAAGAAGTAGAAGAAGGAGAAGGAGAAGTTGAAGTCAGGAGGGTGAAGCAGAAGAAGCAGAAGAAGGAGAAGGAGAAGGTGAAGTCTGGAGGGTGAAGCAGAAGAAGCAGAAGAAGGAGACGGAGAAGGTGAAGTCTGGAGGGTGAATCAGAAGAAGTAGAAGAAGGAGAAGGAGAAGGTGAAGTCTGGAGGGTGAATCAGAAGAAGTAGAAGAAGGAGAAGGAGAAGGTGAAGTCTGGAGGGTGAAGCAGAAGAAGCAGAATAAGGAGAAGGAGAAGGTGAAGTCTGGAGGGTGAATCAGAAGAAGGAGAAGAAGGAGAAGGTGAAGTCAGGAGGGTGAAGCAGAAGAAGCAGAAGAAGGGGAAGGGGAAGGTGAATTCTGGAGGGTGAAGCAGAAGAAGTAGAAGAAGGAGAAGGAGAAGGTGAAGTCTGGAGGGTGAATCAGAAGAAGCAGAAGAAGGAGAAGGAGAAGGTGAAGTCTGGAGGGTGAATCAGAAGAAGTAGAAGAAGGAGAAGGAGAAGGTGTAGTCTGGAGGGTGAATCAGAAGAAGTAGACGAAGGAGAAGGAGAAGGTGAAGTCTGGAGGGTGAATCAGAAGAAGTAGAAGAAGGAGAAGGAGAAGGTGAAGTCAGGAGGGTGAAGCAGAAGAAGCAGAAGAAGGAGAAGGAGAAGGTGAAGTCTGGAGGGTGAAGCAGAAGAAGCAGAAGATGGAGAAGGAGAAGGTGAAGTCTGGAGGGCGAAGCAGAAGAAGCAGAAGAAGGAGAAGGAGAAGGTGAAGTCTGGAGGGTGAAGCAGAAGAAGCAGAATAAGGAGAAGGAGAAGGTGAAGTCTGGAGGGTGAATCAGAAGAAGGAGAAGAAGGAGAAGGTGAAGTCAGGAGGGTGAAGCAGAAGAAGCAGAAGAAGTGGAAGGAGAAGGTGAAGTCTGGAGGGTGAAGCAGAAGAAGCAGAAGAAGGAGAAGGAGAAGGTGAAGTCTGGAGGGTGAAGCAGAAGAAGCAGAAGAAGGAGAAGGAGAAGGTGAAGTCTGGAGGGTGAATCAGAAGAAGCAGAAGAAGGAGAAGGAGAAGGTGAAGTCAGGAGGGTGAAGCAGAAGAAGCAGAAGAAGGAGAAGGAGAAGGTGATGTCTGGAGGGCGCAGCAGAGGAAGCAGAAGAAGGAGAAGGAGAAGGTGAAGTCTGGAGGGTGAAGCAGAAGAAGCAGAAGAAGGAGAAGGAGAAGGTGAAGTGTGGAGGGTGAATGAGAAGAAGTAGAAGAAGGAGAAGGAGAAGGTGAAGTCAGGAGGGTGAAGCAGAAGAAGCAGAAGAAGGAGAAGGAGAAGGTGAAGTCTGGAGGGTGAAGCAGACGAAGCAGAAGAAGGAGAAGGAGAAGGTGAAGTCTGGAGGGCGAAGCAGAAGGAGCAGAGGAAGGAGAAGGAGAAGGTGAAGTCTGGAGGGTGAAGCAGAAGAAGCAGAAGAAGGAGAAGGAGAAGGTGAAGTCTGGAGGGTGAATAAGAAGAAGTAGAAGAAGGAGAAGGAGAAGGTGAAGTCAGGAGGGTGAAGCAGAAGAGGCAGAAGAAGGAGAAGGAGAAGGTGAAGTCTGGAGGGTGAAGCAGAAGAAGCAGAAGAAGGAGAAGGAGAAGGTGAAGTCTGGAGGGTGAAGCAGAAGAAGCAGAAGAAGGAGAAGGAGAAGGTGAAGTCAGGAGGGTGAATCAGAAGAAGTAGAAGAAGGAGAAGGAGAAGGTGAAGTCTGGAGGGTGAATCAGAAGAAGTAGAAGAAGGAGAAGGAGAAGGTGAAGTCTGGAGGGAGAAGCAGAAGAAGTAGAAGAAGGAGAAGGAGAAGGTAAAGTCTGGAGGGTGAATCAAAGAAGTAGAAGAAGGAGAAGGAGAAGGTGAAGTCTGGAGGGTGAATCAGAAGAAGTAGAAGAAGGAGAAGGAGAAGGTGAAGTCTGGAGGGTGAATCAGAAGAAGCAGAAGAAGGAGAAGGAGAAGGTGAAGTCTGGAGGGTGAATCAGAAGAAGTAGAAGAAGGAGAAGCAGAAGGTGTAGTCTGGAGGGTGAATCAGAAGAAGTAGACGAAGGAGAAGGAGAAGGTGAAGTCTGGAGGGTGAATCAGAAGAAGTAGAAGAAGGAGAAGGAGAAGTCAGGAGGGTGAAGCAGAAGAAGCAGAAGAAGGAGAAGGAGAAGGTGAGGTCTGGAGGGTGAAGCAGAAGAAGCAGAAGAAGGAAAAGGAGAAGGTGAAGTCTGGAGGTTGAAGCAGAAGAAGCAGAATAAGGAGAAGGAGATGTTGAAGTCAGGAGGGTGAATCAGAAGAAGTAGAAGAAGGAGAAGGAGAAGGTGAAGTCAGGAGGGTGAAGCAGAAGAAGCAGAAGAAGGAGAAGGAGAAGGTGAAGTCTGGAGGGTGAAGCAGAAGAAGCAGAAGAAGGAGAAGGAGAAGGTGAAGTCTGGAGGGTGAATCAGAAGAAGTAGAAGAAGGAGAAGGAGAAGGTGAAGTCTGGAGGGTGAATCAGAAGAAGTAGAAGAAGGAGAAGGAGAAGGTGAAGTCTGGAGGGTGAATCAGAAGAAGTAGAAGAAGGAGAAGGAGAAGGTGAAATCTGGAGGGTGAATCAGAAGAAGCAGAAGAAGGAGAAGGAGAAGGTGAAGTCTGGAGGGAGAAGCAGAAGAAGTAGAAGAAGGAGAAGGAGAAGGTAAAGTCTGGAGGGTGAATCAGAAGAAGTAGAAGATGGAGAAGGAGAAGGTGAAGTCTGGAGGGTGAATCAGAAGAAGTAGAAGAAGGAGAAGGAGAAGGTGAAGTCTGGAGGGTGAATCAGAAGAAGTAGAAGAAGGAGAAGGAGAAGGTGAAATCTGGAGGGTGAATCAGAAGAAGCAGAAGAAGGAGAAGGAGAAGGTGAAGTCTGGAGGGAGAAGCAGAAGAAGTAGAAGAAGGAGAAGGAGAAGGTAAAGTCTGGAGGGTGAATCAGAAGAAGTAGAAGAAGGAGAAGGAGAAGGTGAAGTCTGGAGGGTGAATCAGAAGAAGTAGAAGAAGGAGAAGGAGAAGGTGAAGTCTGGAGGGTGAATCAGAAGAAGTAGAAGATGGAGAAGGAGAAGGTGTAGTCTGGAGGGTGAATCAGAAGATGTGGACGAAGGAGAAGGAGAAGGTGATGTATGGAGGGTGAATCAGAAGAAGTAGAAGAAGGAGAAGGTGAAGTCAGGAGGGTGAATCAGAAGAAGTAGAAGAAGGAGAAGGAGAAGGTGAGGTCTGGAGGGTGAATCAGAAGAAGCAGAAGAAGGAGAAGGAGAAGTTGAAGTCTGGAGGGTGAATCAGAAGAAGCAGAAAAAGGAGAAGGAGAAGGTGAAGTCTGGAGGGTGAATCAGAAGAAGCAGAAGAAGGAGAAGGAGAAGGAGAAGTCAGGAGGGTGAATCAGAAGAAGCAGAAGAAGGAGAAGGAGAAGGTGAAGTTAGGAGGGTGAATCAGAAGAAGCAGAAGAAGGAGAAGGAGAAGGTGAAGTCAGGGGGGTGAAGCAGAAGATGTAGAAGAAGGAGAAGGAGAAGGTGAAGTCAGGAGGGTGAATCAGAAGAAGCAGAAGAAGGAGAAGGAGCAGGTGAAGTCTGGAGGGCGCAGGAGAAGAAGCAGAAGAAGGAGAAGGAGAAGGTGAATTCTGGAGAGTGAAGCAGAAGAAGCAGAAGAAGGAGAAGGAGGAGGTGAAGTCTGGAGGGTGAATCAGAAGAAGTAGAAGAAGGAGAAGGAGAAGGTGAAGTCAGGATGGTGAAGCAGAAGAAGCAGAAGAAGGAGAAGGAGAAGGTTAAGTCTGGAGGGTGAAGCAGAAGAAGCAGAAGAAGGAGAAGGAGAAGGTGAAGTCTGGAGGGCGAAGCAGAAGAAGCAGAAGAAGGAGAAAGAGAAGGTGAAGTCTGAAGGGTGAAGCAGAAGAAGCAGAAGAAGGAGAAGGAGAAGGTGAAGTCTGGAGGGTGAATCAGAAGAAGAAGAATAAGGAGAAGGAGAAGGTGAAGTCAGGAGGGTGAAGCAGAAGAAGCAGAAGAAGGAGAAGGAGAAGGTGAAGTCTGGAGGGTGAAGCAGAAGAAGCAGAAGAAGGAGAAGGAGAAGGTGAAGTCTGGAGGGTGAAGCAGAAGAAGCAGAATAAGGAGAAGGAGAAGGTGATGTCAGGAGGGTGATACAGAAGAAGTAGAAGAAGGAGAAGGAGAAGGTGAAGTCTGGAGGGTGAATCAGAAGAAGTAGAAGAAGGAGAAGGAGAAGGTGAAGTCTGGAGGGTGAATCAGAAGAAGTAGAAGAAGGAGAAGGAGAAGGTGAAGTCTGGAGGGTGAATCAGAAGAAGCAGAAGAAGGAGAAGGAGAAGGTGAAGACTGGAGGGCGAATCAGAAGAAATAGAAGAAGGAGAAGGAGAAGGTGAAGTCTGGAGGGTGAATCAGAAGAAGCAGAAGAAGGAGAAGGAGAAGGTGAAGTCTGGAGGGTGAAGCAGAAGAAGTAGAAGAAGGAGAAGGAGAAGGTGAAGTCAGGAGGGTGAAGCAGAAGAAGTAGAAGAAGGAGAAGGAGAAGGTGAAGTCTGTAGGTTGAATCAGAAGAAGCAGAAGAAGGAGAAGGAGAAGGTGAAGTCTGGAGGGTGAATCAGAAGAAGCAGAAGAAGGAGAAGGAGAAGGTGAAGTCTGGAGGGTGAATCAGAAGAAGTAGAAGAAGGAGAAGGAGAAGGTGAAGTCTGGAGGGTGAATCAGAAGAAGCAGAAGAAGGAGAAGGAGAAGGTGAAGTCTGGAGGGTGAATCAGAAGAAGCAGAAGAAGGAGAAGGAGAAGGTGAAGTCTGGAGGGTGAATCAGAAGAAGTAAAAGAAGGAGAAGGAGAAGGTGTAGTCTGGAGGTTGAATCAGAAGAAGTAGACGAAGGAGAAGGAGAAGGTGAAGTCTGGAGGGTGAATCAGAAGAAGTAGAAGAAGGAGAAGGAGAAGGTGAAGTCAGGAGGGTGAAGCAGAAGAAGCAGAAGAAGGAGAAGGAGAAGGTGAAGTCTGGAGGGTGAAGCAGAAGAAGCAGAAGATGGAGAAGGAGAAGGTGAAGTCTGGAGGGCGAAGCAGAAGAAGCAGAAGAAGGAGAAGGAGAAGGTGAAGTCTGGAGGGTGAAGGAGAAGAAGCAGAAGAAGGAGAAGGAGAAGGTGAAGTCTGGAGGGTGAATCAGAAGAGGTAGAAGAAGGAGAAGGTGAAGTCAGGCGGGTGAAGCAGAAGAAGCAGAAGAAGGAGAAGGAGAAGGTGAAGTCTGGAGGGTGAAGCAGAAGAAGCAGAAGAAGGAAAAGGAGAAGGTGAAGTCTGGAGGGTGAAGCAGAAGAAGCAGAATAAGGAGAAGGAGAAGTTGAAGTCTGGAGGGTGAAGCAGAAGAAGCAGAAGAAGGAGAAGGAGAAGGTGAAGTCAGGTGGGTGAATCAGAAGAAGTAGAAGAAGGAGAAGGAGAAGGTGAAGTCTGGAGGGTGAATCAGAAGAAGTAGAAGAAGGAGAAGGAGAAGGTGAAGTCTGGAGGGTGAATCAGAAGAAGTAGAAGAAGGAGAAGGAGAAGGTGAAGTCTGGAGGGTGAATCAGAAGAAGCAGAAGAAATGAAGGAGAAGGTGAAGTCTGGAGGGAGAAGCAGAAGAAGTAGAAGAAGGAGAAGGAGAAGCTGAAGTCTGGAGGGTGAATCAGAAGAAGTAGAAGAAGGAGAAGGAGAAGGTGAAGTCTGGAGGGTGAATCAGAAGAAGTAGAAGAAGGAGAAGGAGAAGGTGAAGTCTGGAGGGTGAATCAGAAGAAGCAGAAGAAGGAGAAGGAGAAGGTGAAGTCTGGAGGGTGAAGCAGAAGAAGCAGAATAAGGAGAAGGAGAACGTGAAGTCTGGAGGGTGAATCAGAAGAAGTAGAAGAAGGAGAAGGTGAAGTCAGGAGGGTGAAGCAGAAGAAGCAGAAGAAGGGGAAGGAGAAGGTGAAGTCTGGAGGGTGAAGCAGAAGAAGCAGAAGAAGGAGAAGGAGAAGGTGAAGTCTGGAGGGAGAAGCAGAAGGAGTAGAAGAAGGAGAAGGAGAAGGTAAAGTCTGGAGGGTGAATCAGAAGAAGTAGAAGAAGGAGAAGGAGAAGGTGAAGTCTGGAGGGTGAATCAGAAGAAGTAGAAGAAGGAGAAGGAGAAGGTGAAGTCTGGAGGGTGAATCAGAAGAAGTAGAAGATGGAGAAGGAGAAGGTGTAGTCTGGAGGGTGAATCAGAAGATGTGGACGAAGGAGAAGGAGAAGGTGATGTATGGAGGGTGAATCAGAAGAAGTAGAAGAAGGAGAAGGTGAAGTCAGGAGGGTGAATCAGAAGAAGTAGAAGAAGGAGAAGGAGAAGGTGAGGTCTGGAGGGTGAATCAGAAGAAGCAGAAGAAGGAGAAGGAGAAGTTGAAGTCTGGAGGGTGAATCAGAAGAAGCAGAAAAAGGAGAAGGAGAAGGTGAAGTCTGGAGGGTGAATCAGAAGAAGCAGAAGAAGGAGAAGGAGAAGGAGAAGTCAGGAGGGTGAATCAGAAGAAGCAGAAGAAGGAGAAGGAGAAGGTGAAGTTAGGAGGGTGAATCAGAAGAAGCAGAAGAAGGAGAAGGAGAAGGTGAAGTCAGGGGGGTGAAGCAGAAGATGTAGAAGAAGGAGAAGGAGAAGGTGAAGTCAGGAGGGTGAATCAGAAGAAGCAGAAGAAGGAGAAGGAGAAGGTGAAGTCTGGAGGGCGCAGGAGAAGAAGCAGAAGAAGGAGAAGGAGAAGGTGAATTCTGGAGAGTGAAGCAGAAGAAGCAGAAGAAGGAGAAGGAGGAGGTGAAGTCTGGAGGGTGAATCAGAAGAAGTAGAAGAAGGAGAAGGAGAAGGTGAAGTCAGGATGGTGAAGCAGAAGAAGCAGAAGAAGGAGAAGGAGAAGGTGAAGTCTGGAGGGTGAAGCAGAAGAAGCAGAAGAAGGAGAAGGAGAAGGTGAAGTCTGGAGGGCGAAGCAGAAGAAGCAGAAGAAGGAGAAAGAGAAGGTGAAGTCTGAAGGGTGAAGCAGAAGAAGCAGAAGAAGGAGAAGGAGAAGGTGAAGTCTGGAGGGTGAATCAGAAGAAGAAGAAGAAGGAGAAGGAGAAGGTGAAGTCAGGAGGGTGAAGCAGAAGAAGCAGAAGAAGGAGAAGGAGAAGGTGAAGTCTGGAGGGTGAAGCAGAAGAAGCAGAAGAAGGAGAAGGAGAAGGTGAAGTCTGGAGGGTGAAGCAGAAGAAGCAGAATAAGGAGAAGGAGAAGGTGATGTCAGGAGGGTGATACAGAAGAAGTAGAAGAAGGAGAAGGAGAAGGTGAAGTCTGGAGGGTGAATCAGAAGAAGTAGAAGAAGGAGAAGGAGAAGGTGAAGTCTGGAGGGTGAATCAGAAGAAGTAGAAGAAGGAGAAGGAGAAGGTGAAGTCTGGAGGGTGAATCAGAAGAAGCAGAAGAAGGAGAAGGAGAAGGTGAAGACTGGAGGGCGAATCAGAAGAAATAGAAGAAGGAGAAGGAGAAGGTGAAGTCTGGAGGGTGAATCAGAAGAAGCAGAAGAAGGAGAAGGAGAAGGTGAAGTCTGGAGGGTGAAGCAGAAGAAGTAGAAGAAGGAGAAGGAGAAGGTGAAGTCAGGAGGGTGAAGCAGAAGAAGTAGAAGAAGGAGAAGGAGAAGGTGAAGTCTGTAGGTTGAATCAGAAGAAGCAGAAGAAGGAGAAGGAGAAGGTGAAGTCTGGAGGGTGAATCAGAAGAAGCAGAAGAAGGAGAAGGAGAAGGTGAAGTCTGGAGGGTGAATCAGAAGAAGTAGAAGAAGGAGAAGGAGAAGGTGAAGTCTGGAGGGTGAATCAGAAGAAGCAGAAGAAGGAGAAGGAGAAGGTGAAGTCTGGAGGGTGAATCAGAAGAAGCAGAAGAAGGAGAAGGAGAAGGTGAAGTCTGGAGGTGAATCAGAAGAAGTAGAAGAAGGAGAAGGAGAAGGTGTAGTCTGGAGGTTGAAATCAGAAGAAGTAGACGAAGGAGAAGGAGAAGGTGAAGTCTGGAGGGTGAATCAGAAGAAGTAGAAGAAGGAGAAGGAGAAGGTGAAGTCAGGAGGGTGAAGCAGAAGAAGCAGAAGAAGGAGAAGGAGAAGGTGAAGTCTGGAGGGTGAAGCAGAAGAAGCAGAAGATGGAGAAGGAGAAGGTGAAGTCTGGAGGGCGAAGCAGAAGAAGCAGAAGAAGGAGAAGGAGAAGGTGAAGTCTGGAGGGTGAAGGAGAAGAAGCAGAAGAAGGAGAAGGAGAAGGTGAAGTCTGGAGGGTGAATCAGAAGAGGTAGAAGAAGGAGAAGGTGAAGTCAGGCGGGTGAAGCAGAAGAAGCAGAAGAAGGAGAAGGAGAAGGTGAAGTCTGGAGGGTGAAGCAGAAGAAGCAGAAGAAGGAAAAGGAGAAGGTGTAGTCTGGAGGGTGAAGCAGAAGAAGCAGAATAAGGAGAAGGAGAAGTTGAAGTCTGGAGGGTGAAGCAGAAGAAGCAGAAGAACGAGAAGGAGAAGGTGAAGTCAGGTGGGTGAATCAGAAGAAGTAGAAGAAGGAGAAGGAGAAGGTGAAGTCTGGAGGGTGAATCAGAAGAAGTAGAAGAAGGAGAAGGAGAAGGTGAAGTCTGGAGGGTGAATCAGAAGAAGTAGAAGAAGGAGAAGGAGAAGGTGAAGTCTGGAGGGTGAATCAGAAGAAGCAGAAGAAATGAAGGAGAAGGTGAAGTCTGGAGGGAGAAGCAGAAGAAGTAGAAGAAGGAGAAGGAGAAGCTGAAGTCTGGAGGGTGAATCAGAAGAAGTAGAAGAAGGAGAAGGAGAAGGTGAAGTCTGGAGGGTGAATCAGAAGAAGTAGAAGAAGGAGAAGGAGAAGGTGAAGTCTGGAGGGTGAATCAGAAGAAGCAGAAGAAGGAGAAGGAGAAGGTGAAGTCTGGAGGGTGAAGCAGAAGAAGCAGAATAAGGAGAAGGAGAACGTGAAGTCTGGAGGGTGAATCAGAAGAAGTAGAAGAAGGAGAAGGTGAAGTCAGGAGGGTGAAGCAGAAGAAGCAGAAGAAGGGGAAGGAGAAGGTGAAGTCTGGAGGGTGAAGCAGAAGAAGCAGAAGAAGGAGAAGGAGAAGGTGAAGTCTGGAGGGTGAAGCAGAAGAAGCAGAATAAGGAGAAGGAGAAGGTGAAGTCAGGAGGGTGAATCAGAAGAAGTAGAAGAAGGAGAAGGAGAAGGTGAAGTCAGGAGGGTGAAGCAGAAGAAGCAGAAGAAGGAGAAGGAGAAGGTGAAGTCTGGAGGGTGAAGCAGAAGAAGCAGAAGAAGGAGAAGGAGAAGGTGAAATCTGGAGGGTGAAGCAGAAGAAGCAGAAGAAGGAGAAGGAGAAGGTGAAGTCTGGAGGGTGAATCAGAAGAAGCAGAAGAAGGAGAAGGAGAAGGTGAAGTCAGGAGGGTGAAGCAGAAGAAGCAGAAGAAGGAGAAGGAGAAGGTGAAGTCTGGAGGGCGCAGCAGAAGAAGTAGAAGAAGGAGAAGGAGGAGGTGAGGTCTGGAGGGTGAATCAGAAGAAGCAGAAGAAGGAGAAGGAGAAGTTGAAGTCTGGAGGGTGAATCAGAAGAAGCAGAAAAAGGAGAAGGAGAAGGTGAAGTCTGGAGGTTGAATCAGAAGAAGCAGAAGAAGGAGAAGGAGAAGGTGAAGTCTGGAGGGTGAAGCAGAAGAAGCAGAAGAAGGAGAAGGAGAAGGTGAAGTCAGGAGGGTGAATCAGAAGAAGTAGAAGAAGGAGAAGGAGAAGGTGAAGTCTGGAGGGTGAAGCAGAAGAAGCAGAAGAAGGAGAAGGAGAAGGTGAAGTCTGGAGGGTGAAGCAGAAGAAGCAGAAGAAGGAGAAGGAGAAGGTGAAGTCAGGAGGGTGAATCAGAAGAAGTAGAAGAAGAAGAAGGAGAAGGTGAAGTCTGGAGGGTGAATCAGAAGAAGTAGAAGAAGGAGAAGGAGAAGGTGAAGTCTGGAGGGAGAAGCAGAAGAAGTAGAAGAAGGAGAAGGAGAAGGTAAAGTCTGGAGGGTGAATCAAAGAAGTAGAAGAAGGAGAAGGAGAAGGTGAAGTCTGGAGGGTGAATCAGAAGAAGTAGAAGAAGGAGAAGAAGAAGGTGAAGTCTGGAGGGTGAATCAGAAGAAGCAGAAGAAGGAGAAGGAGAAGTTGAAGTCTGGAGGGTGAATCAGAAGAAGTAGAAGAAGGAGAAGGAGAAGGTGTAGTCTGGAGGGTGAATCAGAAGAAGTAGACGAAGGAGAAGGAGAAGGTGAAGTCTGGAGGGTGAATCAGAAGAAGTAGAAGAAGGAGAAGGAGAAGGTGAAGTCAGGAGGGTGAAGCAGAAGAAGCAGAAGAAGGAGAAGGAGAAGGTGAAGTCTGGAGGGTGAAGCAGAAGAAGCAGAAGATGGAGAAGGAGAAGGTGAAGTCTGGAGGGCGAAGCAGAAGAAGCAGAAGAAGGAGAAGGAGAAGGTGAAGTCTGGAGGGTGAAGCAGAAGAAGCAGAAGAAGGAGAAGGAGAAGGTGAAGTCTGGAGGGTGAATCAGAAGAAGTAGAAGAAGGAAAAGGTGAAGTCAGGAGGGTGAAGCAGAAGAAGCAGAAGAAGGAGAAGGAGAAGGTGAAGTCTGGAGGGTGAAGCAGAAGAAGCAGAAGAAGGAAAAGGAGAAGGTGAAGTCTGGAGGTTGAAGCAGAAGAAGCAGAATAAGGAGAAGGAGATGGTGAAGTCAGGAGGGTGAATCAGAAGAAGTAGAAGAAGGAGAAGGAGAAGGTGAAGTCAGGAGGGTGAAGCAGAAGAAGCAGAAGAAGGAGAAGGAGAAGGTGAAGTCTGGAGGGTGAAGCAGAAGAAGCAGAAGAAGGAGAAGGAGAAGGTGAAGTCTGGAGGGTGAATCAGAAGAAGTAGAAGAAGGAGAAGGAGAAGTTGAAGTCTGGAGGGTGAATCAGAAGAAGTAGAAGAAGGAGAAGGAGAAGGTGAAGTCTGGAGGGTGAAGCAGAAGAAGCAGAATAAGGAGAAGGAGAAGGTGAAGTCTGGAGGGTGAATCAGAAGAAGGAGAAGAAGGAGAAGGTGAAGTCAGGAGGGTGAAGCAGAAGAAGCAGAAGAAGGGGAAGGGGAAGGTGAATTCTGGAGGGTGAAGCAGAAGAAGTAGAAGAAGGAGAAGGAGAAGGTGAAGTCTGGAGGGTGAATCAGAAGAAGCAGAAGAAGGAGAAGGAGAAGGTGAAGTCAGGAGGGTGAAGCAGAAGAAGCAGAAGAAGGAGAAGGAGAAGGTGAAGTCTGGAGGGCGCAGCAGAAGAAGTAGAAGAAGGAGAAGGAGGAGGTGAGGTCTGGAGGGTGAATCAGAAGAAGCAGAAGAAGGAGAAGGAGAAGTTGAAGTCTGGAGGGTGAATCAGAAGAAGCAGAAAAAGGAGAAGGAGAAGGTGAAGTCTGGAGGTTGAATCAGAAGAAGCAGAAGAAGGAGAAGGAGAAGGTGAAGTCTGGAGGGTGAAGCAGAAGAAGCAGAAGAAGGAGAAGGAGAAGGTGAAGTCAGGAGGGTGAATCAGAAGAAGTAGAAGAAGGAGAAGGAGAAGGTGAAGTCTGGAGGGTGAAGCAGAAGAAGCAGAAGAAGGAGAAGGAGAAGGTGAAGTCTGGAGGGTGAAGCAGAAGAAGCAGAAGAAGGAGAAGGAGAAGGTGAAGTCAGGAGGGTGAATCAGAAGAAGTAGAAGAAGGAGAAGGAGAAGGTGAAGTCTGGAGGGTGAATCAGAAGAAGTAGAAGAAGGAGAAGGAGAAGGTGAAGTCTGGAGGGAGAAGCAGAAGAAGTAGAAGAAGGAGAGGGAGAAGGTAAAGTCTGGAGGGTGAATCAAAGAAGTAAAAGAAGGAGAAGGAGAAGGTGAAGTCTGGAGGGTGAATCAGAAGAAGTAGAAGAAGGAGAAGAAGAAGGTGAAGTCTGGAGGGTGAATCAGAAGAAGCAGAAGAAGGAGAAGGAGAAGTTGAAGTCTGGAGGGTGAATCAGAAGAAGTAGAAGAAGGAGAAGGAGAAGGTGTAGTCTGGAGGGTGAATCAGAAGAAGTAAACGAAGGAGAAGGAGAAGGTGAAGTCTGGAGGGTGAATCAGAAGAAGTAGAAGAAGGAGAAGGAGAAGGTGAAGTCAGGAGGGTGAAGCAGAAGAAGCAGAAGAAGGAGAAGGAGAAGGTGAAGTCTGGAGGGTGAAGCAGAAGAAGCAGAAGATGGAGAAGGAGAAGGTGAAGTCTGGAGGGCGAAGCAGAAGAAGCAGAAGAAGGAGAAGGAGAAGGTGAAGTCTGGAGGGTGAAGCAGAAGAAGCAGAAGAAGGAGAAGGAGAAGGTGAAGTCTGGAGGGTGAATCAGAAGAAGTAGAAGAAGGAGAAGGTGAAGTCAGGAGGGTGAAGCAGAAGAAGCAGAAGAAGGAGAAGGAGAAGGTGAAGTCTGGAGGGTGAAGCAGAAGAAGCAGAAGAAGGAAAAGGAGAAGGTGAAGTCTGGAGGTTGAAGCAGAAGAAGCAGAATAAGGAGAAGGAGATGGTGAAGTCAGGAGGGTGAATCAGAAGAAGTAGAAGAAGGAGAAGGAGAAGGTGAAGTCAGGAGGGTGAAGCAGAAGAAGCAGAAGAAGGAGAAGGAGAAGGTGAAGTCTGGAGGGTGAAGCAGAAGAAGCAGAAGAAGGAGAAGGAGAAGGTGAAGTCTGGAGGGTGAATCAGAAGAAGTAGAAGAAGGAGAAGGAGAAGGTGAAGTCTGGAGGGTGAATCAGAAGAAGTAGAAGAAGGAGAAGGAGAAGGTGAAGTCTGGAGGGTGAAGCAGAAGAAGCAGAATAAGGAGAAGGAGAAGGTGAAGTCTGGAGGGTGAATCAGAAGAAGGAGAAGAAGGAGAAGGTGAAGTCAGGAGGGTGAAGCAGAAGAAGCAGAAGAAGGGGAAGGGGAAGGTGAATTCTGGAGGGTGAAGCAGAAGAAGTAGAAGAAGGAGAAGGAGAAGGTGAAGTCTGGAGGGTGAATCAGAAGAAGCAGAATAAGGAGAAGGAGAAGGTGAAGTCTGGAGGGTGAATCAGAAGAAGTAGAAGAAGGAGAAGGAGAAGGTGTAGTCTGGAGGGTGAATCAGAAGAAGTAGACGAAGGAGAAGGAGGAGGTGAAGTCTGGAGGGTGAATCAGAAGAAGTAGAAGAAGGAGAAGGAGAAGGTGAAGTCAGGAGGGTGAAGCAGAAGAAGCAGAAGAAGGAGAAGGAGAAGGTGAAGTCTGGAGGGTGAAGCAGAAGAAGCAGAAGATGGAGAAGGAGAAGGTGAAGTCTGGAGGGCGAAGCAGAAGAAGCAGAAGAAGGAGAAGGAGAAGGTGAAGTCTGGAGGGTGAAGCAGAAGAAGCAGAATAAGGAGAAGGAGAAGGTGAAGTCTGGAGGGTGAATCAGAAGAAGGAGAAGAAGGAGAAGGTGAAGTCAGGAGGGTGAAGCAGAAGAAGCAGAAGAAGTGGAAGGAGAAGGTGAAGTCTGGAGGGTGAAGCAGAAGAAGCAGAAGAAGGAGAAGGAGAAGGTGAAGTCTGGAGGGTGAAGCAGAAGAAGCAGAAGAAGGAGAAGGAGAAGGTGAAGTCTGGAGGGTGAATCAGAAGAAGCAGAAGAAGGAGAAGGAGAAGGTGAAGTCAGGAGGGTGAAGCAGAAGAAGCAGAAGAAGGAGAAGGAGAAGGTGATGTCTGGAGGGCGCAGCAGAGGAAGCAGAAGAAGGAGAAGGAGAAGGTGAAGTCTGGAGGGTGAAGCAGAAGAAGCAGAAGAAGGAGAAGGAGAAGGTGAAGTGTGGAGGGTGAATGAGAAGAAGTAGAAGAAGGAGAAGGAGAAGGTGAAGTCAGGAGGGTGAAGCAGAAGAAGCAGAAGAAGGAGAAGGAGAAGGTGAAGTCTGGAGGGTGAAGCAGACGAAGCAGAAGAAGGAGAAGGAGAAGGTGAAGTCTGGAGGGCGAAGCAGAAGGAGCAGAGGAAGGAAAAGGAGAAGGTGAAGTCTGGAGGGTGAAGCAGAAGAAGCAGAAGAAGGAGAAGGAGAAGGTGAAGTCTGGAGGGTGAATCAGAAGAAGTAGAAGAAGGAGAAGGAGAAGGTGAAGTCAGGAGGGTGAAGCAGAAGAGGCAGAAGAAGGAGAAGGAGAAGGTGAAGTCTGGAGGGTGAAGCAGAAGAAGCAGAAGAAGGAGAAGGAGAAGGTGAAGTCTGGAGGGTGAAGCAGAAGAAGCAGAAGAAGGAGAAGGAGAAGGTGAAGTCAGGAGGGTGAATCAGAAGAAGTAGAAGAAGGAGAAGGAGAAGGTGAAGTCTGGAGGGTGAATCAGAAGAAGTAGAAGAAGGAGAAGGAGAAGGTGAAGTCTGGAGGGAGAAGCAGAAGAAGTAGAAGAAGGAGAAGGAGAAGGTAAAGTCTGGAGGGTGAATCAAAGAAGTAGAAGAAGGAGAAGGAGAAGGTGAAGTCTGGAGGGTGAATCAGAAGAAGTAGAAGAAGGAGAAGGAGAAGGTGAAGTCTGGAGGGTGAATCAGAAGAAGCAGAAGAAGGAGAAGGAGAAGGTGAAGTCTGGAGGGTGAATCAGAAGAAGTAGAAGAAGGAGAAGGAGAAGGTGTAGTCTGGAGGGTGAATCAGAAGAAGTAGACGAAGGAGAAGGAGAAGGTGAAGTCTGGAGGGTGAATCAGAAGAAGTAGAAGAAGGAGAAGGAGAAGGTGAAGTCAGGAGGGTGAAGCAGAAGAAGCAGAAGAAGGAGAAGGAGAAGGTGAAGTCTGGAGGGTGAAGCAGAAGAAGCAGAAGATGGAGAAGGAGAAGGTGAAGTCTGGAGGGCGAAGCAGAAGAAGCAGAAGAAGGAGAAGGAGAAGGTGAAGTCTGGAGGGTGAAGCAGAAGAAGCAGAAGATGGAGAAGGAGAAGGTGAAGTCTGGAGGGTGAATCAGAAGAAGTAGAAGAAGGAGAAGGTGAAGTCAGGAGGGTGAAGCAGAAGAAGCAGAAGAAGGAGAAGGAGAAGGTGAAGTCTGGAGGGTGAAGCAGAAGAAGCAGAAGAAGGAAAAGGAGAAGGTGAAGTCTGGAGGTTGAAGCAGAAGAAGCAGAATAAGGAGAAGGAGATGTTGAAGTCAGGAGGGTGAATCAGAAGAAGTAGAAGAAGGAGAAGGAGAAGGTGAAGTCAGGAGGGTGAAGCAGAAGAAGCAGAAGAAGGAGAAGGAGAAGGTGAAGTCTGGAGGGTGAAGCAGAAGAAGCAGAAGAAGGAGAAGGAGAAGGTGAAGTCTGGAGGGTGAATCAGAAGAAGTAGAATAAGGAGAAGGAGAAGGTGAAGTCTGGAGGGTGAATCAGAAGAAGTAGAAGAAGGAGAAGGAGAAGGTGAAGTCTGGAGGGTGAATCAGAAGAAGTAGAAGAAGGAGAAGGAGAAGGTGAAATCTGGAGGGTGAATCAGAAGAAGCAGAAGAAGGAGAAGGAGAAGGTGAAGTCTGGAGGGAGAAGCAGAAGAAGTAGAAGAAGGAGAAGGAGAAGGTAAAGTCTGGAGGGTGAATCAGAAGAAGTAGAAGAAGGAGAAGGAGAAGGTGAAGTCTGGAGGGTGAATCAGAAGAAGTAGAAGAAGGAGAAGGAGAAGGTGAAGTCTGGAGGGTGAATCAGAAGAAGTAGAAGAAGGAGAAGGAGAAGGTGAAATCTGGAGGGTGAATCAGAAGAAGCAGAAGAAGGAGAAGGAGAAGGTGAAGTCTGGAGGGAGAAGCAGAAGAAGTAGAAGAAGGAGAAGGAGAAGGTAAAGTCTGGAGGGTGAATCAGAATAAGTAGAAGAAGGAGAAGGAGAAGGTGAAGTCTGGAGGGTGAATCAGAAGAAGTAGAAGAAGGAGAAGGAGAAGGTGAAGTCTGGAGGGTGAATCAGAAGAAGTAGAAGATGGAGAAGGAGAAGGTGTAGTCTGGAGGGTGAATCAGAAGATGTGGACGAAGGAGAAGGAGAAGGTGATGTATGGAGGGTGAATCAGAAGAAGTAGAAGAAGGAGAATGTGAAGTCAGGAGGGTGAATCAGAAGAAGTAGAAGAAGGAGAAGGAGAAGGTGAGGTCTGGAGGGTGAATCAGAAGAAGCAGAAGAAGGAGAAGGAGAAGTTGAAGTCTGGAGGGTGAATCAGAAGAAGCAGAAAAAGGAGAAGGAGAAGGTGAAGTCTGGAGGGTGAATCAGAAGAAGCAGAAGAAGGAGAAGGAGAAGGTGAAGTCAGGAGGGTGAATCAGAAGAAGCAGAAGAAGGAGAAGGAGAAGGTGAAGTTAGGAGGGTGAATCAGAAGAAGCAGAAGAAGGAGAAGGAGAAGGTGAAGTCAGGGGGGTGAAGCAGAAGATGTAGAAGAAGGAGAAGGAGAAGGTGAAGTCAGGAGGGTGAATCAGAAGAAGCAGAAGAAGGAGAAGGAGAAGGTGAAGTCTGGAGGGCGCAGGAGAAGAAGCAGAAGAAGGAGAAGGAGAAGGTGAATTCTGGAGAGTGAAGCAGAAGAAGCAGAAGAAGGAGAAGGAGGAGGTGAAGTCTGGAGGGTGAATCAGAAGAAGCAGAAGAAGGAGAAGGAGAAGGTGAAGTCTGGAGGGCGAAGCAGAAGAAGCAGAAGAAGGAGAAGGAGAAGGTGAAGTCTGGAGGGTGAAGCAGAAGAAGCAGAAGAAGGAGAAGGAGAAGGTGAAGTCTGGAGGGCGAAGCAGAAGAAGCAGAAGAAGGAGAAAGAGAAGGTGAAGTCTGAAGGGTGAAGCAGAAGAAGCAGAAGAAGGAGAAGGAGAAGGTGAAGTCTGGAGGGTGAATCAGATGAAGAAGAAGAAGGAGAAGGAGAAGGTGAAGTCAGGAGGGTGAAGCAGAAGAAGCAGAAGAAGGAGAAGGAGAAGGTGAAGTCTGGAGGGTGAAGCAGAAGAAGCAGAAGAAGGAGAAGGAGAAGGTGAAGTCTGGAGGGTGAAGCAGAAGAAGCAAAATAAGGAGAAGGAGAAGGTGATGTCAGGAGGGTGATACAGAAGAAGTAGAAGAAGGAGAAGTAGAAGGTGAAGTCTGGAGGGTGAATCAGAAGAAGTAGAAGAAGGAGAAGGTGAAGTCTGGAGGGTGAATCAGAAGAAGTAGAAGAAGGAGAAGGAGAAGGTGAAGTCTGGAGGGTGAATCAGAAGAAGCAGAAGAAGGAGAAGGAGAAGGTGAAGACTGGAGGGCGAATCAGAAGAAATAGAAGAAGGAGAAGGAGAAGGTGAAGTCTGGAGGGTGAATCAGAAGAAGCAGAAGAAGGAGAAGGAGAAGGTGAAGTCTGGAGGGTGAAGCAGAAGAAGTAGAAGAAGGAGAAGGAGAAGGTGAAGTCAGGAGGGTGAAGCAGAAGAAGTAGAAGAAGGAGAAGGAGAAGGTGAAGTCTGTAGGTTGAATCAGAAGAAGCAGAAGAAGGAGAAGGAGAAGGTGAAGTCTGGAGGGTGAATCAGAAGAAGCAGAAGAAGGAGAAGGAGAAGGTGTAGTCTGGAGGGTGAATCAGAAGAAGTAGAAGAAGGAGAAGGAGAAGGTGAAGTCTGGAGGGTGAATCAGAAGAAGCAGAAGAAGGAGAAGGAGAAGGTGAAGTCTGGAGGGTGAATCAGAAGAAGCAGAAGAAGGAGAAGGAGAAGGTGAAGTCTGGAGGGTGAATCAGAAGAAGTAGAAGAAGGAGAAGGAGAAGGTGTAGTCTGGAGGGTGAATCAGAAGAAGTAGACGAAGGAGAAGGAGAAGGTGAAGTCTGGAGGGTGAATCAGAAGAAGTAGAAGAAGGAGAAGGAGAAGGTGAAGTCAGGAGGGTGAAGCAGAAGAAGCAGAAGAAGGAGAAGGAGAAGGTGAAGTCTGGAGGGTGAAGCAGAAGAAGCAGAAGATGGAGAAGGAGAAGGTGAAGTCTGGAGGGCGAAGCAGAAGAAGCAGAAGAAGGAGAAGGAGAAGGTGAAGTCTGGAGGGTGAAGGAGAAGAAGCAGAAGAAGGAGAAGGAGAAGGTGAAGTCTGGAGGGTGAATCAGAAGAGGTAGAAGAAGGAGAAGGTGAAGTCAGGCGGGTGAAGCAGAAGAAGCAGAAGAAGGAGAAGGAGAAGGTGAAGTCTGGAGGGTGAAGCAGAAGAAGCAGAAGAAGGAAAAGGAGAAGGTGAAGTCTGGAGGGTGAAGCAGAAGAAGCAGAATAAGGAGAAGGAGAAGTTGAAGTCTGGAGGGTGAAGCAGGTGAAGCAGAAGAAGGAGAAGGAGAAGGTGAAGTCAGGTGGGTGAATCAGAAGAAGTAGAAGAAGGAGAAGGAGAAGGTGAAGTCTGGAGGGTGAATCAGAAGAAGTAGAAGAAGGAGAAGGAGAAGGTGAAGTCTGGAGGGTGAATCAGAAGAAGTAGAAGAAGGAGAAGGAGAAGGTGAAGTCTGGAGGGTGAATCAGAAGAAGCAGAAGAAATGAAGGAGAAGGTGAAGTCTGGAGGGAGAAGCAGAAGAAGTAGAAGAAGGAGAAGGAGAAGCTGAAGTCTGGAGGGTGAATCAGAAGAAGTAGAAGAAGGAGAAGGAGAAGGTGAAGTCTGGAGGGTGAATCAGAAGAAGTAGAAGAAGGAGAAGGAGAAGGTGAAGTCTGGAGGGTGAATCAGAAGAAGCAGAAGAAGGAGAAGGAGAAGGTGAAGTCTGGAGGGTGAAGCAGAAGAAGCAGAATAAGGAGAAGGAGAACGTGAAGTCTGGAGGGTGAATCAGAAGAAGTAGAAGAAGGAGAAGGTGAAGTCAGGAGGGTGAAGCAGAAGAAGCAGAAGAAGGGGAAGGAGAAGGTGAAGTCTGGAGGGTGAAGCAGAAGAAGCAGAAGAAGGAGAAGGAGAAGGTGAAGTCTGGAGGGTGAAGCAGAAGAAGCAGAATAAGGAGAAGGAGAAGGTGAAGTCAGGAGGGTGAATCAGAAGAAGTAGAAGAAGGAGAAGGAGAAGGTGAAGTCAGGAGGGTGAAGCAGAAGAAGCAGAAGAAGGAGAAGGAGAAGGTGAAGTCTGGAGGGTGAAGCAGAAGAAGCAGAAGAAGGAGAAGGAGAAGGTGAAATCTGGAGGGTGAAGCAGAAGAAGCAGAAGAAGGAGAAGGAGAAGGTGAAGTCTGGAGGGTGAATCAGAAGAAGCAGAAGAAGGAGAAGGAGAAGGTGAAGTCAGGAGGGTGAAGCAGAAGAAGCAGAAGAAGGAGAAGGAGAAGGTGAAGTCTGGAGGGCGCAGCAGAAGAAGTAGAAGAAGGAGAAGGAGGAGGTGAGGTCTGGAGGGTGAATCAGAAGAAGCAGAAGAAGGAGAAGGAGAAGTTGAAGTCTGGAGGGTGAATCAGAAGAAGCAGAAAAAGGAGAAGGAGAAGGTGAAGTCTGGAGGTTGAATCAGAAGAAGCAGAAGAAGGAGAAGGAGAAGGTGAAGTCAGGAGGGTGAATCAGAAGAAGCAGAAGAAGGAGAAGGAGAAGGTGAAGTTAGGAGGGTGAATCAGAAGAAGCAGAAGAAGGAGAAGGAGAAGGTGAAGTCAGGGGGGTGAAGCAGAAGAAGGAGAAGAAGGAGAAGGAGAAGGTGAAGTCAGGAGGGTGAAGCAGAAGAAGCGGAAGAAGGAGAAGGAGAAGGTGAAGTCTGGAGGGCGCAGCAGAAGAAGCAGAAGAAGGAGAAGGAGAAGGTGAATTCTGGAGAGTGAAGCAGAAGAAGTAGAAGAAGGAGAAGGAGGAGGTGAAGTCTGGAGGGTGAATCAGAAGAAGTAGAAGAAGGAGAAGGAGAAGGTGAAGTCAGGAGGGTGAAGCAGAAGAAGCAGAAGAAGGAGAAGGAGAAGGTGAAGTCTGGAGGGTGAAGCAGAAGAAGCAGAAGAAGGAGAAGGAGAAGGTGAAGTCTGGAGGGCGAAGCAGAAGAAGCAGAAGAAGGAGAAGGAGAAGGTGAAGTCTGGAGGGTGAAGCAGAAGAAGCAGAAGAAGGAGAAGGAGAAGGTGATGTCTGGAGGGTGAATCAGAAGAAGTAGAAGAAGGAGAAGGAGAAGGTGAAGTCAGGAGGGTGAAGCAGAAGAAGCAGAAGAAGGAGAAGGAGAAGGTGATGTCTGGAGGGTGAAGCAGAAGAAGCAGAAGAAGGAGAAGGAGAAGGTGTAGTCTGGAGGGTGAAGCAGAAGAAGCAGAATAAGGAGAAGGAGAAGGTGATGTCAGGAGGGTGATTCAGAAGAAGTAGAAGAAGGAGAAGGAGAAGGTGAAGTCTGGAGGGTGAATCAGAAGAAGTAGAAGAAGGAGAAGGAGAAGGTGAAGTCTGGAGGGTGAATCAGAAGAAGTAGAAGAAGGAGAAGGAGAAGGTGAAGTCTGGAGGGTGAATCAGAAGAAGCAGAAGAAGGAGAAGGAGAAGGTGAAGACTGGAGGACGAATCAGAAGAAATAGAAGAAGGAGAAGGAGAAGGTGAAGTCTGGAGGGTGAATCAGAAGAAGCAGAAGAAGGAGAAGGAGAAGGTGAAGTCTGGAGGGTGAAGCAGAAGAAGCAGAAGAAGGAGAAGGAGAAGGTGAAGTCTGGAGGGTGAAGCAGAAGAAGCAGAATAAGGAGAAGGAGAAGGTGAAGTCAGGAGGGTGAATCAGAAGAAGTAGAAGAATGAGAAGGAGAAGGTGAAGTCAGGAGGGTGAAGCAGAAGAAGCAGAAGAAGGAGAAGGAGAAGGTGAAGTCTGGAGGGTGAAGCAGAAGAAGCAGAAGAAGGAGAAGGAGAAGGTGAAGTCTGGACGGTGAAGCAGAAGAAGCAGAAGAAGGAGAAGGAGAAGGTGAAGTCTGGAGGGTGAATCAGAAGAAGCAGAAGAAGGAGAAGGAGAAGGTGAAGTCAGGAGGGTGAAGCAGAAGAAGCAGAAGAAGGAGAAGGAGAAGGTGAAGTCTGGAGGGCGCAGCAGAGGAAGCAGAAGAAGGAGAAGGAGAAGTCTGGAGGGTGAAGCAGAAGAAGCAGAAGAAGGAGAAGGAGAAGGTGAAGTGTGGAGGGTGAATCAGAAGAAGTAGAAGAAGGAGAAGGAGAAGGTGAAGTCAGGAGGGTGAAGCAGAAGAAGCAGAAGAAGGAGGAGGAGAAGGTGAAGTCTGGAGGGTGAAGCAGAAGAAGCAGAAGAAGGAGAAGGAGATGGTGAAGTCTGGAGGGCGAAGCAGAAGGAGCAGAGGAAGGAGAAGGAGAAGATGAAGTCTGGAGGGTGAAGCAGAAGAAGCAGAAGAAGGAGAAGGAGAAGGTGAAGTCTGGAGGGTGAATCAGAAGAAGTAGAAGAAGGGGAAGGAGAAGGTGAAGTCAGGAGGGTGAAGCAGAAGAAGCAGAAGGAGAAGGAGAAGGTGAAGTCTGGAGGGTGAAGCAGAAGAAGCAGAAGAAGGAGAAGGAGAAGGTGAAGTCTGGAGGGTGAAGCAGAAGAAGCAGAAGAAGGAGAAGGAGAAGGTGAAGTCAGGAGGGTGAATCAGAAGAAGTAGAAGAAGGAGAAGGAGAAGGTGAAGTCTGGAGGGTGAATCAGAAGAAGTAGAAGAAGGAGAAGAAGAAGGTGAAGTGTGGAGGGTGAATCAGAAGAAGTAGAAGAAGGAGAAGGAGAAGGTGAAATCTGGAGGGTGAATCAGAAGAAGCAGAAGAAGGAGAAGGAGAAGGTGAAGTCTGGAGGGAGAAGCAGAAGAAGTAGAAGAAGGAGAAGGAGAAGGTAAAGTCTGGAGGGTGAATCAGAAGAAGTAGAAGAAGGAGAAGGAGAAGGTGAAGTCTGGAGGGTGAATCAGAAGAAGTAGAAGAAGGAAAAGGAGAAGGTGAAGTCTGGAGGGTGAATCAGAAGAAGCAGAAGAAGGAGAAGGAGAAGGTGAAGTCTGGAGGGTGAATCAGAAGAAGTAGAAGAAGGAGAAGGAGAAGGTGTAGTCTGGAGGGTGAATCAGAAGAAGTAGACGAAGGAGCAGGAGAAGGTGAAGTCTGGAGGGTGAATCAGAAGAAGTAGAAGAAGGAGAAGGAGAAGGTGAAGTCAGGAGGGTGAAGCAGAAGAAGCAGAAGAAGGAGAAGGAGAAGGTGAAGTCTGGAGGGTGAAGCAGAAGAAGCAGAAGAAGGAGAAGGAGAAGGTGAAGTCTGGAGGGCGAAGCAGAAGAAGCAGAAGAAGGAGAAGGAGAAGGTGAAGTCTGGAGGGTGAAGCAGAAGAAGCAGAAGAAGGAGAAGGAGAAGGTGAAGTCTAGAGGGTGAATCAGAAGAAGTAGAAGAAGGAGAAGGTGAAGTCAGGAGGGTGAAGCAGAAGAAGCAGAAGAAGGAGAAGGAGAAGGTGAAGTCTGGAGGGTGAAGCAGAAGAAGCAGAAGAAGGAAAAGGAGAAGGTGAAGTCTGGAGGGTGAAGCAGAAGAAGCAGAATAAGGAGAAGGAGAAGGTGAAGTCAGGAGGGTGAATCAGAAGAAGTAGAAGAAGGAGAAGGAGAAGGTGAAGTCAGGAGGGTGAAGCAGAAGAAGCAGAAGAAGGAGAAGGAGAAGGTGAAGTCTGGAGGGTGAAGCAGAAGAAGCAGAAGAAGGAGAAGGAGAAGGTGAAGTCTGGAGGGGGAAGCAGAAGAAGCAGAAGAAGGAGAAGCAGAAGGTGAAGTCAGGTGGGTGAATCAGAAGAAGTAGAAGAAGGAGAAGGAGAAGGTGAAGTCTGGAGGGTGAATCAGAAGAAGTAGAAGACGGAGAAGGAGAAGGTGAAGTCTGGAGGGTGAATCAGAAGTAGTAGAAGAAGGAGAAGGAGAAGGTGAAGTCTGGAGGGTGAATCAGAAGAAGTAGAAGAAGGAGAAGGAGAAGGTGTAGTCTGGAGGGTGAATCAGAAGAAGTAGACGAAGGAGAAGGAGAAGGTGAAATCTGGAGGGTGAATCAGAAGAAGTAGAAGAAGGAGAAGGAGAAGGTGAAGTCAGGAGGGTGAAGCAGAAGAAGCAGAAGAAGGAGAAGGAGAAGGTGAAGTCTGGAGGGTGAAGCAGAAGAAGCAGAAGAAGGAGAAGGAGAAGGTGAAGTCTGGAGGGCGAAGCAGAAGAAGCAGAAGAAGGACAAGGAGAAGGTGAAGTCTGGAGGGTGAAGCAGAAGAAGCAGAAGAAGGAGAAGGAGAAGGTGAAGTCTGGAGGGTGAAGCAGAAGAAGCAGAATAAGGAGAAGGAGAAGGTGATTTCAGGAGGGTGAATCAGAAGAAGTAGAAGAAGGAGAAGGAGAAGGTGAAGTCAGGAGGGTGAAGCAGAAGAAGCAGAAGAAGGAGAAGGAGAAGGTGAAGTCTGGAGGGTGAAGCAGAAGAAGCAGAAGAAGGAGAAGGAGAAGGTGAAGTCTGGAGGGTGAAGCAGAAGAAGCAGAAGAAGGAGAAGGAGAAGGTGAAGTCAGGTGGGTGAATCAGAAGAAGTAGAAGAAGGAGAAGGAGAAGGTGAAGTCTGGAGGGTGAATCAGAAGAAGTAGAAGAAGGAGAAGGAGAAGGTGAAGTCTGGAGGGTGAATCAGAAGAAGTAGAAGAAGGAGAAGGAGAAGGTGAAGTCTGGAGGGTGAATCAGAAGAAGCAGAAGAAGGAGAAGGAGAAGGTGAAGTCTGGAGGGAGAAGCAGAAGAAGTAGAAGAAGGAGAAAGAGAAGGTGAAGTCTGAAGGGTGAACCAGAAGAAGCAGAAGAAGGAGAAGGAGAAGGTGAAGTCTGGAGGGTGAATCAGATGAAGAAGAAGAAGGAGAAGGAGAAGGTGAAGTCAGGAGGGTGAAGCAGAAGAAGCAGAAGAAGGAGAAGGAGAAGGTGAAGTCTGGAGGGTGAAGCAGAAGAAGCAGAAGAAGGAGAAGGAGAAGGTGAAGTCTGGAGGGTGAAGCAGAAGAAGCAAAATAAGGAGAAGGAGAAGGTGATGTCAGGAGGGTGATACAGAAGAAGTAGAAGAAGGAGAAGTAGAAGGTGAAGTCTGGAGGGTGAATCAGAAGAAGTAGAAGAAGGAGAAGGAGAAGGTGAAGTCTGGAGGGTGAATCAGAAGAAGTAGAAGAAGGAGAAGGAGAAGGTGAAGTCTGGAGGGTGAATCAGAAGAAGCAGAAGAAGGAGAAGGAGAAGGTGAAGACTGGAGGGCGAATCAGAAGAAATAGAAGAAGGAGAAGGAGAAGGTGAAGTCTGGAGGGTGAATCAGAAGAAGCAGAAGAAGGAGAAGGAGAAGGTGAAGTCTGGAGGGTGAAGCAGAAGAAGTAGAAGAAGGAGAAGGAGAAGGTGAAGTCAGGAGGGTGAAGCAGAAGAAGTAGAAGAAGGAGAAGGAGAAGGTGAAGTCTGTAGGTTGAATCAGAAGAAGCAGAAGAAGGAGAAGGAGAAGGTGAAGTCTGGAGGGTGAATCAGAAGAAGCAGAAGAAGGAGAAGGAGAAGGTGAAGTCTGGAGGGTGAATCAGAAGAAGTAGAAGAAGGAGAAGGAGAAGGTGAAGTCTGGAGGGTGAATCAGAAGAAGCAGAAGAAGGAGAAGGAGAAGGTGAAGTCTGGAGGGTGAATCAGAAGAAGCAGAAGAAGGAGAAGGAGAAGGTGAAGTCTGGAGGGTGAATCAGAAGAAGTAGAAGAAGGAGAAGGAGAAGGTGTAGTCTGGAGGGTGAATCGGAAGAAGTAGACGAAGGAGAAGGAGAAGGTGAAGTCTGGAGGGTGAATCAGAAGAAGTAGAAGAAGGAGAAGGAGAAGGTGAAGTCAGGAGGGTGAAGCAGAAGAAGCAGAAGAAGGAGAAGGAGAAGGTGAAGTCTGGAGGGTGAAGCAGAAGAAGCAGAAGATGGAGAAGGAGAAGGTGAAGTCTGGAGGGCGAAGCAGAAGAAGCAGAAGAAGGAGAAGGAGAAGGTGAAGTCTGGAGGGTGAAGGAGAAGAAGCAGAAGAAGGAGAAGGAGAAGGTGAAGTCTGGAGGGTGAATCAGAAGAGGTAGAAGAAGGAGAAGGTGAAGTCAGGCGGGTGAAGCAGAAGAAGCAGAAGAAGGAGAAGGAGAAGGTGAAGTCTGGAGGGTGAAGCAGAAGAAGCAGAAGAAGGAAAAGGAGAAGGTGAAGTCTGGAGGGTGAAGCAGAAGAAGCAGAATAAGGAGAAGGAGAAGTTGAAGTCTGGAGGGTGAAGCAGGTGAAGCAGAAGAAGGAGAAGGAGAAGGTGAAGTCAGGTGGGTGAATCAGAAGAAGTAGAAGAAGGAGAAGGAGAAGGTGAAGTCTGGAGGGTGAATCAGAAGAAGTAGAAGAAGGAGAAGGAGAAGGTGAAGTCTGGAGGGTGAATCAGAAGAAGTAGAAGAAGGAGAAGGAGAAGGTGAAGTCTGGAGGGTGAATCAGAAGAAGCAGAAGAAATGAAGGAGAAGGTGAAGTCTGGAGGGAGAAGCAGAAGAAGTAGAAGAAGGAGAAGGAGAAGCTGAAGTCTGGAGGGTGAATCAGAAGAAGTAGAAGAAGGAGAAGGAGAAGGTGAAGTCTGGAGGGTGAATCAGAAGAAGTAGAAGAAGGAGAAGGAGAAGGTGAAGTCTGGAGGGTGAATCAGAAGAAGCAGAAGAAGGAGAAGGAGAAGGTGAAGTCTGGAGGGTGAAGCAGAAGAAGCAGAATAAGGAGAAGGAGAACGTGAAGTCTGGAGGGTGAATCAGAAGAAGTAGAAGAAGGAGAAGGTGAAGTCAGGAGGGTGAAGCAGAAGAAGCAGAAGAAGGGGAAGGAGAAGGTGAAGTCTGGAGGGTGAAGCAGAAGAAGCAGAAGAAGGAGAAGGAGAAGGTGAAGTCTGGAGGGTGAAGCAGAAGAAGCAGAATAAGGAGAAGGAGAAGGTGAAGTCAGGAGGGTGAATCAGAAGAAGTAGAAGAAGGAGAAGGAGAAGGTGAAGTCAGGAGGGTGAAGCAGAAGAAGCAGAAGAAGGAGAAGGAGAAGGTGAAGTCTGGAGGGTGAAGCAGAAGAAGCAGAAGAAGGAGAAGGAGAAGGTGAAATCTGGAGGGTGAAGCAGAAGAAGCAGAAGAAGGAGAAGGAGAAGGTGAAGTCTGGAGGGTGAATCAGAAGAAGCAGAAGAAGGAGAAGGAGAAGGTGAAGTCAGGAGGGTGAAGCAGAAGAAGCAGAAGAAGGAGAAGGAGAAGGTGAAGTCTGGAGGGCGCAGCAGAAGAAGTAGAAGAAGGAGAAGGAGGAGGTGAGGTCTGGAGGGTGAATCAGAAGAAGCAGAAGAAGGAGAAGGAGAAGTTGAAGTCTGGAGGGTGAATCAGAAGAAGCAGAAAAAGGAGAAGGAGAAGGTGAAGTCTGGAGGTTGAATCAGAAGAAGCAGAAGAAGGAGAAGGAGAAGGTGAAGTCAGGAGGGTGAATCAGAAGAAGCAGAAGAAGGAGAAGGAGAAGGTGAAGTTAGGAGGGTGAATCAGAAGAAGCAGAAGAAGGAGAAGGAGAAGGTGAAGTCAGGGGGGTGAAGCAGAAGAAGGAGAAGAAGGAGAAGGAGAAGGTGAAGTCAGGAGGGTGAAGCAGAAGAAGCGGAAGAAGGAGAAGGAGAAGGTGAAGTCTGGAGGGCGCAGCAGAAGAAGCAGAAGAAGGAGAAGGAGAAGGTGAATTCTGGAGAGTGAAGCAGAAGAAGTAGAAGAAGGAGAAGGAGGAGGTGAAGTCTGGAGGGTGAATCAGAAGAAGTAGAAGAAGGAGAAGGAGAAGGTGAAGTCAGGAGGGTGAAGCAGAAGAAGCAGAAGAAGGAGAAGGAGAAGGTGAAGTCTGGAGGGTGAAGCAGAAGAAGCAGAAGAAGGAGAAGGAGAAGGTGAAGTCTGGAGGGCGAAGCAGAAGAAGCAGAAGAAGGAGAAGGAGAAGGTGAAGTCTGGAGGGTGAAGCAGAAGAAGCAGAAGAAGGAGAAGGAGAAGGTGATGTCTGGAGGGTGAATCAGAAGAAGTAGAAGAAGGAGAAGGAGAAGGTGAAGTCAGGAGGGTGAAGCAGAAGAAGCAGAAGAAGGAGAAGGAGAAGGTGATGTCTGGAGGGTGAAGCAGAAGAAGCAGAAGAAGGAGAAGGAGAAGGTGTAGTCTGGAGGGTGAAGCAGAAGAAGCAGAATAAGGAGAAGGAGAAGGTGATGTCAGGAGGGTGATTCAGAAGAAGTAGAAGAAGGAGAAGGAGAAGGTGAAGTCTGGAGGGTGAATCAGAAGAAGTAGAAGAAGGAGAAGGAGAAGGTGAAGTCTGGAGGGTGAATCAGAAGAAGTAGAAGAAGGAGAAGGAGAAGGTGAAGTCTGGAGGGTGAATCAGAAGAAGCAGAAGAAGGAGAAGGAGAAGGTGAAGACTGGAGGACGAATCAGAAGAAATAGAAGAAGGAGAAGGAGAAGGTGAAGTCTGGAGGGTGAATCAGAAGAAGCAGAAGAAGGAGAAGGAGAAGGTGAAGTCTGGAGGGTGAAGCAGAAGAAGCAGAAGAAGGAGAAGGAGAAGGTGAAGTCTGGAGGGTGAAGCAGAAGAAGCAGAATAAGGAGAAGGAGAAGGTGAAGTCAGGAGGGTGAATCAGAAGAAGTAGAAGAATGAGAAGGAGAAGGTGAAGTCAGGAGGGTGAAGCAGAAGAAGCAGAAGAAGGAGAAGGAGAAGGTGAAGTCTGGAGGGTGAAGCAGAAGAAGCAGAAGAAGGAGAAGGAGAAGGTGAAGTCTGGACGGTGAAGCAGAAGAAGCAGAAGAAGGAGAAGGAGAAGGTGAAGTCTGGAGGGTGAATCAGAAGAAGCAGAAGAAGGAGAAGGAGAAGGTGAAGTCAGGAGGGTGAAGCAGAAGAAGCAGAAGAAGGAGAAGGAGAAGGTGAAGTCTGGAGGGCGCAGCAGAGGAAGCAGAAGAAGGAGAAGGAGAAGTCTGGAGGGTGAAGCAGAAGAAGCAGAAGAAGGAGAAGGAGAAGGTGAAGTGTGGAGGGTGAATCAGAAGAAGTAGAAGAAGGAGAAGGAGAAGGTGAAGTCAGGAGGGTGAAGCAGAAGAAGGAGGAGGAGAAGGTGAAGTCTGGAGGGTGAAGCAGAAGAAGCAGAAGAAGGAGAAGGAGATGGTGAAGTCTGGAGGGCGAAGCAGAAGGAGCAGAGGAAGGAGAAGGAGAAGATGAAGTCTGGAGGGTGAAGCAGAAGAAGCAGAAGAAGGAGAAGGAGAAGGTGAAGTCTGGAGGGTGAATCAGAAGAAGTAGAAGAAGGGGAAGGAGAAGGTGAAGTCAGGAGGGTGAAGCAGAAGAAGCAGAAGGAGAAGGAGAAGGTGAAGTCTGGAGGGTGAAGCAGAAGAAGCAGAAGAAGGAGAAGGAGAAGGTGAAGTCTGGAGGGTGAAGCAGAAGAAGCAGAAGAAGGAGAAGGAGAAGGTGAAGTCAGGAGGGTGAATCAGAAGAAGTAGAAGAAGGAGAAGGAGAAGGTGAAGTCTGGAGGGTGAATCAGAAGAAGTAGAAGAAGGAGAAGAAGAAGGTGAAGTGTGGAGGGTGAATCAGAAGAAGTAGAAGAAGGAGAAGGAGAAGGTGAAATCTGGAGGGTGAATCAGAAGAAGCAGAAGAAGGAGAAGGAGAAGGTGAAGTCTGGAGGGAGAAGCAGAAGAAGTAGAAGAAGGAGAAGGAGAAGGTAAAGTCTGGAGGGTGAATCAGAAGAAGTAGAAGAAGGAGAAGGAGAAGGTGAAGTCTGGAGGGTGAATCAGAAGAAGTAGAAGAAGGAAAAGGAGAAGGTGAAGTCTGGAGGGTGAATCAGAAGAAGCAGAAGAAGGAGAAGGAGAAGGTGAAGTCTGGAGGGTGAATCAGAAGAAGTAGAAGAAGGAGAAGGAGAAGGTGTAGTCTGGAGGGTGAATCAGAAGAAGTAGACGAAGGAGCAGGAGAAGGTGAAGTCTGGAGGGTGAATCAGAAGAAGTAGAAGAAGGAGAAGGAGAAGGTGAAGTCAGGAGGGTGAAGCAGAAGAAGCAGAAGAAGGAGAAGGAGAAGGTGAAGTCTGGAGGGTGAAGCAGAAGAAGCAGAAGAAGGAGAAGGAGAAGGTGAAGTCTGGAGGGCGAAGCAGAAGAAGCAGAAGAAGGAGAAGGAGAAGGTGAAGTCTGGAGGGTGAAGCAGAAGAAGCAGAAGAAGGAGAAGGAGAAGGTGAAGTCTAGAGGGTGAATCAGAAGAAGTAGAAGAAGGAGAAGGTGAAGTCAGGAGGGTGAAGCAGAAGAAGCAGAAGAAGGAGAAGGAGAAGGTGAAGTCTGGAGGGTGAAGCAGAAGAAGCAGAAGAAGGAAAAGGAGAAGGTGAAGTCTGGAGGGTGAAGCAGAAGAAGCAGAATAAGGAGAAGGAGAAGGTGAAGTCAGGAGGGTGAATCAGAAGAAGTAGAAGAAGGAGAAGGAGAAGGTGAAGTCAGGAGGGTGAAGCAGAAGAAGCAGAAGAAGGAGAAGGAGAAGGTGAAGTCTGGAGGGTGAAGCAGAAGAAGCAGAAGAAGGAGAAGGAGAAGGTGAAGTCTGGAGGGGGAAGCAGAAGAAGCAGAAGAAGGAGAAGCAGAAGGTGAAGTCAGGTGGGTGAATCAGAAGAAGTAGAAGAAGGAGAAGGAGAAGGTGAAGTCTGGAGGGTGAATCAGAAGAAGTAGAAGAAGGAGAAGGAGAAGGTGAAGTCTGGAGGGTGAATCAGAAGTAGTAGAAGAAGGAGAAGGAGAAGGTGAAGTCTGGAGGGTGAATCAGAAGAAGTAGAAGAAGGAGAAGGAGAAGGTGTAGTCTGGAGGGTGAATCAGAAGAAGTAGACGAAGGAGAAGGAGAAGGTGAAATCTGGAGGGTGAATCAGAAGAAGTAGAAGAAGGAGAAGGAGAAGGTGAAGTCAGGAGGGTGAAGCAGAAGAAGCAGAAGAAGGAGAAGGAGAAGGTGAAGTCTGGAGGGTGAAGCAGAAGAAGCAGAAGAAGGAGAAGGAGAAGGTGAAGTCTGGAGGGCGAAGCAGAAGAAGCAGAAGAAGGACAAGGAGAAGGTGAAGTCTGGAGGGTGAAGCAGAAGAAGCAGAAGAAGGAGAAGGAGAAGGTGAAGTCTGGAGGGTGAAGCAGAAGAAGCAGAATAAGGAGAAGGAGAAGGTGATTTCAGGAGGGTGAATCAGAAGAAGTAGAAGAAGGAGAAGGAGAAGGTGAAGTCAGGAGGGTGAAGCAGAAGAAGCAGAAGAAGGAGAAGGAGAAGGTGAAGTCTGGAGGGTGAAGCAGAAGAAGCAGAAGAAGGAGAAGGAGAAGGTGAAGTCTGGAGGGTGAAGCAGAAGAAGCAGAAGAAGGAGAAGGAGAAGGTGAAGTCAGGTGGGTGAATCAGAAGAAGTAGAAGAAGGAGAAGGAGAAGGTGAAGTCTGGAGGGTGAATCAGAAGAAGTAGAAGAAGGAGAAGGAGAAGGTGAAGTCTGGAGGGTGAATCAGAAGCAGTAGAAGAAGGAGAAGGAGAAGGTGAAGTCTGGAGGGTGAATCAGAAGAAGCAGAAGAAGGAGAAGGAGAAGGTGAAGTCTGGAGGGAGAAGCAGAAGAAGTAGAAGAAGGAGAAGGAGAAGGTGAAGTCTGGAGGGTGAATCAGAAGAAGCAGAAGAAGGAGAAGGAGAAGGTGAAGTCTGGAGGGTGAATCAGAAGAAGTAGAAGAAGGAGAAGGAGAAGGCGAAGTCTGGAGGGTGAATCAGAAGAAGCAGAAGAAGGAGAAGGAGAAGGTGAAGTCTGGAGGGTGAAGCAGAAGAAGCAGAATAAGGAGAAGGAGAAGGTGAAGTCTGGAGGGTGAATCAGAAGAAGCAGAAGAAGGAGAAGGTGAAGTCAGGAGGGTGAAGCAGAAGAAGCAGAAGAAGGGGAAGGAGAAGGTGAAGTCTGGAGGGTGAAGCAGAAGAAGCAGAAGAAGGAGAAGGAGAAGGTGAAGTCTGGAGGGTGAAGCAGAAGAAGCAGAATAAGGAGCAGGAGAAGGTGAAGTCAGGAGGGTGAATCAGAAGAAGTAGAAGAAGGAGAAGGAGAAGGTGAAGTCAGGAGGGTGAAGCAGAAGAAGCAGAAGAAGGAGAAGGAGAAGGTGAAGTCTGGAGGGTGAAGCAGAAGAAGCAGAAGAAGGAGAAGGAGAAGGTGAAGTCTGGAGGGTGAAGCAGAAGAAGCAGAAGAAGGAGAAGGAGAAGGTGAAGTCTGGAGGGTGAATCAGAAGAAGCAGAAGAAGGAGAAGGAGAAGGTGAAGTCAGGAGGGTGAAGCAGAAGAAGCAGAAGAAGGAGAAGGAGAAGGTGAAGTCTGGAGGGCGCAGCAGAAGAAGCAGAAGAAGGAGAAGGAGAAGGTGAAGTCTGGAGGGTGAAGCAGAAGAAGCAGAAGAAGGAGAAGGAGAAGGTGAAGTCTGGAGGGTGAATCAGAAGAAGTAGAAGAAGGAGAAGGAGAAGGTGAAGTCTGGAGGGTGAATCAGAAGAAGAAGAAGAAGGAGAAGGAGAAGGTGAAGTCTGGAGGGTGAATCAGAATAAGCAGAAGAAGGAGAAGGAGAAGGTGAAGTCTGGAGGGTGAATCAGAAGAAGCAGAAGAAGTAGAAGGAGAAGATGAAGTCTGGAGGGTGAATCAGAAGAAGTAGAAGAAGGAGAAGGAGAAGGTGAGGTCTGGAGGGTGAATCAGAAGAAGCAGAAGAAGGAGAAGGAGAAGGTGAAGTCTGGACGGTGAATCAGAAGAAGCAGAAGAAGGAGAAGGAGAAGGTGAAGTCTGGAGGGTGAATCAGAAGAAGCAGAAGAAGGAGAAGGAGAAGGTGAAGTCTGGAGGGTGAAGCAGAAGAAGTAGAAGAAGGAGAAGGAGAAGGTGAAGTCTGGAGGGTGAATCAGAAAAAGCAGAAGAAGGAGAAGGAGAAGGTGAAGTCTGGAGGGTTAATCAGAAGAAGTAGAAGAAGGAGAAGGAGAAGGTGTAGTCTGGAGGGTGAATCAGAAGAAGTAAACGAAGGAGAAGGAGAAGGTGAAGTCTGGAGGGTGAATCAGATGAAGCAGAAGAAGGAGAAGGAGAATGTGAAGTCTGGAGGGTGAATCAGAAGAAGTAGAAGAAGGAGAAGGAGGGCGTGAAGTCTGGAGGGTTAATCAGAAGAAGCAGAAGAAGGAGAAGGAGAAGGTGAAGTCTGGAGGGTGAATCAGAAGAAGCAGAAGAAGGAGAAGGAGAAGGTGAAGTCTGGAATGTGAATCAGAAGAAGCAGAAGAAGGAGAAGGAGAAGGTGAAGTCTGGAGGGTGAATCAGAAGAAGCAGAAGAAGTAGAAGGAGAAGGTGAAGTCTGGAGGGTGAATCTGAAGAATAGAAGAAGGAGAAGGAGAAGGTGAATTCTGGAGGGTGAATCAGAAGAAGCAGAAGAAGGAGAAGGAGAAGGTGAAGTCAGGAGGGTGAATCAGAAGAAGCAGAAGAAGGAGAAGGAGAAGGTGAAGTCTGGAGGGTGAATCAGAAGAAGCAGAATATGGAGAAGGAGAGGTTGAAGTCTGGAGGGTGAATCAGAAGAAGCAGTAAAAGGAGAAGGAGAAGGTGAAGTCTGGAGGGTGAATCAGAAGAAGCAGAAGAAGGAGAAGGAGAAGGTGAAGTCAGGAGGGTGAATCAGAAGAAGCAGAAGAAGGAGAAGGAGAAGGTGAAGTTAGGAGGGTGAATCAGAAGAAGCAGAAGAAGGAGAAGGAGAAGGTGAAGTCAGGGGGGTGAAGCAGAAGAAGTAGAAGAAGGAGAAGGAGAAGGTGAAGTCAGGAGGGTGAAGCAGAAGAAGCAGAAGAAGGAGAAGGAGAAGGTGAAGTCTGGAGGGCGCAGCAGAAGAATCAGAAGAAGGGGAAGGAGAAGGTGAATTCTGGAGAGTGAAGCAGAAGAAGCAGAAGAAGGAGAAGGAGAAGGTGAAGTCTGGAGGGTGAATCAGAAGAAGTAGAAGAAGGAGAAGGAGAAGGTGAAGTTAGGAGGGTGAAGCAGAAGAAGCAGAAGAAGGAGAAGGAGAAGGTGAAGTCTGGAGGGTGAAGCAGAAGAAGCAGAAGAAGGAGAAGGAGAAGGTGAAGTCTGGAGGGCGAAGCAGAAGAAGCAGAAGAAGGAGAAGGAGAAGGTGAAGTCTGGAGGGTGAAGCAGAAGAAGCAGAAGAAGGAGAAGGAGAAGGTGAAGTCTGGAGGGTGAAGCAGAAGAAGCAGAATAAGGAGAAGGAGAAGGTGATTTCAGGAGGGTGAATCAGAAGAAGTAGAAGAAGGAGAAGGAGAAGGTGAAGTCAGGAGGGTGAAGCAGAAGAAGCAGAAGAAGGAGAAGGAGAAGGTGAAGTCTGGAGGGTGAAGCAGAAGAAGCAGAAGAAGGAGAAGGAGAAGGTGAAGTCTGGAGGGTGAAGCAGAAGAAGCAGAAGAAGGAGAAGGAGAAGGTGAAGTCAGGTGGGTGAATCAGAAGAAGTAGAAGAAGGAGAAGGAGAAGGTGAAGTCTGGAGGGTGAATCAGAAGAAGTAGAAGAAGGAGAAGGAGAAGGTGAAGTCTGGAGGGTGAATCAGAAGAAGTAGAAGAAGGAGAAGGAGAAGGTGAAGTCTGGAGGGTGAATCAGAAGAAGCAGAAGAAGGAGAAGGAGAAGGTGAAGTCTGGAGGGAGAAGCAGAAGAAGTAGAAGAAGGAGAAGGAGAAGGCGAAGTCTGGAGGGTGAATCAGAAGAAGCAGAAGAAGGAGAAGGAGAAGGTGAAGTCTGGAGGGTGAAGCAGAAGAAGCAGAATAAGGAGAAGGAGAAGGTGAAGTCTGGAGGGTGAATCAGAAGAAGCAGAAGAAGGAGAAGGTGAAGTCAGGAGGGTGAAGCAGAAGAAGCAGAAGAAGGGGAAGGAGAAGGTGAAGTCTGGAGGGTGAAGCAGAAGAAGCAGAAGAAGGAGAAGGAGAAGGTGAAGTCTGGAGGGTGAAGCAGAAGAAGCAGAATAAGGAGAAGGAGAAGGTGAAGTCAGGAGGGTGAATCAGAAGAAGTAGAAGAAGGAGAAGGAGAAGGTGAAGTCAGGAGGGTGAAGCAGAAGAAGCAGAAGAAGGAGAAGGAGAAGGTGAAGTCTGGAGGGTGAAGCAGAAGAAGCAGAAGAAGGAGAAGGAGAAGGTGAAGTCTGGAGGGTGAAGCAGAAGAAGCAGAAGAAGGAGAAGGAGAAGGTGAAGTCTGGAGGGTGAATCAGAAGAAGCAGAAGAAGGAGAAGGAGAAGGTGAAGTCAGGAGGGTGAAGCAGAAGAAGCAGAAGAAGGAGAAGGAGAAGGTGAAGTCTGGAGGGCGCAGCAGAAGAAGCAGAAGAAGGAGAAGGAGAAGGTGAAGTCTGGAGGGTGAAGCAGAAGAAGCAGAAGAAGGAGAAGGAGAAGGTGAAGTCTGGAGGGTGAATCAGAAGAAGTAGACGAAGGAGAAGGAGAAGGTGAAGTCTGGAGGGTGAATCAGAAGAAGAAGAAGAAGGAGAAGGAGAAGGTGAAGTCTGGAGGGTGAATCAGAATAAGCAGAAGAAGGAGAAGGAGAAGGTGAAGTCTGGAGGGTGAATCAGAAGAAGCAGAAGAAGGAGAAGGAGAAGATGAAGTCTGGAGGGTGAATCAGAAGAAGTAGAAGAAGGAGAAGGAGAAGGTGAGGTCTGGAGGGTGAATCAGAAGAAGCAGAAGAAGGAGAAGGAGAAGGTGAAGTCTGGACGGTGAATCAGAAGAAGCAGAAGAAGGAGAAGGAGAAGGTGAAGTCTGGAGGGTGAATCAGAAGATGCAGAAGAAGGAGAAGGAGAAGGTGAAGTCTGGAGGGTGAAGCAGAAGAAGTAGAAGAAGGAGAAGGAGAAGGTGAAGTCTGGAGGGTGAATCAGAAAAAGCAGAAGAAGGAGAAGGAGAAGGTGAAGTCTGGAGGGTTAATCAGAAGAAGTAGAAGAAGGAGAAGGAGAAGGTGTAGTCTGGAGGGTGAATCAGAAGAAGTAAACGAAGGAGAAGGAGAAGGTGAAGTCTGGAGGGTGAATCAGATGAAGCAGAAGAAGGAGAAGGAGAATGTGAAGTCTGGAGGGTGAATCAGAAGAAGTAGAAGAAGGAGAAGGAGGGCGTGAAGTCTGGAGGGTGAATCAGAAGAAGCAGAAGAAGGAGAAGGAGAAGGTGAAGTCTGGAGGGTGAATCAGAAGAAGCAGAAGAAGGAGAAGGAGAAGGTGAAGTCTGGAATGTGAATCAGAAGAAGCAGAAGAAGGAGAAGGAGAAGGTGAAGTCTGGAGGGTGAATCAGAAGAAGCAGAAGAAGTAGAAGGAGAAGGTGAAGTCTGGAGGGTGAATCTGAAGAATAGAAGAAGGAGAAGGAGAAGGTGAATTCTGGAGGGTGAATCAGAAGAAGCAGAAGAAGGAGAAGGAGAAGGTGAAGTCAGGAGGGTGAATCAGAAGAAGCAGAAGAAGGAGAAGGAGAAGGTGAAGTCTGGAGGGTGAATCAGAAGAAGCAGAATATGGAGAAGGAGAGGTTGAAGTCTGGAGGGTGAATCAGAAGAAGCAGTAAAAGGAGAAGGAGAAGGTGATGTCTGGAGGGTGAATCAGAAGAAGCAGAAGAAGGAGAAGGAGATGGTGAAGTCAGGAGGGTGAATCAGAAGAAGCAGAAGAAGGAGAAGGAGAAGGTGAAGTTAGGAGGGTGAATCAGAAGAAGCAGAAGAAGGAGAAGGAGAAGGTGAAGTCAGGGGGGTGAAGCAGAAGAAGTAGAAGAAGGAGAAGGAGAAGGTGAAGTCAGGAGGGTGAAGCAGAAGAAGCAGAAGAAGGAGAAGGAGAAGGTGAAGTCTGGAGGGCGCAGCAGAAGAATCAGAAGAAGGGGAAGGAGAAGGTGAATTCTGGAGAGTGAAGCAGAAGAAGCAGAAGAAGGAGAAGGAGAAGGTGAAGTCTGGAGGGTGAATCAGAAGAAGCAGAAGAAGGAGAAGGAGAAGGTGAAGTCTGGAGGGAGAAGCAGAAGAAGAAGAAGAAGGAGAAGGAGAAGGTGAAGTCTGGAGGGTGAATCAGAAGAAGTAGAAGAAGGAGAAGGAGAAGGTGAAGTCTGGAGGGTGAATCAGAAGAAGTAGAAGAAGGAGAAGGAGAAGGTGAAGTCTGGAGGGTGAATCAGAAGAAGCAGAAGAAGGAGAAGGAGAAGGTGAAGTCTGGAGGGTGAAGCAGAAGAAGCAGAATAAGGAGAAGGAGAACGTGAAGTCTGGAGGGTGAATCAGAAGGAGTAGAAGAAGGAGAAGGTGAAGTCAGGAGGGTGAAGCAGAAGAAGCAGAAGAAGGAGAAGGAGAAGGTGAAATCTGGAGGGTGAATCAGAAGAAGCAGAAGAAGGAGAAGGAGAAGGTGAAGTCTGGAGGGAGAAGCAGAAGAAGTAGAAGAAGGAGAAGGAGAAGGTAAAGTCTGGAGGGTGAATCAGAAGAAGTAGAAGAAGGAGAAGGAGAAGGTGAAGTCTGGAGGGTGAATCAGAAGAAGTAGAAGAAGGAGAAGGAGAAGGTGAAGTCTGGAGGGTGAATCAGAAGAAGCAGAAGAAGGAGAAGGAGAAGGTGAAGTCTGGAGGGTGAATCAGAAGAAGTAGATGAAGGAGAAGGAGAAGGTGTAGTCTGGAGGGTGAATCAGAAGAAGTAGACGAAGGAGAAGGAGAAGGTGAAGTCTGGAGTGTGAATCAGAAGAAGTAGAAGAAGGAGAAGGAGAAGGTGAAGTCAGGAGGGTGAAGCAGAAGAAGCAGAAGAAGGAGAAGGAGAAGGTGAAGTCTGGAGGGTGAAGCAGAAGAAGCAGAAGAAGGAGAAGGAGAAGGTGAGGTCTGGAGGGTGAAGCAGAAGAAGCAGAATAAGGAGAAGGAGAAGGTGAAGTCAGGAGGGTGAATCAGAAGAAGTAGAAGAAGGAGAAGGAGAAGGTGAAGTCAGGAGGGTGAAGCAGAAGAAGCAGAAGAAGGAGAAGGAGAAGGTGAAGTCTGGAGGGTGAAGCAGAAGAAGCAGAAGAAGGAGAAGGAGAAGGTGAAGTCTGGAGGGTGAAGCAGAAGAAGCAGAAGAAGGAGAAGGAGAAGGTGAAGTCTGGAGGGTGAATCAGAAGAAGCAGAAGAAGGAGAAGGAGAAGGTGAAGTCAGGAGGGTGAAGCAGAAGAAGCAGAAGAAGGAGAAGGAGAAGGTGAAGTCTGGAGGGCGCAGCAGAAGAAGCAGAAGAAGGAGAAGGAGAAGGTGAAGTCTGGAGGGTGAAGCAGAAGAAGCAGAAGAAGGAGAAGGAGAAGGAGAAGTCTGAGGGTGAATCAGAAGAAGTAGAAGAAGGAGAAGGAGAAGGTGTAGTCTGGAGGGTGAATCAGAAGAAGTAGACGAAGGAGAAGGAGAAGGTGAAGACTGGAGGGTGAATCAGAAGAAGCAGAAGAAGGAGAAGGAGAAGGTGAAGTCTGGAGGGTGAATCAGAAGAAGTAGAAGAAGGAGAAGGAGAAGGCGAAGTCTGGATGGTGAATCAGAAGAAGCAGAAGAAGGAGAAGGAGAAGGTGAAGTCTGGAGGGTGAATCAGAAGAAGCAGAAGAAGGAGAAGGAGAAGATGAAGTCTGGAGGGTGAATCAGAAGAAGTAGAAGAAGGGGAAGGAGAAGGTGAGGTCTGGAGGGTGAATCAGAAGAAGCAGAAGAAGGAGAAGGAGAAGGTGAAGTCTGAAGGGTGAATCAGAAGAAGCAGAAGAAGGAGAAGGAGAAGGTGAAGTCTGGAGGATGAATCAGAAGAAGCAGAATATGGAGATGGAGAAGGTGAAGTCTGGAGGGTGAATCAGAAGAAGCAGAAGAAGGAGAAGGAGAAGGTGAGTCAGGAGGGTGAATCAGAAGAAGTAGAAGAAGGAGAAGGAGAAGGTGAAGTCTGGAGGGTGAATCAGAAGAAGTAGAAGAAGGAGAAGGAGAAGGTGAAGTCTGGAGGGTGAATCAGAAGAAGTAGAAGAAGGAGAAGGAGAAGGTGAAGTCTGGAGGGTGAATCAGAAGAAGCAGAAGAAGGAGAAGGAGAAGGTGAAGTCTGGAGGGTGAATCAGAAGAAGTAGAAGAAGGAGAAGGAGAAGGTGTAGTCTGGAGGGTGAATCAGAAGAAGTAGACGAAGGAGAAGGAGAAGGTGAAGACTGGAGGGTGAATCAGAAGAAGCAGAAGAAGGAGAAGGAGAAGGTGAAGTCTGGAGGGTGAATCAGAAGAAGTAGAAGAAGGAGAAGGAGAAGGCGAAATCTGGATGGTGAATCAGAAGAAGCAGAAGAAGGAGAAGGGGAAGGTGAAGTCTGAAGGGTGAGTCAGAAGAAACAGAAGAAGGAGAAGGAGAAGGTGAAGTCTGGAGGGTGAATCAGAAGAAGCAGAAGAAGGAGAAGGAGAAGGTGAAGTCAGGAGGGTGAATCAGAAGAAGCAGAAGAAGGAGAAGGAGAAGGTGAAGTTTGGAGGGTGAATCAGAAGAAGTAGGAGAAGGAGAAGGAGAAGGTGAAGTCAGGAGGGTGAATCAGAAGAAGCAGAAGAAGGAGAAGGAGAAGGTGAAGTTTGGAGGGTGAATCAGAAGAAGCAGAAGAAGGAGAAGGAGAAGGTGAAATCTGGAGGGTGAATCAGAAGAAGCAGAAGAAGGAGAAGGAGAAGGTGTAGTCTGGAGGGTGAATCAGAAGAAGTAGACGAAGGAGAAGGAGAAGGTGAAGTCTGGAGTGTGAATCAGAAGAAGTAGAAGAAGGAGAAGGAGAAGGTGAAGTCAGGAGGGTGAAGCAGAAGAAGCAGAAGAAGTAGAAGGAGAAGGTGAAGTCTGGAGGGTGAAGCAGAAGAAGCAGAAGAAGGAGAAGGAGAAGGTGAAGTCTGGAGGGCGAAGCAGAAGAAGCAGAAGAAGGAGAAGGAGAAGGTGAAGTCTGGAGGGTGAAGCAGAAGAAGCAGAAGAAGGAGAAGGAGAAGGTGAAGTCAGGAGGGTGAACCAGAAGAAGCAGAAGAAGGAGAAGGAGAAGGTGAAGTCTGGAGGGTGAAGCAGAAGAAGCAGAAGAAGGAGAAGGAGAAGGTGAAGTCTGGAGGGTGAAGCAGAAGAAGCAGAAGAAGGAGAAGGAGAAGGTGAGTCAGGAGGGTGAATCAGAAGAAGTAGAAGAAGGAGAAGGAGAAGGTGAAGTCTGGAGGGTGAATCAGAAGAAGTAGAAGAAGGAGAAGGAGAAGGTGAAGTCTGGAGGGTGAATCAGAAGAAGTAGAAGAAGGAGAAGGAGAAGGTGAAGTCTGGAGGGTGAATCAGAAGAAGCAGAAGAAGGAGAAGGAGAAGGTGAAGTCTGGAGGGTGAATCAGAAGAAGTAGAAGAAGGAGAAGGAGAAGGTGTAGTCTGGAGGGTGAATCAGAAGAAGTAGACGAAGGAGAAGGAGAAGGTGAAGACTGGAGGGTGAATCAGAAGAAGCAGAAGAAGGAGAAGGAGAAGGTGAAGTCTGGAGGGTGAATCAGAAGAAGTAGAAGGAGGAGAAGGAGAAGGCGAAGTCTGGATGGTGAATCAGAAGAAGCAGAAGAAGGAGAAGGAGAAGGTGAAGTCTGGAGGGTGAATCAGAAGAAGCAGAAGAAGGAGAAGGAGAAGATGAAGTCTGGAGGGTGAATCAGAAGAAGTAGAAGAAGGGGAAGGAGAAGGTGAGGTCTGGAGGGTGAATCAGAAGAAGCAGAAGAAGGAGAAGGAGAAGGTGAAGTCTGAAGGGTGAATCAGAAGAAGCAGAAGAAGGAGAAGGAGAAGGTGAAGTCTGGAGGATGAATCAGAAGAAGCAGAATATGGAGATGGAGAAGGTGAAGTCTGGAGGGTGAATCAGAAGAAGCAGAAGAAGGAGAAGGAGAAGGTGAGTCAGGAGGGTGAATCAGAAGAAGTAGAAGAAGGAGAAGGAGAAGGTGAAGTCTGGAGGGTGAATCAGAAGAAGTAGAAGAAGGAGAAGGAGAAGGTGAAGTCTGGAGGGTGAATCAGAAGAAGTAGAAGAAGGAGAAGGAGAAGGTGAAGTCTGGAGGGTGAATCAGAAGAAGCAGAAGAAGGAGAAGGAGAAGGTGAAGTCTGGAGGGTGAATCAGAAGAAGTAGAAGAAGGAGAAGGAGAAGGTGTAGTCTGGAGGGTGAATCAGAAGAAGTAGACGAAGGAGAAGGAGAAGGTGAAGACTGGAGGGTGAATCAGAAGAAGCAGAAGAAGGAGAAGGAGAAGGTGAAGTCTGGAGGGTGAATCAGAAGAAGTAGAAGAAGGAGAAGGAGAAGGCGAAATCTGGATGGTGAATCAGAAGAAGCAGAAGAAGGAGAAGGGGAAGGTGAAGTCTGAAGGGTGAGTCAGAAGAAACAGAAGAAGGAGAAGGAGAAGGTGAAGTCTGGAGGGTGAATCAGAAGAAGCAGAAGAAGGAGAAGGAGAAGGTGAAGTCAGGAGGGTGAATCAGAAGAAGCAGAAGAAGGAGAAGGAGAAGGTGAAGTTTGGAGGGTGAATCAGAAGAAGTAGGAGAAGGAGAAGGAGAAGGTGAAGTCAGGAGGGTGAATCAGAAGAAGCAGAAGAAGGAGAAGGAGAAGGTGAAGTTTGGAGGGTGAATCAGAAGAAGCAGAAGAAGGAGAAGGAGAAGGTGAAGTTAGGAGGGTGAATCAGAAGAAGCAGAAGAAGGAGAAGGAGAAGGTGAAGTCAGGGGGGTGAAGCAGAAGAAGTAGAAGAAGGAGAAGGAGAAGGTGAAGTCAGGAGGGTGAAGCAGAAGAAGCAGAAGAAGGAGAAGGAGAAGGTGAAGTCTGGAGGGCGCAGCAGAAGAATCAGAAGAAGGGGAAGGAGAAGGTGAATTCTGGAGAGTGAAGCAGAAGAAGCAGAAGAAGGAGAAGGAGAAGGTGAAGTATGGAGGGTGAATCAGAAGAAGCAGAAGAAGGAGAAGGAGAAGGTGAAGTCTGGAGGGAGAAGCAGAAGAAGAAGAAGAAGGAGAAGGAGAAGGTGAAGTCTGGAGGGTGAATCAGAAGAAGTAGAAGAAGGAGAAGGAGAAGGTGAAGTCTGGAGGGTGAATCAGAAGAAGTAGAAGAAGGAGAAGGAGAAGGTGAAGTCTGGAGGGTGAATCAGAAGAAGCAGAAGAAGGAGAAGGAGAAGGTGAAGTCTGGAGGGTGAAGCAGAAGAAGCAGAATTAGGAGAAGGAGAACGTGAAGTCTGGAGGGTGAATCAGAAGGAGTAGAAGAAGGAGAAGGTGAAGTCAGGAGGGTGAAGCAGAAGAAGCAGAAGAAGGAGAAGGAGAAGGTGAAATCTGGAGGGTGAATCAGAAGAAGCAGAAGAAGGAGAAGGAGAAGGTGAAGTCTGGAGGGAGAAGCAGAAGAAGTAGAAGAAGGAGAAGGAGAAGGTAAAGTCTGGAGGGTGAATCAGAAGAAGTAGAAGAAGGAGAAGGAGAAGGTGAAGTCTGGAGGGTGAATCAGAAGATGTAGAAGAAGGAGAAGGAGAAGGTGAAGTCTGGAGGGTGAATCAGAAGAAGCAGAAGAAGGAGAAGGAGAAGGTGAAGTCTGGAGGGTGAATCAAAAGAAGTAGAAGAAGGAGAAGGAGAAGGTGTAGTCTGGAGGGTGAATCAGAAGAAGTAGACGAAGGAGAAGGAGAAGGTGAAGTCTGGAGTGTGAATCAGAAGAAGTAGAAGAAGGAGAAGGAGAAGGTGAAGTCAGGAGGGTGAAGCAGAAGAAGTAGAAGGAGAAGGTGAAGTCTGGAGGGTGAAGCAGAAGAAGCAGAAGAAGGAGAAGGAGAAGGTGAAGTCTGGAGGGCGAAGCAGAAGAAGCAGAAGAAGGAGAAGGAGAAGGTGAAGTCTGGAGGGTGAAGCAGAAGAAGCAGAAGAAGGAGAAGGAGAAGGTGAAGTCAGGAGGGTGAAGCAGAAGAAGCAGAAGAAGGAGAAGGAGAAGGTGAAGTCTGGAGGGTGAAGAAGAAGAAGCAGAAGAAGGAGAAGGAGAAGGTGAAGTCTGGAGGGTGAAGCAGAAGAAGCAGAAGAAGGAGAAGGAGAAGGTGAGTCAGGAGGGTGAATCAGAAGAAGTAGAAGAAGGAGAAGGAGAAGGTGAAGTCTGGAGGGTGAATCAGAAGAAGTAGAAGAAGGAGAAGGAGAAGGTGAAGTCTGGAGGGTGAATCAGAAGAAGTAGAAGAAGGAGAAGGAGAAGGTGAAGTCTGGAGGGTGAATCAGAAGAAGCAGAAGAAGGAGAAGGAGAAGGTGAAGTCTGGAGGGTGAATCAGAAGAAGTAGAAGAAGGAGAAGGAGAAGGTGTAGTCTGGAGGGTGAATCAGAAGAAGTAGACGAAGGAGAAGGAGAAGGTGAAGACTGGAGGGTGAATCAGAAGAAGCAGAAGAAGGAGAAGGAGAAGGTGAAGTCTGGAGGGTGAATCAGAAGAAGTAGAAGAAGGAGAAGGAGAAGGCGAAGTCTGGATGGTGAATCAGAAGAAGCAGAAGAAGGAGAAGGAGAAGGTGAAGTCTGGAGGGTGAATCAGAAGAAGCAGAAGAAGGAGAAGGAGAAGATGAAGTCTGGAGGGTGAATCAGAAGAAGTAGAAGAAGGGGAAGGAGAAGGTGAGGTCTGGAGGGTGAATCAGAAGAAGCAGAAGAAGGAGAAGGAGAAGGTGAAGTCTGAAGGGTGAATCAGAAGAAGCAGAAGAAGGAGAAGGAGAAGGTGAAGTCTGGAGGATGAATCAGAAGAAGCAGAATATGGAGAAGGAGAAGGTGAAGTCTGGAGGGTGAATCAGAAGAAGCAGAAGAAGGAGAAGGAGAAGGTGAGGTCTCGAGGGTGAATCAGAAGGAGCAGAAGAAGGAGAAGGGGAAGGTGAAGTCTGAAGGGTGAGTCAGAAGAAACAGAAGAAGGAGAAGGAGAAGGTGAAGTCTGGAGGGTGAATCAGAAGAAGCAGAAGAAGGGGAAGGAGAAGGTGAAGTCAGGAGGGTGAATCAGAAGAAGCAGAAGAAGGAGAAGGAGAAGGTGAAGTTTGGAGGGTGAATCAGAAGAAGTAGGAGAAGGAGAAGGAGAAGGTGAAGTCTGGAGGGTGAATCAGAAGAAGTAGAAGAAGGAGAAGGAGAAGGTGAAGTCTGGAGGGTGAATCAGAAGAAGCAGAAGAAGGAGAAGGAGAAGGTGAAGTCTGGAGGGTGAATCAGAAGAAGCAGAAGAAGGAGAAGGAGAAGATGAAGTCTGGAGGGTGAATCAGAACAAGTAGAAGAAGGAGAATGAGAAGGTGAAGTCTGGAGGGTGAATCAGAAGAAGCAGAAGAAGGAGAAGGAGAAGGTGAAGTCTGGAGGGTGAATCAGAAGAAGCAGAAGAAGGAGAAGGAGAAGGTGAAGTCTGGAGGGTGAATCAGAAGAAGCAGAATATGGAGAAGGAGAGGTTGAAGTCTGGAGGGTGAATCAGAAGAAGCAGAAGAAGGAGAAGGAGAAGGTGAAGTCAGGAGGGTGAAGCAGAAGAAGCAGAAGAAGGAGAAGGAGAAGGTGAAGTCTGGAGGGTGAAGCAGAAGAAGCAGGAGAAGGAGAAGGAGAAGGTGAAGTCTGGAGGGTGAAGCAGAAGAAGCAGAAGAAGGAGAAGGAGAAGGTGAGTCAGGAGGGTGAATCAGAAGAAGTAGAAGAAGGAGAAGGAGAAGGTGAAGTCTGGAGGGTGAATCAGAAGAAGTAGAAGAAGGAGAAGGAGAAGGTGAAGTCTGGAGGGTGAATCAGAAGAAGTAGAAGAAGGAGAAGGAGAAGGTGAAGTCTGGAGGGTGAATCAGAAGAAGCAGAAGAAGGAGAAGGAGAAGGTGAAGTCTGGAGGGTGAATCAGAAGAAGTAGAAGAAGGAGAAGGAGAAGGTGTAGTCTGGAGGGTGAATCAGAAGAAGTAGACGAAGGAGAAGGAGAAGGTGAAGACTGGAGGGTGAATCAGAAGAAGCAGAAGAAGGAGAAGGAGAAGGTGAAGTCTGGAGGGTGAATCAGAAGAAGTAGAAGAAGGAGAAGGAGAAGGCGAAGTCTGGATGGTGAATCAGAAGAAGCAGAAGAAGGAGAAGAAGAAGGTGAAGTCTGGAGGGTGAATCAGAAGAAGCAGAAGAAGGAGAAGGAGAAGATGAAGTCTGGAGGGTGAATCAGAAGAAGTAGAAGAAGGGGAAGGAGAAGGTGAGGTCTGGAGGGTGAATCAGTAGAAGCAGAAGAAGGAGAAGGAGAAGGTGAAGTCTGAAGGGTGAATCAGAAGAAGCAGAAGAAGGAGAAGGAGAAGGTGAAGTCTGGAGGATGAATCAGAAGAAGCAGAATATGGAGAAGGAGAAGGTGAAGTCTGGAGGGTGAATCAGAAGAAGCAGAAGAAGGAGAAGGAAAAGGTGAGGTCTCGAGGGTGAATCAGAAGAAGCAGAAGAAGGAGAAGGGGAAGGTGAAGTCTGAAGGGTGAGTCAGAAGAAACAGAAGAAGGAGAAGGAGAAGGTGAAGTCTGGAGGGTGAATCAGAAGAAGCAGAAGAAGGAGAAGGAGAAGGTGAAGTCAGGAGGGTGAATCAGAAGAAGCAGAAGAAGGAGAAGGAGAAGGTGAAGTTTGGAGGGTGAATCAGAAGAAGTAGGAGAAGGAGAAGGAGAAGGTGAAGTCAGGAGGGTGAATCAGAAGAAGCAGAAGAAGGAGAAGGAGAAGGTGAAGTTTGGAGGGTGAATCAGAAGAAGCAGAAGAAGGAGAAGGAGAAGGTGAAGTTAGGAGGGTGAATCAGAAGAAGCAGAAGAAGGAGAAGGAGAAGGTGAAGTCAGGGGGGTGAAGCAGAAGAAGTAGAAGAAGGAGAAGGAGAAGGTGAAGTCAGGAGGGTGAAGCAGAAGAAGCAGAAGAAGGAGAAGGAGAAGGTGAAGTCTGGAGGGCGCAGCAGAAGAATCAGAAGAAGGGGAAGGAGAAGGTGAATTCTGGAGAGTGAAGCAGAAGAAGCAGAAGAAGGAGAAGAAGAAGGTGAAGTCTGGAGGGTGAATCAGAAGAAGCAGAAGAAGGAGAAGGAGAAGGTGAAGTCTGGAGGGAGAAGCAGAAGAAGAAGAAGAAGGAGAAGGAGAAGGTGAAGTCTGGAGGGTGAATCAGAAGAAGTAGAAGAAGGAGAAGGAGAAGGTGAAGTCTGGAGGGTGAATCAGAAGAAGTAGAAGAAGGAGAAGGAGAAGGTGAAGTCTGGAGGGTGAATCAGAAGAAGCAGAAGAAGGAGAAGGAGAAGGTGAAGTCTGGAGGGTGAAGCAGAAGAAGCAGAATAAGGAGAAGGAGAACGTGAAGTCTGGAGGGTGAATCAGAAGGAGTAGAAGAAGGAGAAGGTGAAGTCAGGAGGGTGAGGCAGAAGAAGCAGAAGAAGGAGAAGGAGAAGGTGAAATCTGGAGGGTGAATCAGAAGAAGCAGAAGAAGGAGAAGGAGAAGGTGAAGTCTGGAGGGAGAAGCAGAAGAAGTAGAAGAAGGAGAAGGAGAAGGTAAAGTCTGGAGGGTGAATCAGAAGAAGTAGAAGAAGGAGAAGGAGAAGGTGAAGTCTGGAGGGTGAATCAGAAGAAGTAGAAGAAGGAGAAGGAGAAGGTGAAGTCTGGAGGGTGAATCAGAAGAAGCAGAAGAAGGAGAAGGAGAAGGTGAAGTCTGGAGGGTGAATCAAAAGAAGTAGAAGAAGGAGAAGGAGAAGGTGTAGTCTGGAGGGTGAATCAGAAGAAGTAGACGAAGGAGAAGGAGAAGGTGAAGTCTGGAGTGTGAATCAGAAGAAGTAGAAGAAGGAGAAGGAGAAGGTGAAGTCAGGAGGGTGAAGCAGAAGAAGCAGAAGAAGTAGAAGGAGAAGGTGAAGTCTGGAGGGTGAAGCAGAAGAAGCAGAAGAAGGAGAAGGAGAAGGTGAAGTCTGGAGGGCGAAGCAGAAGAAGCAGAAGAAGGAGAAGGAGAAGGTGAAGTCTGGAGGGTGAAGCAGAAGAAGCAGAAGAAGGAGAAGGTGAAGTCAGGAGGGTGAACCAGAAGAAGCAGAAGAAGGAGAAGGAGAAGGTGAAGTCTGGAGGGTGAAGCAGAAGAAGCAGAAGAAGGAGAAGGAGAAGGTGAAGTCTGGAGGGTGAAGCAGAAGAAGCAGAAGAAGGAGAAGGAGAAGGTGAGTCAGGAGGGTGAATCAGAAGAAGTAGAAGAAGGAGAAGGAGAAGGTGAAGTCTGGAGGGTGAATCAGAAGAAGTAGAAGAAGGAGAAGGAGAAGGTGAAGTCTGGAGGGTGAATCAGAAGAAGCAGAAGAAGGAGAAGGAGAAGGTGAAGTCTGGAGGGTGAATCAGAAGAAGTAGAAGAAGGAGAAGGAGAAGGTGTAGTCTGGAGGGTGAATCAGAAGAAGTAGACGAAGGAGAAGGAGAAGGTGAAGACTGGAGGGTGAATCAGAAGAAGCAGAAGAAGGAGAAGGAGAAGGTGAAGTCTGGAGGGTGAATCAGAAGAAGTAGAAGAAGGAGAAGGAGAAGGCGAAGTCTGGATGGTGAATCAGAAGAAGCAGAAGAAGGAGAAGGAGAAGGTGAAGTCTGGAGGGTGAATCAGAAGAAGCAGAAGAAGGAGAAGGAGAAGATGAAGTCTGGAGGGTGAATCAGAAGAAGTAGAAGAAGGGGAAGGAGAAGGTGAGGTCTGGAGGGTGAATCAGAAGAAGCAGAAGAAGGAGAAGGAGAAGGTGAAGTCTGAAGGGTGAATCAGAAGAAGCAGAAGAAGGAGAAGGAGAAGGTGAAGTCTGGAGGATGAATCAGAAGAAGCAGAATATGGAGATGGAGAAGGTGAAGTCTGGAGGGTGAATCAGAAGAAGCAGAAGAAGGAGAAGGAGAAGGTGAGTCAGGAGGGTGAATCAGAAGAAGTAGAAGAAGGAGAAGGAGAAGGTGAAGTCTGGAGGGTGAATCAGAAGAAGTAGAAGAAGGAGAAGGAGAAGGTGAAGTCTGGAGGGTGAATCAGAAGAAGTAGAAGAAGGAGAAGGAGAAGGTGAAGTCTGGAGGGTGAATCAGAAGAAGCAGAAGAAGGAGAAGGAGAAGGTGAAGTCTGGAGGGTGAATCAGAAGAAGTAGAAGAAGGAGAAGGAGAAGGTGTAGTCTGGAGGGTGAATCAGAAGAAGTAGACGAAGGAGAAGGAGAAGGTGAAGACTGGAGGGTGAATCAGAAGAAGCAGAAGAAGGAGAAGGAGAAGGTGAAGTCTGGAGGGTGAATCAGAAGAAGTAGAAGAAGGAGAAGGAGAAGGCGAAGTCTGGATGGTGAATCAGAAGAAGCAGAAGAAGGAGAAGGAGAAGGTGAAGTCTGGAGGGTGAATCAGAAGAAGCAGAAGAAGGAGAAGGAGAAGATGAAGTCTGGAGGGTGAATCAGAAGAAGTAGAAGAAGGGGAAGGAGAAGGTGAGGTCTGGAGGGTGAATCAGTAGAAGCAGAAGAAGGAGAAGGAGAAGGTGAAGTCTGAAGGGTGAATCAGAAGAAGCAGAAGAAGGAGAAGGAGAAGGTGAAGTCTGGAGGATGAATCAGAAGAAGCAGAATATGGAGAAGGAGAAGGTGAAGTCTGGAGGGTGAATCAGAAGAAGCAGAAGAAGGAGAAGGAAAAGGTGAGGTCTCGAGGGTGAATCAGAAGAAGCAGAAGAAGGAGAAGGGGAAGGTGAAGTCTGAAGGGTGAGTCAGAAGAAACAGAAGAAGGAGAAGGAGAAGGTGAAGTCTGGAGGGTGAATCAGAAGAAGCAGAAGAAGGAGAAGGAGAAGGTGAAGTCAGGAGGGTGAATCAGAAGAAGCAGAAGAAGGAGAAGGAGAAGGTGAAGTTTGGAGGGTGGATCAGAAGAAGTAGGAGAAGGAGAAGGAGAAGGTGAAGTCAGGAGGGTGAATCAGAAGAAGCAGAAGAAGGAGAAGGAGAAGGTGAAGTTTGGAGGGTGAATCAGAAGAAGCAGAAGAAGGAGAAGGAGAAGGTGAAGTTAGGAGGGTGAATCAGAAGAAGCAGAAGAAGGAGAAGGAGAAGGTGAAGTCAGGGGGGTGAAGCAGAAGAAGTAGAAGAAGGAGAAGGAGAAGGTGAAGTCAGGAGGGTGAAGCAGAAGAAGCAGAAGAAGGAGAAGGAGAAGGTGAAGTCTGGAGGGCGCAGCAGAAGAATCAGAAGAAGGGGAAGGAGAAGGTGAATTCTGGAGAGTGAAGCAGAAGAAGCAGAAGAAGGAGAAGAAGAAGGTGAAGTCTGGAGGGTGAATCAGAAGAAGCAGAAGAAGGAGAAGGAGAAGGTGAAGTCTGGAGGGAGAAGCAGAAGAAGAAGAAGAAGGAGAAGGAGAAGGTGAAGTCTGGAGGGTGAATCAGAAGAAGTAGAAGAAGGAGAAGGAGAAGGTGAAGTCTGGAGGGTGAATCAAAAGAAGCAGAAGAAGGAGAAGGAGAAGGTGAAGTCTGGAGGGTGAAGCAGAAGAAGCAGAATAAGGAGAAGGAGAACGTGAAGTCTGGAGGGTGAATCAGAAGGAGTAGAAGAAGGAGAAGGTGAAGTCAGGAGGGTGAGGCAGAAGAAGCAGAAGAAGGAGAAGGAGAAGGTGAAATCTGGAGGGTGAATCAGAAGAAGCAGAAGAAGGAGAAGGAGAAGGTGAAGTCTGGAGGGAGAAGCAGAAGAAGTAGAAGAAGGAGAAGGAGAAGGTAAAGTCTGGAGGGTGAATCAGAAGAAGTAGAAGAAGGAGAAGGAGAAGGTGAAGTCTGGAGGGTGAATCAGAAGAAGTAGAAGAAGGAGAAGGAGAAGGTGAAGTCAGGAGGGTGAATCAGAAGAAGCAGAAGAAGGAGAAGGAGAAGGTGAAGTTTGGAGGGTGAATCAGAAGAAGTAGGAGAAGGAGAAGGAGAAGGTGAAGTCTGGAGGGTGAATCAGAAGAAGCAGAAGAAGGGGAAGGAGAAGGTGAAGTCAGGAGGGTGAATCAGAAGAAGCAGAAGAAGGAGAAGGAGAAGGTGAAGTTTGGAGGGTGAATCAGAAGAAGTAGGAGAAGGAGAAGGAGAAGGTGAAGTCTGGAGGGTGAATCAGAAGAAGTAGAAGAAGGAGAAGGAGAAGGTGAAGTCTGGAGGGTGAATCAGAAGAAGCAGAAGAAGGAGAAGGAGAAGGTGAAGTCTGGAGGGTGAATCAGAAGAAGCAGAAGAAGGAGAAGGAGAAGATGAAGTCTGGAGGGTGAATCAGAACAAGTAGAAGAAGGAGAATGAGAAGGTGAAGTCTGGAGGGTGAATCAGAAGAAGCAGAAGAAGGAGAAGGAGAAGGTGAAGTCTGGAGGGTGAATCAGAAGAAGCAGAAGAAGGAGAAGGAGAAGGTGAAGTCTGGAGGGTGAATCAGAAGAAGCAGAATATGGAGAAGGAGAGGTTGAAGTCTGGAGGGTGAATCAGAAGAAGCAGAAGAAGGAGAAGGAGCAGGTGAAGTCAGGAGGGTGAAGCAGAAGAAGCAGAAGAAGGAGAAGGAGAAGGTGAAGTCTGGAGGGTGAAGCAGAAGAAGCAGGAGAAGGAGAAGGAGAAGGTGAAGTCTGGAGGGTGAAGCAGAAGAAGCAGAAGAAGGAGAAGGAGAAGGTGAGTCTGGAGGGTGAATCAGAAGAAGTAGAAGAAGGAGAAGGAGAAGGTGAAGTCTGGAGGGTGAATCAGAAGAAGTAGAAGAAGGAGAAGGAGAAGGTGAAGTCTGGAGGGTGAATCAGAAGAAGTAGAAGAAGGAGAAGGAGAAGGTGAAGTCTGGAGGGTGAATCAGAAGAAGCAGAAGAAGGAGAAGGAGAAGGTGAAGTCTGGAGGGTGAATCAGAAGAAGTAGAAGAAGGAGAAGGAGAAGGTGTAGTCTGGAGGGTGAATCAGAAGAAGTAGACGAAGGAGAAGGAGAAGGTGAAGACTGGAGGGTGAATCAGAAGAAGCAGAAGAAGGAGAAGGAGAAGGTGAAGTCTGGAGGGTGAATCAGAAGAAGTAGAAGAAGGAGAAGGAGAAGGCGAAGTCTGGATGGTGAATCAGAAGAAGCAGAAGAAGGAGAAGGAGAAGGTGAAGTCTGGAGGGTGAATCAGAAGAAGCAGAAGAAGGAGAAGGAGAAGATGAAGTCTGGAGGGTGAATCAGAAGAAGTAGAAGAAGGGGAAGGAGAAGGTGAGGTCTGGAGGGTGAATCAGTAGAAGCAGAAGAAGGAGAAGGAGAAGGTGAAGTCTGAAGGGTGAATCAGAAGAAGCAGAAGAAGGAGAAGGAGAAGGTGAAGTCTGGAGGATGAATCAGAAGAAGCAGAATATGGAGAAGGAGAAGGTGAAGTCTGGAGGGTGAATCAGAAGAAGCAGAAGAAGGAGAAGGAAAAGGTGAGGTCTCGAGGGTGAATCAGAAGAAGCAGAAGAAGGAGAAGGGGAAGGTGAAGTCTGAAGGGTGAGTCAGAAGAAACAGAAGAAGGAGAAGGAGAAGGTGAAGTCTGGAGGGTGAATCAGAAGAAGCAGAAGAAGGAGAAGGAGAAGGTGAAGTCAGGAGGGTGAATCAGAAGAAGCAGAAGAAGGAGAAGGAGAAGGTGAAGTTTGGAGGGTGAATCAGAAGAAGTAGGAGAAGGAGAAGGAGAAGGTGAAGTCAGGAGGGTGAATCAGAAGAAGCAGAAGAAGGAGAAGGAGAAGGTGAAGTTTGGAGGGTGAATCAGAAGAAGCAGAAGAAGGAGAAGGAGAAGGTGAAGTTAGGAGGGTGAATCAGAAGAAGCAGAAGAAGGAGAAGGAGAAGGTGAAGTCAGGGGGGTGAAGCAGAAGAAGTAGAAGAAGGAGAAGGAGAAGGTGAAGTCAGGAGGGTGAAGCAGAAGAAGCAGAAGAAGGAGAAGGAGAAGGTGAAGTCTGGAGGGCGCAGCAGAAGAATCAGAAGAAGGGGAAGGAGAAGGTGAATTCTGGAGAGTGAAGCAGAAGAAGCAGAAGAAGGAGAAGAAGAAGGTGAAGTCTGGAGGGAGAATCAGAAGAAGCAGAAGAAGGAGAAGGATAAGGTGAAGTCTGGAGGGAGAAGCAGAAGAAGAAGAAGAAGGAGAAGGAGAAGGTGAAGTCTGGAGGGTGAATCAGAAGAAGTAGAAGAAGGAGAAGGAGAAGGTGAAGTCTGGAGGGTGAATCAGAAGAAGTAGAAGAAGGAGAAGGAGAAGGTGAAGTCTGGAGGGTGAATCAGAAGAAGCAGAAGAAGGAGAAGGAGAAGGTGAAGTCTGGAGGGTGAAGCAGAAGAAGCAGAATAAGGAGAAGGAGAACGTGAAGTCTGGAGGGTGAATCAGAAGGAGTAGAAGAAGGAGAAGGTGAAGTCAGGAGGGTGAGGCAGAAGAAGCAGAAGAAGGAGAAGGAGAAGGTGAAATCTGGAGGGTGAATCAGAAGAAGCAGAAGAAGGAGAAGGAGAAGGTGAAGTCTGGAGGGAGAAGCAGAAGAAGTAGAAGAAGGAGAAGGAGAAGGTAAAGTCTGGAGGGTGAATCAGAAGAAGTAGAAGAAGGAGAAGGAGAAGGTGAAGTCTGGAGGGTGAATCAGAAGAAGTAGAAGAAGGAGAAGGAGAAGGTGAAGTCTGGAGGGTGAATCAGAAGAAGCAGAAGAAGGAGAAGGAGAAGGTGAAGTCTGGAGGGTGAATCAAAAGAAGTAGAAGAAGGAGAAGGAGAAGGTGTAGTCTGGAGGGTGAATCAGAAGAAGTAGACGAAGGAGAAGGAGAAGGTGAAGTCTGGAGTGTGAATCAGAAGAAGTAGAAGAAGGAGAAGGAGAAGGTGAAGTCAGGAGGGTGAAGCAGAAGAAGCAGAAGAAGTAGAAGGAGAAGGTGAAGTCTGGAGGGTGAAGCAGAAGAAGCAGAAGAAGGAGAAGGAGAAGGTGAAGTCTGGAGGGCGAAGCAGAAGAAGCAGAAGAAGGAGAAGGAGAAGGTGAAGTCTGGAGGGTGAAGCAGAAGAAGCAGAAGAAGGAGAAGGAGAAGGTGAAGTCAGGAGGGTGAACCAGAAGAAGCAGAAGAAGGAGAAGGAGAAGGTGAAGTCTGGAGGGTGAAGCAGAAGAAGCAGAAGAAGGAGAAGGAGAAGGTGAAGTCTGGAGGGTGAAGCAGAAGAAGCAGAAGAAGGAGAAGGAGAAGGTGAGTCAGGAGGGTGAATCAGAAGAAGTAGAAGAAGGAGAAGGAGAAGGCGAAGTCTGGAGGGTGAATCAGAAGAAGTAGAAGAAGGAGAAGGAGAAGGTGAAGTCTGGAGGGTGAATCAGAAGAAGCAGAAGAAGGAGAAGGAGAAGGTGAAGTCTGGAGGGTGAATCAGAAGAAGTAGAAGAAGGAGAAGGAGAAGGTGTAGTCTGGAGGGTGAATCAGAAGAAGTAGACGAAGGAGAAGGAGAAGGTGAAGACTGGAGGGTGAATCAGAAGAAGTAGAAGAAGGAGAAGGAGAAGGTGAAGTCTGGAGGGTGAATCAGAAGAAGCAGAAGAAGGAGAAGGAGAAGGTGAAGTCTGGAGGGTGAATCAGAAGAAGTAGAAGAAGGAGAAGGAGAAGGTGTAGTCTGGAGGGTGAATCAGAAGAAGTAGACGAAGGAGAAGGAGAAGGTGAAGACTGGAGGGTGAATCAGAAGAAGCAGAAGAAGGAGAAGGAGAAGGTGAAGTCTGGAGGGTGAATCAGAAGAAGTAGAAGAAGGAGAAGGAGAAGGCGAAGTCTGGATGGTGAATCAGAAGAAGCAGAAGAAGGAGAAGGAGAAGGTGAAGTCTGGAGGGTGAATCAGAAGAAGCAGAAGAAGGAGAAGGAGAAGATGAAGTCTGGAGGGTGAATCAGAAGAAGTAGAAGAAGGGGAAGGAGAAGGTGAGGTCTGGAGGGTGAATCAGTAGAAGCAGAAGAAGGAGAAGGAGAAGGTGAAGTCTGAAGGGTGAATCAGAAGAAGCAGAAGAAGGAGAAGGAGAAGGTGAAGTCTGGAGGATGAATCAGAAGAAGCAGAATATGGAGAAGGAGAAGGTGAAGTCTGGAGGGTGAATCAGAAGAAGCAGAAGAAGGAGAAGGAAAAGGTGAGGTCTCGAGGGTGAATCAGAAGAAGCAGAAGAAGGAGAAGGGGAAGGTGAAGTCTGAAGGGTGAGTCAGAAGAAACAGAAGAAGGAGAAGGAGAAGGTGAAGTCTGGAGGGTGAATCAGAAGAAGCAGAAGAAGGAGAAGGAGAAGGTGAAGTCAGGAGGGTGAATCAGAAGAAGCAGAAGAAGGAGAAGGAGAAGGTGAAGTTTGGAGGGTGGATCAGAAGAAGTAGGAGAAGGAGAAGGAGAAGGTGAAGTCAGGAGGGTGAATCAGAAGAAGCAGAAGAAGGAGAAGGAGAAGGTGAAGTTTGGAGGGTGAATCAGAAGAAGCAGAAGAAGGAGAAGGAGAAGGTGAAGTTAGGAGGGTGAATCAGAAGAAGCAGAAGAAGGAGAAGGAGAAGGTGAAGTCAGGGGGGTGAAGCAGAAGAAGTAGAAGAAGGAGAAGGAGAAGGTGAAGTCAGGAGGGTGAAGCAGAAGAAGCAGAAGAAGGAGAAGGAGAAGGTGAAGTCTGGAGGGCGCAGCAGAAGAATCAGAAGAAGGGGAAGGAGAAGGTGAATTCTGGAGAGTGAAGCAGAAGAAGCAGAAGAAGGAGAAGAAGAAGGTGAAGTCTGGAGGGTGAATCAGAAGAAGCAGAAGAAGGAGAAGGAGAAGGTGAAGTCTGGAGGGAGAAGCAGAAGAAGAAGAAGAAGGAGAAGGAGAAGGTGAAGTCTGGAGGGTGAATCAGAAGAAGTAGAAGAAGGAGAAGGAGAAGGTGAAGTCTGGAGGGTGAATCAGAAGAAGTAGAAGAAGGAGAAGGAGAAGGTGAAGTCTGGAGGGTGAATCAAAAGAAGCAGAAGAAGGAGAAGGAGAAGGTGAAGTCTGGAGGGTGAAGCAGAAGAAGCAGAATAAGGAGAAGGAGAACGTGAAGTCTGGAGGGTGAATCAGAAGGAGTAGAAGAAGGAGAAGGTGAAGTCAGGAGGGTGAGGCAGAAGAAGCAGAAGAAGGAGAAGGAGAAGGTGAAATCTGGAGGGTGAATCAGAAGAAGCAGAAGAAGGAGAAGGAGAAGGTGAAGTCTGGAGGGAGAAGCAGAAGAAGTAGAAGAAGGAGAAGGAGAAGGTAAAGTCTGGAGGGTGAATCAGAAGAAGTAGAAGAAGGAGAAGGAGAAGGTGAAGTCTGGAGGGTGAATCAGAAGAAGTAGAAGAAGGAGAAGGAGAAGGTGAAGTCTGGAGGGTGAATCAGAAGAAGCAGAAGAAGGAGAAGGAGAAGGTGAAGTCTGGAGGGTGAATCAAAAGAAGTAGAAGAAGGAGAAGGAGAAGGTGTAGTCTGGAGGGTGAATCAGAAGAAGTAGACGAAGGAGAAGGAGAAGGTGAAGTCTGGAGTGTGAATCAGAAGAAGTAGAAGAAGGAGAAGGAGAAGGTGAAGTCAGGAGGGTGAAGCAGAAGAAGCAGAAGAAGTAGAAGGAGAAGGTGAAGTCTGGAGGGTGAAGCAGAAGAAGCAGAAGAAGGAGAAGGAGAAGGTGAAGTCTGGAGGGCGAAGCAGAAGAAGCAGAAGAAGGAGAAGGAGAAGGTGAAGTCTGGAGGGTGAAGCAGAAGAAGCAGAAGAAGGAGAAGGAGAAGGTGAAGTCAGGAGGGTGAACCAGAAGAAGCAGAAGAAGGAGAAGGAGAAGGTGAAGTCTGTAGGGTGAAGCAGAAGAAGCAGAAGAAGGAGAAGGAGAAGGTGAAGTCTGGAGGGTGAAGCAGAAGAAGCAGAAGAAGGAGAAGGAGAAGGTGAGTCAGGAGGGTGAATCAGAAGAAGTAGAAGAAGGAGAAGGAGAAGGTGAAGTCTGGAGGGTGAATCAGAAGAAGTAGAAGAAGGAGAAGGAGAAGGTGAAGTCTGGAGGGTGAATCAGAAGAAGCAGAAGAAGGAGAAGGAGAAGGTGAAGTCTGGAGGGTGAATCAGAAGAAGTAGAAGAAGGAGAAGGAGAAGGTGTAGTCTGGAGGGTGAATCAGAAGAAGTAGACGAAGGAGAAGGAGAAGGTGAAGACTGGAGGGTGAATCAGAAGAAGCAGAAGAAGGAGAAGGAGAAGGTGAAGTCTGGAGGGTGAATCAGAAGAAGTAGAAGAAGGAGAAGGAGAAGGCGAAGTCTGGATGGTGAATCAGAAGAAGCAGAAGAAGGAGAAGGAGAAGGTGAAGTCTGGAGGGTGAATCAGAAGAAGCAGAAGAAGGAGAAGGAGAAGATGAAGTCTGGAGGGTGAATCAGAAGAAGTAGAAGAAGGGGAAGGAGAAGGTGAGGTCTGGAGGGTGAATCAGAAGAAGCAGAAGAAGGAGAAGGAGAAGGTGAAGTCTGAAGGGTGAATCAGAAGAAGCAGAAGAAGGAGAAGGAGAAGGTGAAGTCTGGAGGATGAATCAGAAGAAGCAGAATATGGAGATGGAGAAGGTGAAGTCTGGAGGGTGAATCAGAAGAAGCAGAAGAAGGAGAAGGAGAAGGTGAGTCAGGAGGGTGAATCAGAAGAAGTAGAAGAAGGAGAAGGAGAAGGTGAAGTCTGGAGGGTGAATCAGAAGAAGTAGAAGAAGGAGAAGGAGAAGGTGAAGTCTGGAGGGTGAATCAGAAGAAGTAGAAGAAGGAGAAGGAGAAGGTGAAGTCTGGAGGGTGAATCAGAAGAAGCAGAAGAAGGAGAAGGAGAAGGTGAAGTCTGGAGGGTGAATCAGAAGAAGTAGAAGAAGGAGAAGGAGAAGGTGTAGTCTGGAGGGTGAATCAGAAGAAGTAGACGAAGGAGAAGGAGAAGGTGAAGACTGGAGGGTGAATCAGAAGAAGCAGAAGAAGGAGAAGGAGAAGGTGAAGTCTGGAGGGTGAATCAGAAGAAGTAGAAGAAGGAGAAGGAGAAGGCGAAGTCTGGATGGTGAATCAGAAGAAGCAGAAGAAGGAGAAGGAGAAGGTGAAGTCTGGAGGGTGAATCAGAAGAAGCAGAAGAAGGAGAAGGAGAAGATGAAGTCTGGAGGGTGAATCAGAAGAAGTAGAAGAAGGGGAAGGAGAAGGTGAGGTCTGGAGGGTGAATCAGTAGAAGCAGAAGAAGGAGAAGGAGAAGGTGAAGTCTGAAGGGTGAATCAGAAGAAGCAGAAGAAGGAGAAGGAGAAGGTGAAGTCTGGAGGATGAATCAGAAGAAGCAGAATATGGAGAAGGAGAAGGTGAAGTCTGGAGGGTGAATCAGAAGAAGCAGAAGAAGGAGAAGGAAAAGGTGAGGTCTCGAGGGTGAATCAGAAGAAGCAGAAGAAGGAGAAGGGGAAGGTGAAGTCTGAAGGGTGAGACAGAAGAAACAGAAGAAGGAGAAGGGGAAGGTGAAGTCTGGAGGGTGAATCAGAAGAAGCAGAAGAAGGAGAAGGAGAAGGTGAAGTCAGGAGGGTGAATCAGAAGAAGCAGAAGAAGGAGAAGGAGAAGGTGAAGTTTGGAGGGTGGATCAGAAGAAGTAGGAGAAGGAGAAGGAGAAGGTGAAGTCAGGAGGGTGAATCAGAAGAAGCAGAAGAAGGAGAAGGAGAAGGTGAAGTTTGGAGGGTGAATCAGAAGAAGCAGAAGAAGGAGAAGGAGAAGGTGAAGTTAGGAGGGTGAATCAGAAGAAGCAGAAGAAGGAGAAGGAGAAGGTGAAGTCAGGGGGGTGAAGCAGAAGAAGTAGAAGAAGGAGAAGGAGAAGGTGAAGTCAGGAGGGTGAAGCAGAAGAAGCAGAAGAAGGAGAAGGAGAAGGTGAAGTCTGGAGGGCGCAGCAGAAGAATCAGAAGAAGGGAAGGAGAAGGTGAATTCTGGAGAGTGAAGCAGAAGAAGCAGAAGAAGGAGAAGAAGAAGGTGAAGTCTGGAGGGTGAATCAGAAGAAGCAGAAGAAGGAGAAGGAGAAGGTGAAGTCTGGAGGGAGAAGCAGAAGAAGAAGAAGAAGGAGAAGGAGAAGGTGAAGTCTGGAGGGTGAATCAGAAGAAGTAGAAGAAGGAGAAGGAGAAGGTGAAGTCTGGAGGGTGAATCAGAAGAAGTAGAAGAAGGAGAAGGAGAAGGTGAAGTCTGGAGGGTGAATCAGAAGAAGCAGAAGAAGGAGAAGGAGAAGGTGAAGTCTGGAGGGTGAAGCAGAAGAAGCAGAATAAGGAGAAGGAGAACGTGAAGTCTGGAGGGTGAATCAGAAGGAGTAGAAGAAGGAGAAGGTGAAGTCAGGAGGGTGAGGCAGAAGAAGCAGAAGAAGGAGAAGGAGAAGGTGAAATCTGGAGGGTGAATCAGAAGAAGCAGAAGAAGGAGAAGGAGAAGGTGAAGTCTGGAGGGAGAAGCAGAAGAAGTAGAAGAAGGAGAAGGAGAAGGTAAAGTCTGGAGGGTGAATCAGAAGAAGTAGAAGAAGGAGAAGGAGAAGGTGAAGTCTGGAGGGTGAATCAGAAGAAGTAGAAGAAGGAGAAGGAGAAGGTGAAGTCTGGAGGGTGAATCAGAAGAAGCAGAAGAAGGAGAAGGAGAAGGTGAAGTCTGGAGGGTGAATCAAAAGAAGTAGAAGAAGGAGAAGGAGAAGGTGTAGTCTGGAGGGTGAATCAGAAGAAGTAGACGAAGGAGAAGGAGAAGGTGAAGTCTGGAGTGTGAATCAGAAGAAGTAGAAGAAGGAGAAGGAGAAGGTGAAGTCAGGAGGGTGAAGCAGAAGAAGCAGAAGAAGTAGAAGGAGAAGGTGAAGTCTGGAGGGTGAAGCAGAAGAAGCAGAAGAAGGAGAAGGAGAAGGTGAAGTCTGGAGGGCGAAGCAGAAGAAGCAGAAGAAGGAGAAGGAGAAGGTGAAGTCTGGAGGGTGAAGCAGAAGAAGCAGAAGAAGGAGAAGGAGAAGGTGAAGTCAGGAGGGTGAACCAGAAGAAGCAGAAGAAGGAGAAGGAGAAGGTGAAGTCTGGAGGGTGAAGCAGAAGAAGCAGAAGAAGGAGAAGGAGAAGGTGAAGTCTGGAGGGTGAAGCAGAAGAAGCAGAAGAAGGAGAAGGAGAAGGTGAGTCAGGAGGGTGAATCAGAAGAAGTAGAAGAAGGAGAAGGAGAAGGTGAAGTCTGGAGGGTGAATCAGAAGAAGTAGAAGAAGGAGAAGGAGAAGGTGAAGTCTGGAGGGTGAATCAGAAGAAGTAGAAGAAGGAGAAGGAGAAGGTGAAGTCTGGAGGGTGAATCAGAAGAAGCAGAAGAAGGAGAAGGAGAAGGTGAAGTCTGGAGGGTGAATCAGAAGAAGTAGAAGAAGGAGAAGGAGAAGGTGTAGTCTGGAGGGTGAATCAGAAGAAGTAGACGAAGGAGAAGGAGAAGGTGAAGACTGGAGGGTGAATCAGAAGAAGCAGAAGAAGGAGAAGCAGAAGGTGAAGTCTGGAGGGTGAATCAGAAGAAGTAGAAGAAGGAGAAGGAGAAGGCGAAGTCTGGATGGTGAATCAGAAGAAGCAGAAGAAGGAGAAGGAGAAGGTGAAGTCTGGAGGGTGAATCAGAAGAAGCAGAAGAAGGAGAAGGAGAAGATGAAGTCTGGAGGGTGAATCAGAAGAAGTAGAAGAAGGGGAAGGAGAAGGTGAAGTCTGGAGGATGAATCAGAAGAAGCAGAATATGGAGAAGGAGAAGGTGAAGTCTGGAGGGTGAATCAGAAGAAGCAGAAGAAGGAGAAGGAAAAGGTGAGGTCTCGAGGGTGAATCAGAAGAAGCAGAAGAAGGAGAAGGGGAAGGTGAAGTCTGAAGGGTGAGTCAGAAGAAACAGAAGAAGGAGAAGGAGAAGGTGAAGTCTGGAGGGTGAATCAGAAGAAGCAGAAGAAGGAGAAGGAGAAGGTGAAGTCAGGAGGGTGAATCAGAAGAAGCAGAAGAAGGAGAAGGAGAAGGTGAAGTTTGGAGGGTGAATCAGAAGAAGTAGGAGAAGGAGAAGGAGAAGGTGAAGTCAGGAGGGTGAATCAGAAGAAGCAGAAGAAGGAGAAGGAGAGGGTGAAGTTTGGAGGGTGAATCAGAAGAAGCAGAAGAAGGAGAAGGAGAAGGTGAAGTTAGGAGGGTGAATCAGAAGAAGCAGAAGAAGGAGAAGGAGAAGGTGAAGTCAGGGGGGTGAAGCAGAAGAAGTAGAAGAAGGAGAAGGAGAAGGTGAAGTCAGGAGGGTGAAGCAGAAGAAGCAGAAGAAGGAGAAGGAGAAGGTGAAGTCTGGAGGGCGCAGCAGAAGAATCAGAAGAAGGGGAAGGAGAAGGTGAATTCTGGAGAGTGAAGCAGAAGAAGCAGAAGAAGGAGAAGAAGAAGGTGAAGTCTGGAGGGTGAATCAGAAGAAGCAGAAGAAGGAGAAGGAGAAGGTGAAGTCTGGAGGGAGAAGCAGAAGAAGAAGAAGAAGGAGAAGGAGAAGGTGAAGTCTGGAGGGTGAATCAGAAGAAGTAGAAGAAGGAGAAGGAGAAGGTGAAGTCTGGAGGGTGAATCAGAAGAAGTAGAAGAAGGAGAAGGAGAAGGTGAAGTCTGGAGGGTGAATCAGAAGAAGCAGAAGAAGGAGAAGGAGAAGGTGAAGTCTGGAGGGTGAAGCAGAAGAAGCAGAATAAGGAGAAGGAGAACGTGAAGTCTGGAGGGTGAATCAGAAGGAGTAGAAGAAGGAGAAGGTGAAGTCAGGAGGGTGAGGCAGAAGAAGCAGAAGAAGGAGAAGGAGAAGGTGAAATCTGGAGGGTGAATCAGAAGAAGCAGAAGAAGGAGAACGAGAAGGTGAAGTCTGGAGGGAGAAGCAGAAGAAGTAGAAGAAGGAGAAGGAGAAGGTAAAGTCTGGAGGGTGAATCAGAAGAAGTAGAAGAAGGAGAAGGAGAAGGTGAAGTCAGGAGGGTGAATCAGAAGAAGCAGAAGAAGGAGAAGGAGAAGGTGAAGTTTGGAGGGTGAATCAGAAGAAGTAGGAGAAGGAGAAGGAGAAGGTGAAGTCAGGAGGGTGAATCAGAAGAAGCAGAAGAAGGAGAAGGAGAAGGTGAAGTCAGGGGGGTGAAGCAGAAGAAGTAGAAGAAGGAGAAGGAGAAGGTGAAGTTTGGAGGGTGAATCAGAAGAAGCAGAAGAAGGAGAAGGAGAAGGTGAAGTTAGGAGGGTGAATCAGAAGAAGCAGAAGAAGGAGAAGGAGAAGGTGAAGTCAGGGGGGTGAAGCAGAAGAAGTAGAAGAAGGAGAAGGAGAAGGTGAAGTCAGGAGGGTGAAGCAGAAGAAGCAGAAGAAGGAGAAGGAGAAGGTGAAGTCTGGAGGGCGCAGCAGAAGAATCAGAAGAAGGGGAAGGAGAAGGTGAATTCTGGAGAGTGAAGCAGAAGAAGCAGAAGAAGGAGAAGAAGAAGGTGAAGTCTGGAGGGTGAATCAGAAGAAGCAGAAGAAGGAGAAGGAGAAGGTGAAGTCTCGAGGGAGAAGCAGAAGAAGAAGAAGAAGGAGAAGGAGAAGGTGAAGTCTGGAGGGTGAATCAGAAGAAGTAGAAGAAGGAGAAGGAGAAGGTGAAGTCTGGAGGGTGAATCAGAAGAAGTATAAGAAGGAGAAGGAGAAGGTGAAGTCTGGAGGGTGAATCAGAAGAAGCAGAAGAAGGAGAAGGAGAAGGTGAAGTCTGGAGGGTGAAGCAGAAGAAGCAGAATAAGGAGAAGGAGAACGTGAAGTCTGGAGGGTGAATCAGAAGGAGTAGAAGAAGGAGAAGGTGAAGTCAGGAGGGTGAGGCAGAAGAAGCAGAAGAAGGAGAAGGAGAAGGTGAAATCTGGAGGGTGAATCAGAAGAAGCAGAAGAAGGAGAAGGAGAAGGTGAAGTCTGGAGGGAGAAGCAGAAGAAGTAGAAGAAGGAGAAGGAGAAGGTAAAGTCTGGAGGGTGAATCAGAAGAAGTAGAAGAAGGAGAAGGAGAAGGTGAAGTCTGGAGGGTGAATCAGAAGAAGTAGAAGAAGGAGAAGGAGAAGGTGAAGTCTGGAGGGTGAATCAGAAGAAGCAGAAGAAGGAGAAGGAGAAGGTGAAGTCTGGAGGGTGAATCAAAAGAAGTAGAAGAAGGAGAAGGAGAAGGTGTAGTCTGGAGGGTGAATCAGAAGAAGTAGACGAAGGAGAAGGAGAAGGTGAAGTCTGGAGTGTGAATCAGAAGAAGTAGAAGAAGGAGAAGGAGAAGGTGAAGTCAGGAGGGTGAAGCAGAAGAAGCAGAAGAAGTAGAAGGAGAAGGTGAAGTCTGGAGGGTGAAGCAGAAGAAGCAGAAGAAGGAGAAGGAGAAGGTGAAGTCTGGAGGGCGAAGCAGAAGAAGCAGAAGAAGGAGAAGGAGAAGGTGAAGTCTGGAGGGTGAAGCAGAAGAAGCAGAAGAAGGAGAAGGAGAAGGTGAAGTCAGGAGGGTGAACCAGAAGAAGCAGAAGAAGGAGAAGGAGAAGGTGAAGTCTGGAGGGTGAAGCAGAAGAAGCAGAAGAAGGAGAAGGAGAAGGTGAAGTCTGGAGGGTGAAGCAGAAGAAGCAGAAGAAGGAGAAGGAGAAGGTGAGTCAGGAGGGTGAATCAGAAGAAGTAGAAGAAGGAGAAGGAGAAGGTGAAGTCTGGAGGGTGAATCAGAAGAAGTAGAAGAAGGAGAAGGAGAAGGTGAAGTCTGGAGGGTGAATCAGAAGAAGTAGAAGAAGGAGAAGGAGAAGGTGAAGTCTGGAGGGTGAATCAGAAGAAGCAGAAGAAGGAGAAGGAGAAGGTGAAGTCTGGAGGGTGAATCAGAAGAAGTAGAAGAAGGAGAAGGAGAAGGTGTAGTCTGGAGGGTGAATCAGAAGAAGTAGACGAAGGAGAAGGAGAAGGTGAAGTCTGGAGGGTGAATCAGAAGAAGTAGAAGAAGGAGAAGGAGAAGGCGAAGTCTGGCTGGTGAATCAGAAGAAGCAGAAGAAGGAGAAGGAGAAGGTGAAGTCTGGAGGGTGAATCAGAAGAAGCAGAAGAAGGAGAAGGAGAAGATGAAGTCTGGAGGGTGAATCAGAAGAAGTAGAAGAAGGGGAAGGAGAAGGTGAGGTCTGGAGGGTGAATCAGAAGAAGCAGAAGAAGGAGAAGGAGAAGTTGAAGTCTGAAGGGTGAATCAGAAGTAGCAGAAGAAGGAGAAGGAGAAGGTGAAGTCTGGAGGATGAATCAGAAGAAGCAGAATATGGAGATGGAGAAGGTGAAGTCTGGAGGGTGAATCAGAAGAAGCAGAAGAAGGAGAAGGAGAAGGTGAGGTCTCGAGGGTGAATCAGAAGAAGCAGAAGAAGGAGAAGGGGAAGGTGAAGTCTGAAGGGTGAGTCAGAAGAAACAGAAGAAGGAGAAGGAGAAGGTGAAGTCTGGAGGGTGAATCAGAAGAAGCAGAAGAAGGAGAAGGAGAAGGTGAAGTCAGGAGGGTGAATCAGAAGAAGCAGAAGAAGGAGAAGGAGAAGGTGAAGTTTGGAGGGTGAATCAGAAGAAGTAGGAGAAGGAGAAGGAGAAGGTGAAGTCTGGAGGGTGAATCAGAAGAAGTAGAAGAAGGAGAAGGAGAAGGTGAAGTCTGGAGGGTGAATCAGAAGAAGCAGAAGAAGGAGAAGGAGAAGGTGAAGTCTGGAGGGTGAATCAGAAGAAGCAGAAGAAGGAGAAGGAGAAGATGAAGTCTGGAGGGTGAATCAGAACAAGTAGAAGAAGGAGAATGAGAAGGTGAAGTCTGGAGGGTGAATCAGAAGAAGCAGAAGAAGGAGAAGGAGAAGGTGAAGTCTGGAGGGTGAATCAGAAGAAGCAGAAGAAGGAGAAGGAGAAGGTGAAGTCTGGAGGGTGAATCAGAAGAAGCAGAATATGGAGAAGAAAAGGTTGAAGTCTGGAGGGTGAATCAGAAGAAGCAGTAAAAGGAGAAGGAGAAGTTGAAGTCTGGAGGGTGAATCAGAAGAAGCAGAAGAAGGAGAAGGAGAAGGTGAAGTCAGGAGGGTGAATCAGAAGAAGCAGAAGAAGGAGAAGGAGAAGGTGAAGTTAGGAGGGTGAATCAGAAGAAGCAGAAGAAGGAGAAGGAGAAGGTGAAGTCAGGGGGGTGAAGCAGAAGAAGTAGAAGAAGGAGAAGGAGAAGGTGAAGTCAGGAGGGTGAAGCAGAAGAAGCAGAAGAAGGAGAAGGAGAAGGTGAAGTCTGGAGGGCGCAGCAGAAGACTCAGAAGAAGGGGAAGGAGAAGGTGAATTCTGGAGAGTGAAGCAGAAGAAGCAGAAGAAGGAGAAGGAGAAGGTGAAGTCTGGAGGGTGAAGCAGAAGAAGCAGAAGAAGGAGAAGGAGAAGGTGAAATCTGGAGGGTGAATCAGAAGAAGCAGAAGAAGGAGAAGGAGAAGGTGAAGTCTGGAGGGAGAAGCAGAAGAAGTAGAAGAAGGAGAAGGAGAAGGTAAAGTCTGGAGGGTGAATCAGAAGAAGTAGAAGAAGGAGAAGGAGAAGGTGAAGTCTGGAGGGTGAATCAGAAGAAGTAGAAGAAGGAGAAGGAGAAGGTGAAGTCTGGAGGGTGAATCAGAAGAAGCAGAAGAAGGAGAAGGAGAAGGTGAAGTCTGGAGGGTGAATCAAAAGAAGTAGAAGAAGGAGAAGGAGAAGGTGTAGTCTGGAGGGTGAATCAGAAGAAGTAGACGAAGGAGAAGGAGAAGGTGAAGTCTGGAGTGTGAATCAGAAGAAGTAGAAGAAGGAGAAGGAGAAGGTGAAGTCAGGAGGGTGAAGCAGAAGAAGCAGAAGAAGTAGAAGGAGAAGGTGAAGTCTGGAGGGTGAAGCAGAAGAAGCAGAAGAAGGAGAAGGAGAAGGTGAAGTCTGGAGGGCGAAGCAGAAGAAGCAGAAGAAGGAGAAGGAGAAGGTGAAGTCTGGAGGGTGAAGCAGAAGAAGCAGAAGAAGGAGAAGGAGAAGGTGAAGTCAGGAGGGTGAAGCAGAAGAAGCAGAAGAAGGAGAAGGAGAAGGTGAAGTCTGGAGGGTGAAGCAGAAGAAGCAGAAGAAGGAGAAGGAGAAGGTGAAGTCTGGAGGGTGAAGCAGAAGAAGCAGAAGAAGGAGAAGGAGAAGGTGAGTCAGGAGGGTGAATCAGAAGAAGTAGAAGAAGGAGAAGGAGAAGGTGAAGTCTGGAGGGTGAATCAGAAGAAGTAGAAGAAGGAGAAGGAGAAGGTGAAGTCTGGAGGGTGAATCAGAAGAAGTAGAAGAAGGAGAAGGAGAAGGTGAAGTCTGGAGGGTGAATCAGAAGAAGCAGAAGAAGGAGAAGGAGAAGGTGAAGTCTGGAGGGTGAATCAGAAGAAGTAGAAGAAGGAGAAGGAGAAGGTGTAGTCTGGAGGGTGAATCAGAAGAAGTAGACGAAGGAGAAGGAGAAGGTGAAGACTGGAGGGTGAATCAGAAGAAGCAGAAGAAGGAGAAGGAGAAGGTGAAGTCTGGAGGGTGAATCAGAAGAAGTAGAAGAAGGAGAAGGAGAAGGCGAAGTCTGGATGGTGAATCAGAAGAAGCAGAAGAAGGAGAAGGAGAAGGTGAAGTCTGGAGGGTGAATCAGAAGAAGCAGAAGAAGGAGAAGGAGAAGATGAAGTCTGGAGGGAGAATCAGAAGAAGTAGAAGAAGGGGAAGGAGAAGGTGAGGTCTGGAGGGTGAATCAGAAGAAGCAGAAGAAGGAGAAGGAGAAGGTGAAGTCTGAAGGGTGAATCAGAAGAAGCAGAAGAAGGAGACGGAGAAGGTGAAGTCTGGAGGATGAATCAGAAGAAGCAGAATATGGAGAAGGAGAAGGTGAAGTCTGGAGGGTGAATCAGAAGAAGCAGAAGAAGGAGAAGGAGAAGGTGAGGTCTCGAGGGTGAATCAGAAGAAGCAGAAGAAGGAGAAGGGGAAGGTGAAGTCTGAAGGGTGAGTCAGAAGAAACAGAAGAAGGAGAAGGAGAAGGTGAAGTCTGGAGGGTGAATCAGAAGAAGCAGAAGAAGGAGAAGGAGAAGGTGAAGTCAGGAGGGTGAATCAGAAGAAGCAGAAGAAGGAGAAGGAGAAGGTGAAGTTTGGAGGGTGAATCAGAAGAAGTAGGAGAAGGAGAAGGAGAAGGTGAAGTCTGGAGGGTGAATCAGAAGAAGTAGAAGAAGGAGAAGGAGAAGGTGAAGTCTGGAGGGTGAATCAGAAGAAGCAGAAGAAGGAGAAGGAGAAGGTGAAGTCTGGAGGGTGAATCAGAAGAAGCAGAAGAAGGAGAAGGAGAAGATGAAGTCTGGAGGGTGAATCAGAACAAGTAGAAGAAGGAGAATGAGAAGGTGAAGTCTGGAGGGTGAATCAGAAGAAGCAGAAGAAGGAGAAGGAGAAGGTGAAGTCTGGAGGGTGAATCAGAAGAAGCAGAAGAAGGAGAAGGAGAAGGTGAAGTCTGGAGGGTGAATCAGAAGAAGCAGAATATGGAGAAGGAGAGGTTGAAGTCTGGAGGGTGAATCAGAAGAAGCAGTAAAAGGAGAAGGAGAAGTTGAAGTCTGGAGGGTGAATCAGAAGAAGCAGAAGAAGGAGAAGGAGAAGGTGAAGTCAGGAGGGTGAATCAGAAGAAGCAGAAGAAGGAGAAGGAGAAGGTGAAGTTAGGAGGGTGAATCAGAAGAAGCAGAAGAAGGAGAAGGAGAAGGTGAAGTCAGGGGGGTGAAGCAGAAGAAGTAGAAGAAGGAGAAGGAGAAGGTGAAGTCAGGAGGGTGAAGCAGAAGAAGCAGAAGAAGGAGAAGGAGAAGGTGAAGTCTGGAGGGCGCAGCAGAAGACTCAGAAGAAGGGGAAGGAGAAGTTGAATTCTGGAGAGTGAAGCAGAAGAAGCAGAAGAAGGAGAAGGAGAAGGTGAAGTCTGGAGGGTGAATCAGAAGAAGCAGAAGAAGGAGAAGGAGAAGGTGAAGTCTGGAGGGAGAAGCAGAAGAAGAAGAAGAAGGAGAAGGAGAAGGTGAAGTCTGGAGGGTGAATCAGAAGAAGTAGAAGAAGGAGAAGGAGAAGGTGAAGTCTGGAGGGTGAATCAGAAGAAGTAGAAGAAGGAGAAGGAGAAGGTGAAGTCTGGAGGGTGAATCAGAAGAAGCAGAAGAAGGAGAAGGAGAAGGTGAAGTCTGGAGGGTGAAGCAGAAGAAGCAGAATAAGGAGAAGGAGAACGTGAAGTCTGGAGGGTGAATCAGAAGGAGTAGAAGAAGGAGACGGTGAAGTCAGGAGGGTGAAGCAGAAGAAGCAGAAGAAGGAGAAGGAGAAGGTGAAATCTGGAGGGTGAATCAGAAGAAGCAGAAGAAGGAGAAGGAGAAGGTGAAGTCTGGAGGGAGAAGCAGAAGAAGTAGAAGAAGGAGAAGGAGAAGGTGTAGTCTGGAGGGTGAATCAGAAGAAGTAGACGAAGGAGAAGGAGAAGGTGAAGTCTGGAGTGTGAATCAGAAGAAGTAGAAGAAGGAGAAGGAGAAGGTAAAGTCTGGAGGGTGAATCAGAAGAAGTAGAAGAAGGAGAAGGAGAAGGTGAAGTCTGGAGGGTGAATCAGAAGAAGTAGAAGAAGGAGAAGGAGAAGGTGAAGTCTGGAGGGTGAATCAGAAGAAGCAGAAGAAGGAGAAGGAGAAGGTGAAGTCTGGAGGGTGAATCAGAAGAAGTAGAAGAAGGAGAAGGAGAAGGTGTAGTCTGGAGGGTGAATCAGAAGAAGTAGACGAAGGAGAAGGAGAAGGTGAAGTCTGGAGTGTGAATCAGAAGAAGTAGAAGAAGGAGAAGGAGAAGGTGAAGTCAGGAGGATGAAGCAGAAGAAGCAGAAGAAGGAGAAGGAGAAGGTGAAGTCTGGAGGGTGAAGCAGAAGAAGCAGAAGAAGGAGAAGGAGAAGGTGAAGTCTGGAGGGCGAAGAAGAAGAAGCAGAAGAAGGAGAAGGAGAAGGTGAAGTCTGGAGGGTGAAGCAGAAGAAGCAGAAGAAGGAGAAGGAGAAGGTGAAGTCAGGAGGGTGAAGCAGAAGAAGCAGAAGAAGGAGAAGGAGAAGGTGAAGTCTGGAGGGTGAAGCAGAAGAAGCAGAAGAAGGAGAAGGAGAAGGTGAAGTCTGGAGGGTGAAGCAGAAGAAGCAGAAAAAGGAGAAGGAGAAGGTGAGTCAGGAGGGTGAATCAGAAGAAGTAGAAGAAGGAGAAGGAGAAGGTGAAGTCTGGAGGGTGAATCAGAAGAAGTAGAAGAAGGAGAAGGAGAAGGTGAAGTCTGGAGGGTGAATCAGAAGAAGTAGAAGAAGGAGAAGGAGAAGGTGAAATCTGGAGGGTGAATCAGAAGAAGCAGAAGAAGGAGAAGGAGAAGGTGAAGTCTGGAGGGAGAAGCAGAAGAAGTAGAAGAAGGAGAAGGAGAAGGTAAAGTCTGGAGGGTGAATCGGAAGAAGTAGAAGAAGGAGAAGTTGAAGTCTGGAGGGTGAATCAGAAGAAGTAGAAGAAGGAGAAGGAGAAGGTGAAGTCTGGAGGGTGAATCAGAAGAAGCAGAAGAAGGAGAAGGAGAAGGTGAAGTCTGGAGGGTGAATCAGAAGAAGTAGAAGAAGGAGAAGGAGAAGGTGTAGTCTGGAGGGTGAATCAGAAGAATTAGACGAAGGAGAAGGAGAAGGTGAAGTCTGGAGGGTGAATCAGAAGAAGTAGAAGAAGGAGAAGGAGAAGGTGAAGTCAGGAGGGTGAAGCAGAAGAAGCAGAAGAAGGAGAAGGAGAAGGTGAAGTCTGGAGGGTGAAGCAGAAGAAGCAGAAGAAGGAGAAGGAGAAGGTGAAGTCTGGAGGGCGAAGCAGAAGAAGGAGAAGGAGAAGGTGAAGTCTGGAGGGTGAAGCAGAAGAAGCAGAAGAAGGAGAAGGAGAAGGTGAAGTCTAGAGGGTGAATCAGAAGAAGTAGAAGAAGGAGAAGGTGAAGTCAGGAGGGTGAAGCAGAAGAAGCAGAAGAAGGAGAAGGAGAAGGTGAAGTCTGGAGGGTGAAGCAGAAGAAGCAGAAGAAGGAAAAGGAGAAGGTGAAGTCTGGAGGGTGAAGCAGAAGAAGCAGAATAAGGAGAAGGAGAAGGTGAAGTCAGGAGGGTGAATCAGAAGAAGTAGAAGAAGGAGAAGGAGAAGGTGAAGTCAGGAGGGTGAAGCAGAAGAAGCAGAAGAAGGAGAAGGAGAAGGTGAAGTCTGGAGGGTGAAGCAGAAGAAGCAGAAGAAGGAGAAGGAGAAGATGAAGTCTGGAGGGGGAAGCAGAAGAAGCAGAAGAAGGAGAAGGAGAAGGTGAAGTCAGGTGGGTGAATCAGAAGAAGTAGAAGAAGGAGAAGGAGAAGGTGAAGTCTGGAGGGTGAATCAGAAGAAGTAGAAGAAGGAGAAGGAGAAGGTGAAGTCTGGAGGGTGAATCAGAAGTAGTAGAAGAAGGAGAAGGAGAAGGTGAAGTCTGGAGGGTGAATCAGAAGAAGTAGAAGAAGGAGAAGGAGAAGGTGTAGTCTGGAGGGTGAATCAGAAGAAGTAGACGAAGGAGAAGGAGAAGGTGAAGTCTGGAGGGTGAATCAGAAGAAGTAGACGAAGGAGAAGGTGAAGTCAGGAGGGTGAAGCAGAAGAAGCAGAAGAAGGAGAAGGAGAAGGTGAAGTCTGGAGGGTGAAGCAGAAGAAGCAGAAGAAGGAGAAGGAGAAGGTGAAGTCTGGAGGGCGAAGCAGAAGAAGCAGAGGAAGGAGAAGGAGAAGGTGAAGTCTGGAGGGTGAAGCAGAAGAAGCAGAAGAAGGAGAAGGAGAAGGTGAAGTCTGGAGGGTGAAGCAGAAGAAGCAGAATAAGGAGAAGGAGAAGGTGAAGTCAGGAGGGTGAATCAGAAGAAGTAGAAGAAGGAGAAGGAGAAGGTGAAGTCAGGAGGGTGAAGCAGAAGAAGCAGAAGAAGGAGAAGGAGAAGGTGAAGTCTGGAGGGTGAAGCAGAAGAAGCAGAAGAAGGAGAAGGAGAAGGTGAAGTCTGGAGGGTGAAGCAGAAGAAGCAGAAGAAGGAGAAGGAGAAGGTGAAGTCAGGTGGGTGAATCAGAAGAAGTAGAAGAAGGAGAAGGAGAAGGTGAAGTCTGGAGGGTGAATCAGAAGAAGTAGAAGAAGGAGAAGGAGAAGGTGAAGTCTGGAGGGTGAATCAGAAGAAGTAGAAGAAGGAGAAGGAGAAGGTGAAGTCTGGAGGGTGAATCAGAAGAAGCAGAAGAAGGAGAAGGAGAAGGTGAAGTCTGGAGGGAGAAGCAGAAGAAGTAGAAGAAGGAGAAGGAGAAGGTGAAGTCTGGAGGGTGAATCAGAAGAAGCAGAAGAAGGAGAAGGAGAAGGTGAAGTCTGGAGGGTGAATCAGAAGAAGTAGAAGAAGGAGAAGGAGAAGGCGAAGTCTGGAGGGTGAATCAGAAGAAGCAGAAGAAGGAGAAGGAGAAGGTGAAGTCTGGAGGGTGAAGCAGAAGAAGCAGAATAAGGAGAAGGAGAAGGTGAAGTCTGGAGGGTGAATCAGAAGAAGTAGAAGAAGGAGAAGGTGAAGTCAGGAGGGTGAAGCAGAAGAAGCAGAAGAAGGGGAAGGAGAAGGTGAAGTCTGGAGGGTGAAGCAGAAGAAGCAGAAGAAGGAGAAGGAGAAGGTGAAGTCTGGAGGGTGAAGCAGAAGAAGCAGAATAAGGAGAAGGAGAAGGTGAAGTCAGGAGGGTGAATCAGAAGAAGTAGAAGAAGGAGAAGGAGAAGGTGAAGTCAGGAGGGTGAAGCAGAAGAAGCAGAAGAAGGAGAAGGAGAAGGTGAAGTCTGGAGGGTGAAGCAGAAGAAGCAGAAGAAGGAGAAGGAGAAGGTGAAGTCTGGAGGGTGAAGCAGAAGAAGCAGAAGAAGGAGAAGGAGAAGGTGAAGTCTGGAGGGTGAATCAGAAGAAGCAGAAGAAGGAGAAGGAGAAGGTGAAGTCAGGAGGGTGAAGCAGAAGAAGCAGAAGAAGGAGAAGGAGAAGGTGAAGTCTGGAGGGCGCAGCAGAAGAAGCAGAAGAAGGAGAAGGAGAAGGTGAAGTCTGGAGGGTGAAGCAGAAGAAGCAGAAGAAGGAGAAGGAGAAGGTGAAGTCTGGAGGGTGAATCAGAAGAAGTAGAAGAAGGAGAAGGAGAAGGTGAAGTCTGGAGGGTGAATCAGAAGAAGAAGAAGAAGGAGAAGGAGAAGGTGAAGTCTGGAGGGTGAATCAGAATAAGCAGAAGAAGGAGAAGGAGAAGGTGAAGTCTGGAGGGTGAATCAGAAGAAGCAGAAGAAGGAGAAGGAGAAGATGAAGTCTGGAGGGTGAATCAGAAGAAGTAGAAGAAGGAGAAGGAGAAGGTGAGGTCTGGAGGGTGAATCAGAAGAAGCATAAGAAGGAGAAGGAGAAGGTGAAGTCTGGACGGTGAATCAGAAGAAGCAGAAGAAGGAGAAGGAGAAGGTGAAGTCTGGCGGGTGAATCAGAAGAAGCAGAAGAAGGAGAAGGAGAAGGTGAAGTCTGGAGGGTGAAGCAGAAGAAGTAGAAGAAGGAGAAGGAGAAGGTGAAGTCTGGAGGGTGAATCAGAAAAAGCAGAAGAAGGAGAAGGAGAAGGTGAAGTCTGGAGGGTTAATCAGAAGAAGTAGAAGAAGGAGAAGGAGAAGGTGTAGTCTGGAGGGTGAATCAGAAGAAGTAAACGAAGGAGAAGGAGAAGGTGAAGTCTGGAGGGTGAATCAGATGAAGCAGAAGAAGGAGAAGGAGAATGTGAAGTCTGGAGGGTGAATCAGAAGAAGTAGAAGAAGGAGAAGGAGGACGTGAAGTCTGGAGGGTGAATCAGAAGAAGCAGAAGAAGGAGAAGGAGAAGGTGAAGTCTGGAGGGTAAATCAGAAGAAGCAGAAGAAGGAGAAGGAGAAGGTGAAGTCTGGAATGTGAATCAGAAGAAGCAGAAGAAGGAGAAGGAGAAGGTGAAGTCTGGAGGGTGAATCAGAAGAAGCAGAAGAAGTAGAAGGAGAAGGTGAAGTCTGGAGGGTGAATCAGAAGAATAGAAGAAGGAGAAGGAGAAGGTGAATTCTGGAGGGTGAATCAGAAGAAGCAGAAGAAGGTGAAGGAGAAGGTGAAGTCAGGAGGGTGAATCAGAAGAAGCAGAAGAAGGTGAAGGAGAAGGTGAAGTCTTGAGGGTGAATCAGAAGAAGCAGAAGAAGGAGAAGGAGAAGGTGAAGACTGGAGGGTGAATCAGAAGAAGCAGAAGAAGGAGAAGGAGAAGGTGAAGTCTGGAGGGTGAATCAGAAGAAGTAGAAGAAGGAGAAGGAGAAGGCGAAGTCTGGAGGGTGAATCAGAAGAAGCAGAAGAAGGAGAAGGAGAAGGTGAAGTCTGGAGGGTGAATCAGAAGAAGCAGAAGAAGAAGAAGGAGAAGATGAAGTCTGGAGGGTGAATCAGAAGAAGTAGAAGAAGGGGAAGGAGAAGGTGAGGTCTGGAGGGTGAATCAGAAGAAGCAGAAGAAGGAGAAGGAGAAGGTGAAGTCTGAAGGGTGAATCAGAAGAAGCAGAAGAAGGAGAAGGAGAAGGTGAAGTCTGGAGGATGAATCAGAAGAAGCAGAATATGGAGAAGGAGAAGGTGAAGTTTGGAGGTTGAATCAGAAGAAGCAGAAGAAGGAGAAGGAGAAGGTGAGATCTGGAGGGTGAATCAGAAGAAGCAGAAGAAGGAGAAGGGGAAGGTGAAGTCTGAAGGGTGAGTCAGAAGAAACAGAAGAAGGAGAAGGAGAAGGTGAAGTCTGGAGGGTGAATCAGAAGAAGCAGAAGAAGGAGAAGGAGAAGGTGAAGTCAGGAGGGTGAATCAGAAGAAGCAGAAGAAGGAGAAGGAGAAGGTGAAGTCTGGAGGGTGAATCAGAAGAAGTAGGAGAAGGAGAAGGAGAAGGTGAAGTCTGGAGGGTGAATCAGAAGAAGTAGAAGAAGGAGAAGGAGAAGGTGAAGTCTGGAGGGTGAATCAGAAGAAGCAGAAGAAGGAGAAGGAGAAGGTGAAGTCTGGAGGGTGAATCAGAAGAAGCAGAAGAAGGAGAAGGAGAAGATGAAGTCTGGAGGGTGAATCAGAACAAGTAGAAGAAGGAGAAGGAGAAGGTGAAGTCTGGAGGGTGAATCAGAGGAAGCAGAAGAAGGAGAAGGAGACGGTGAAGTCTGGAGGGTGAATCAGAAGAAGCAGAAGAAGGAGAAGGAGAAGGTGAAGTCTGGAGGGTGAATCAGAAGAAGCAGAATATGGAGAAGGAGAGGTTGAAGTCTGGAGGGTGAATCAGAAGAAGCAGTAAAAGGAGAAGGAGAAGGTGAAGTCTGGAGGGTGAATCAGAAGAAGCAGAAGAAGGAGAAGGAGAAGGTGAAGTCAGGAGGGTGAATCAGAAGAAGCAGAAGAAGGAGAAGGAGAAGGTGAAGTTAGGAGGGTGAATCAGAAGAAGCAGAAGAAGGAGAAGGAGAAGGTGAAGTCATGGGGGTGAAGCAGAAGAAGTAGAAGAAGGAGAAGGAGAAGGTGAAGTCAGGAGGGTGAAGCAGAAGAAGCAGAAGAAGGAGAAGGAGAAGGTGAAGTCTGGAGGGCGCAGCAGAAGAATCAGAAGAAGGGGAAGGAGAAGGTGAATTCTGGAGAGTGAAGCAGAAGAAGCAGAAGAAGGAGAAGGAGAAGGTGAAGTCTGGAGGGTGAATCAGAAGAAGCAGAAGAAGGAGAAGGAGAAGGTGAAGTCTGGAGGGAGAAGCAGAAGAAGAAGAAGAAGGAGAAGGAGAAGGTGAAGTCTGGAGGGTGAATCAGAAGAAGTAGAAGAAGGAGAAGGAGAAGGTGAAGTCTGGAGGGTGAATCAGAAGAAGTAGAAGAAGGAGAAGGAGAAGGTGAAGTCTGGAGGGTGAATCAGAAGAAGCAGAAGAAGGAGAAGGAGAAGGTGAAGTCTGGAGGGTGAAGCAGAAGAAGCAGAATAAGGAGAAGGAGAACGTGAAGTCTGGAGGGTGAATCAGAAGAAGTAGAAGAAGGAGAAGGTGAAGTTAGGAGGGTGAAGCAGAAGAAGCAGAAGAAGGGGAAGGAGAAGGTGAAGTCTGGAGGGTGAAGCAGAAGAAGCAGAAGAAGGAGAAGGAGAAGGTGAAGTCTGGAGGGTGAAGCAGAAGAAGCAGAATAAGGAGAAGGAAAAGGTGAAGTCTGGAGGGTGAAGCAGAAGAAGCAGAAGAAGGAGAAGGAGAAGGTGAAGTCTGGAGGGTGAAGCAGAAGAAGCAGAAGAAGGAGAAGGAGAAGGTGAAGTCTGGAGGGTGAATCAGAAGAAGCAGAAGAAGGAGAAGGAGAAGGTGAAGTCAGGAGGGTGAAGCAGAAGAAGCAGAAGAAGGAGAAGGAGAAGGTGAAGTCTGGAGGGCGCAGCAGAAGAAGTAGAAGAAGGAGAAGGAGAAGGTGAAGTCTGGAGGGTGAAGCAGAAGAAGTAGAAGAAGGAGAAGGAGAAGGTGAAGTCAGGAGGGTGAATCAGAAGAAGTAGAAGAAGGAGAAGGAGAAGGTGAAGTCTGGAGGGTGAATCAGAAGAAATTGAAGAAGGAGAAGGAGAAGGTGAAGTCAGGAGTGTGAATCAGAGGAAGCAGAAGAAGGAGAAGGAGAAGGTGAAGTCTGGAGGGTGAATCAGAAGAAGTAGAAGAAGGAGAAGGAGAAGGTGAAGTCTGCAGGGTGAATCAGAAGAAGTAGAAGAAGGAGAAGGAGAAGGTGAAGTCTGGGGGGTGAATCAGAAGAAGCAGAAGAAGGAGAAGGAGATGGTGAAGTCTGGAGGGTGAATCAGAAGAAGCAGAAGAAGGAGAAGGAGAAGGTGAAGTCTGGAGGGTGAATCAGAAGAAGCAGAAGAAGGAGAAGGAGAAGGTGAAGTCTGGATGGTGAATCAGAAGAAGCAGAAGAAGGAGAAGGAGAAGGTGAAGTCAGGAGGGTGAAGCAGAAGAAGTAGAAGAAGGAGAATGAGATAGTGAACTCAGGAGGGTGAATCAGAAGAAGTAGAAGGAGAAGGCGAAGGTGAAGTCTGGAGGGTGAAGCAGAAGAAGCAGAAGAAGGAGAAGGAGAAGGTGAATTCTGGAGGGTGAATCAGAAGAAGTAGAAGAAGGAGAAGGAGAAGGTGAAGTCTGGAGGGTGAATCAGAAGAAGCAGAAAAAGGAGAAGGAGAAGGTGAAGTCTGGAGGGTGAATGAGAGGAAGCAGAAGAAGGAGAAGGAGAAGGTGAAGTCTGGAGGGTGAATCAGAAGAAGTAGAAGAAGGAGAAGGAGAAGGTGAAGTCTGGAGGGTGAATCAGAGGAAGCAAAAGAAGGAGATGGCGAAGGTGAAGTCTGGAGGCTGAATCGAAGAAGCAGAAGAAGGAGAAGGAGAAGGTGAAGTCTGGAGGGTGAAGCAGAAGAGGTAGAAGAAGGAGAAGGAGAAGGTGAAGTCTGGAGGGTGAATCAGAGGAAGCAGAAGAAGGAGAATGAGAAGGTGAAGTCAGGAGGGTGAAGCTGAAGAAGTAGAGAAGGAGAAGGTGAAGTCAGGAGTGTGAATCAGAAGAAGTGGAAGAAGGAGAAGGAGAAGGTGAAGTTAGGAGTGTGAATCAGAAGAAGCAGAAAAAGGAGAAGGAGAAGGTGAAGTCTGGAGGGTGAATCAGAAGAAGTAGAAGAAGGAGAAGGAGATGGTGAAGTCTGGAGGGTGAAGCAGAAGAAGCAGAAGAAGGAGAAGGAGAAGGTGAAGTCAGGAGGGTGAATCAGAAGACGCAGAAGAAGGAGAAGGAGAAGGTGAAGTCTGGAGGGTGAATCAGAAGAAGTAGAAGAAGGAGAAGGAGAAGGTGAGGTCTGGAGGGTGAATCAGAAGGAGTAGAAGAAGGAGAAGGAGAAGGTGAAGTCTGGAGGGTGAATCAGAAGAAGCAGAAGAAGGAGAAGGAGAAGGTGAAGTCTGGAGGGTGAATCAGAAGAAGTAGAAGAAGGAGAAGGAGAAGGTGAAGTCTGAAGGGTGAATCAGAAGGAGTAGAAGAAGGAGAAGGAGAAGGTGAAGTCTGGAGGGTGAATCAGAGGAAGCAGAAGAATGAGAAGGCGATGGTGAAGTCTGGAGGTTGAATCAGAAACAGTGGAAGAAGGAGAAGGAGAAGGTGAAGTCAGGAGGGTGATTCAGAAGAATTAGAAGAAGGAGAAGGAGAAGGTGAAGTCTGGAGGATGAATCAGAAGAAGCAGAAGAAGGGGAAGGAGAACGTGAAGTCAGGAGGGTGAATCAGAAGAAGCAGATGAAGGAGAAGGAGAAGGTGAAGTCTGGAGGTTGAATCTGAGGAAGCAGAAGAAGGAGAAGGCGAAGGTGAAGTCTGGAGGGTGAATCAGAAGAAGCAGAAGAAGGAGAAGGTGAAGTCTGGAGGGTGAAGCAGAAGAAGTAGAAGAAGGAGAAGGAGAAGGTGAAGTATGGAGGGTGAATCAGAGGAAGCAGAAGAAGGAGAAGGAGAAGGTGAAGTCAGGAGGGTGAATCAGAAGAAGTAGAAGAAGGAGAAGGAGAAGGTGAAGTCTGGATGGTGAATCAGAAGAAGCAGAAGAAGGAGAAGGAGTTGGTGAAGTCTGGAGGGTGAATCAGAAGAAGCAGAAAAAGGAGAAGGAGAAGGTGAAGTCTGGAGGGTGAATCAGAAGAAGCAGAAGAAGGAGAAGGAGAATGTGAAGTCTGGTGGGTGTATCAGAAGAAGCAGAAGAAGGAGAAGGAGAAGGTGAAGTCAGGAGGGTGAATCAGAAGAAGTAGAAGAAGGAGAAGGAGAAGGTGAAGTCTGGAGGGTGAATCAGAAGAAGTAGAAGAAGGAGAAGGAGAAGGTGAAGTCTGGAGGGTGTAGCAGAAGAGGCAGAAGAAGGAGAAGGAGAAGGTGAAGTCAGGAGGGTGAATCAGAAGAAGCAGAAGAAGGAGAAGGAGAAGGTGAAGTCTGGAGGGTGAATCAGAAGAAGCAGAAGAAGGAGAAGGAGAAGGTGAAGTTTGGAGGGTGAATCAGAAGAAGCAGAAGAAGGAGAAGGAGAAGGTGAAGTTAGGAGGGTGAATCAGAAGAAGCAGAAGAAGGAGAAGGAGAAGGTGAAGTCAGGGGGGTGAAGCAGAAGAAGTAGAAGAAGGAGAAGGAGAAGGTGAAGTCAGGAGGGTGAAGCAGAAGAAGCAGAAGAAGGAGAAGGAGAAGGTGAAGTCTGGAGGGCGCAGCAGAAGAATCAGAAGAAGGGGAAGGAGAAGGTGAATTCTGGAGAGTGAAGCAGAAGAAGCAGAAGAAGGAGAAGAAGAAGGTGAAGTCTGGAGGGTGAATCAGAAGAAGCAGAAGAAGGAGAAGGAGAAGGTGAAGTCTGGAGGGAGAAGCAGAAGAAGAAGAAGAAGGAGAAGGAGAAGGTGAAGTCTGGAGGGTGAATCAGAAGAAGTAGAAGAAGGAGAAGGAGAAGGTGAAGTCTGGAGGGTGAATCAGAAGAAGTAGAAGAAGGAGAAGGAGAAGGTGAAGTCTGGAGGGTGAATCAGAAGAAGCAGAAGAAGGAGAAGGAGAAGGTGAAGTCTGGAGGGTGAAGCAGAAGAAGCAGAATAAGGAGAAGGAGAACGTGAAGTCTGGAGGGTGAATCAGAAGGAGTAGAAGAAGGAGAAGGTGAAGTCAGGAGGGTGAGGCAGAAGAAGCAGAAGAAGGAGAAGGTGAAGGTGAAATCTGGAGGGTGAATCAGAAGAAGCAGAAGAAGGAGAAGGAGAAGGTGAAGTCTGGAGGGAGAAGCAGAAGAAGTAGAAGAAGGAGAAGGAGAAGGTAAAGTCTGGAGGGTGAATCAGAAGAAGTAGAAGAAGGAGAAGGAGAAGGTGAAGTCTGGAGGGTGAATCAGAAGAAGTAGAAGAAGGAGAAGGAGAAGGTGAAGTCTGGAGGGTGAATCAGAAGAAGCAGAAGAAGGAGAAGGAGAAGGTGAAGTCTGGAGGGTGAATCAAAAGAAGTAGAAGAAGGAGAAGGAGAAGGTGTAGTCTGGAGGGTGAATCAGAAGAAGTAGACGAAGGAGAAGGAGAAGGTGAAGTCTGGAGTGTGAATCAGAAGAAGTAGAAGAAGGAGAAGGAGAAGGTGAAGTCAGGAGGGTGAAGCAGATGAAGCAGAAGAAGTAGAAGGAGAAGGTGAAGTCTGGAGGGTGAAGCAGAAGAAGCAGAAGAAGGAGAAGGAGAAGGTGAAGTCTGGAGGGCGAAGCAGAAGAAGCAGAAGAAGGAGAAGGAGAAGGTGAAGTCTGGAGGGTGAAGCAGAAGAAGCAGAAGAAGGAGAAGGAGAAGGTGAAGTCAGGAGGGTGAACCAGAAGAAGCAGAAGAAGGAGAAGGAGAAGGTGAAGTCTGGAGGGTGAAGCAGAAGAAGCAGAAGAAGGAGAAGGAGAAGGTGAAGTCTGGAGGGTGAAGCAGAAGAAGCAGAAGAAGGAGAAGGAGAAGGTGAGTCAGGAGGGTGAATCAGAAGAAGTAGAAGAAGGAGAAGGAGAAGGTGAAGTCTGGAGGGTGAATCAGAAGAAGTAGAAGAAGGAGAAGGAGAAGGTGAAGTCTGGAGGGTGAATCAGAAGAAGTAGAAGAAGGAGAAGGAGAAGGTGAAGTCTGGAGGGTGAATCAGAAGAAGCAGAAGAAGGAGAAGGAGAAGGTGAAGTCTGGAGGGTGAATCAGAAGAAGTAGAAGAAGGAGAAGGAGAAGGTGTAGTCTGGAGGGTGAATCAGAAGAAGTAGACGAAGGAGAAGGAGAAGGTGAAGACTGGAGGGTGAATCAGAAGAAGCAGAAGAAGGAGAAGGAGAAGGTGAAGTCTGGAGGGTGAATCAGAAGAAGTAGAAGAAGGAGAAGGAGAAGGCGAAGTCTGGATGGTGAATCAGAAGAAGCAGAAGAAGGAGAAGGAGAAGGTGAAGTCTGGAGGGTGAATCAGAAGAAGCAGAAGAAGGAGAAGGAGAAGATTAAGTCTGGAGGGTGAATCAGAAGAAGTAGAAGAAGGAGAAGGAGAAGGTGAAGTCTGGAGGGTGAATCAGAAGAAGCAGAAGAAGGAGAAGGAGAAGGTGAAGTCTGGAGGGTGAAGCAGAAGAAGCAGAATAAGGAGAAGGAGAACGTGAAGTCTGGAGGGTGAATCAGAAGGAGTAGAAGAAGGAGAAGGTGAAGTCAGGAGGGTGAGGCAGAAGAGGCAGAAGAAGGAGAAGGTGAAGGTGAAATCTGGAGGGTGAATCAGAAGAAGCAGAAGAAGGAGAAGGAGAAGGTGAAGTCTGGAGGGAGAAGCAGAAGAAGTAGAAGAAGGAGAAGGAGAAGGTAAAGTCTGGAGGGTGAATCAGAAGAAGTAGAAGAAGGAGAAGGAGAAGGTGAAGTCTGGAGGGTGAATCAGAAGAAGTAGAAGAAGGAGAAGGAGAAGGTGAAGTCTGGAGGGTGAATCAGAAGAAGCAGAAGAAGGAGAAGGAGAAGGTGAAGTCTGGAGGGTGAATCAAAAGAAGTAGAAGAAGGAGAAGGAGAAGGTGTAGTCTGGAGGGTGAATCAGAAGAAGTAGACGAAGGAGAAGGAGAAGGTGAAGTCTGGAGTGTGAATCAGAAGAAGTAGAAGAAGGAGAAGGAGAAGGTGAAGTCAGGAGGGTGAAGCAGATGAAGCAGAAGAAGTAGAAGGAGAAGGTGAAGTCTGGAGGGTGAAGCAGAAGAAGCAGAAGAAGGAGAAGGAGAAGGTGAAGTCTGGAGGGCGAAGCAGAAGAAGCAGAAGAAGGAGAAGGAGAAGGTGAAGTCTGGAGGGTGAAGCAGAAGAAGCAGAAGAAGGAGAAGGAGAAGGTGAAGTCAGGAGGGTGAACCAGAAGAAGCAGAAGAAGGAGAAGGAGAAGGTGAAGTCTGGAGGGTGAAGCAGAAGAAGCAGAAGAAGGAGAAGGAGAAGGTGAAGTCTGGAGGGTGAAGCAGAAGAAGCAGAAGAAGGAGAAGGAGAAGGTGAGTCAGGAGGGTGAATCAGAAGAAGTAGAAGAAGGAGAAGGAGAAGGTGAAGTCTGGAGGGTGAATCAGAAGAAGTAGAAGAAGGAGAAGGAGAAGGTGAAGTCTGGAGGGTGAATCAGAAGAAGTAGAAGAAGGAGAAGGAGAAGGTGAAGTCTGGAGGGTGAATCAGAAGAAGCAGAAGAAGGAGAAGGAGAAGGTGAAGTCTGGAGGGTGAATCAGAAGAAGTAGAAGAAGGAGAAGGAGAAGGTGTAGTCTGGAGGGTGAATCAGAAGAAGTAGACGAAGGAGAAGGAGAAGGTGAAGACTGGAGGGTGAATCAGAAGAAGCAGAAGAAGGAGAAGGAGAAGGTGAAGTCTGGAGGGTGAATCAGAAGAAGTAGAAGAAGGAGAAGGAGAAGGCGAAGTCTGGATGGTGAATCAGAAGAAGCAGAAGAAGGAGAAGGAGAAGGTGAAGTCTGGAGGGTGAATCAGAAGAAGCAGAAGAAGGAGAAGGAGAAGATTAAGTCTGGAGGGTGAATCAGAAGAAGTAGTAGAAGGGGAAGGAGAAGGTGAAGTCTGGAGGATGAATCAGAAGAAGCAGAATATGGAGAAGGAGAAGGTGAAGTCTGGAGGGTGAATCAGAAGAAGTAGAAGAAGGAGAAGGAGAAGGTGAAGTCTGGAGGGTGAATCAGAAGAAGCAGAAGAAGGAGAAGGAGAAGGTGAAGTCTGGAGGGTGAAGCAGAAGAAGCAGAATAAGGAGAAGGAGAACGTGAAGTCTGGAGGGTGAATCAGAAGGAGTAGAAGAAGGAGAAGGTGAAGTCAGGAGGGTGAGGCAGAAGAAGCAGAAGAAGGAGAAGGTGAAGGTGAAATCTGGAGGGTGAATCAGAAGAAGCAGAAGAAGGAGAAGGAGAAGGTGAAGTCTGGAGGGAGAAGCAGAAGAAGTAGAAGAAGGAGAAGGAGAAGGTAAAGTCTGGAGGGTGAATCAGAAGAAGTAGAAGAAGGAGAAGGAGAAGGTGAAGTCTGGAGGGTGAATCAGAAGAAGTAGAAGAAGGAGAAGGAGAAGGTGAAGTCTGGAGGGTGAATCAGAAGAAGCAGAAGAAGGAGAAGGAGAAGGTGAAGTCTGGAGGGTGAATCAAAAGAAGTAGAAGAAGGAGAAGGAGAAGGTGTAGTCTGGAGGGTGAATCAGAAGAAGTAGACGAAGGAGAAGGAGAAGGTGAAGTCTGGAGTGTGAATCAGAAGAAGTAGAAGAAGGAGAAGGAGAAGGTGAAGTCAGGAGGGTGAAGCAGATGAAGCAGAAGAAGTAGAAGGAGAAGGTGAAGTCTGGAGGGTGAAGCAGAAGAAGCAGAAGAAGGAGAAGGAGAAGGTGAAGTCTGGAGGGCGAAGCAGAAGAAGCAGAAGAAGGAGAAGGAGAAGGTGAAGTCTGGAGGGTGAAGCAGAAGAAGCAGAAGAAGGAGAAGGAGAAGGTGAAGTCAGGAGGGTGAACCAGAAGAAGCAGAAGAAGGAGAAGGAGAAGGTGAAGTCTGGAGGGTGAAGCAGAAGAAGCAGAAGAAGGAGAAGGAGAAGGTGAAGTCTGGAGGGTGAAGCAGAAGAAGCAGAAGAAGGAGAAGGAGAAGGTGAGTCAGGAGGGTGAATCAGAAGAAGTAGAAGAAGGAGAAGGAGAAGGTGAAGTCTGGAGGGTGAATCAGAAGAAGTAGAAGAAGGAGAAGGAGAAGGTGAAGTCTGGAGGGTGAATCAGAAGAAGTAGAAGAAGGAGAAGGAGAAGGTGAAGTCTGGAGGGTGAATCAGAAGAAGCAGAAGAAGGAGAAGGAGAAGGTGAAGTCTGGAGGGTGAATCAGAAGAAGTAGAAGAAGGAGAAGGAGAAGGTGTAGTCTGGAGGGTGAATCAGAAGAAGTAGACGAAGGAGAAGGAGAAGGTGAAGACTGGAGGGTGAATCAGAAGAAGCAGAAGAAGGAGAAGGAGAAGGTGAAGTCTGGAGGGTGAATCAGAAGAAGTAGAAGAAGGAGAAGGAGAAGGCGAAGTCTGGATGGTGAATCAGAAGAAGCAGAAGAAGGAGAAGGAGAAGGTGAAGTCTGGAGGGTGAATCAGAAGAAGCAGAAGAAGGAGAAGGAGAAGATTAAGTCTGGAGGGTGAATCAGAAGAAGTAGAAGAAGGAGAAGGAGAAGGTGAAGTCTGGAGGGTGAATCAGAAGAAGCAGAAGAAGGAGAAGGAGAAGGTGAAGTCTGGAGGGTGAAGCAGAAGAAGCAGAATAAGGAGAAGGAGAACGTGAAGTCTGGAGGGTGAATCAGAAGGAGTAGAAGAAGGAGAAGGTGAAGTCAGGAGGGTGAGGCAGAAGAAGCAGAAGAAGGAGAAGGTGAAGGTGAAATCTGGAGGGTGAATCAGAAGAAGCAGAAGAAGGAGAAGGAGAAGGTGAAGTCTGGAGGGAGAAGCAGAAGAAGTAGAAGAAGGAGAAGGAGAAGGTAAAGTCTGGAGGGTGAATCAGAAGAAGTAGAAGAAGGAGAAGGAGAAGGTGAAGTCTGGAGGGTGAATCAGAAGAAGTAGAAGAAGGAGAAGGAGAAGGTGAAGTCTGGAGGGTGAATCAGAAGAAGCAGAAGAAGGAGAAGGAGAAGGTGAAGTCTGGAGGGTGAATCAAAAGAAGTAGAAGAAGGAGAAGGAGAAGGTGTAGTCTGGAGGGTGAATCAGAAGAAGTAGACGAAGGAGAAGGAGAAGGTGAAGTCTGGAGTGTGAATCAGAAGAAGTAGAAGAAGGAGAAGGAGAAGGTGAAGTCAGGAGGGTGAAGCAGATGAAGCAGAAGAAGTAGAAGGAGAAGGTGAAGTCTGGAGGGTGAAGCAGAAGAAGCAGAAGAAGGAGAAGGAGAAGGTGAAGTCTGGAGGGCGAAGCAGAAGAAGCAGAAGAAGGAGAAGGAGAAGGTGAAGTCTGGAGGGTGAAGCAGAAGAAGCAGAAGAAGGAGAAGGAGAAGGTGAAGTCAGGAGGGTGAACCAGAAGAAGCAGAAGAAGGAGAAGGAGAAGGTGAAGTCTGGAGGGTGAAGCAGAAGAAGCAGAAGAAGGAGAAGGAGAAGGTGAAGTCTGGAGGGTGAAGCAGAAGAAGCAGAAGAAGGAGAAGGAGAAGGTGAGTCAGGAGGGTGAATCAGAAGAAGTAGAAGAAGGAGAAGGAGAAGGTGAAGTCTGGAGGGTGAATCAGAAGAAGTAGAAGAAGGAGAAGGAGAAGGTGAAGTCTGGAGGGTGAATCAGAAGAAGTAGAAGAAGGAGAAGGAGAAGGTGAAGTCTGGAGGGTGAATCAGAAGAAGCAGAAGAAGGAGAAGGAGAAGGTGAAGTCTGGAGGGTGAATCAGAAGAAGTAGAAGAAGGAGAAGGAGAAGGTGTAGTCTGGAGGGTGAATCAGAAGAAGTAGACGAAGGAGAAGGAGAAGGTGAAGACTGGAGGGTGAATCAGAAGAAGCAGAAGAAGGAGAAGGAGAAGGTGAAGTCTGGAGGGTGAATCAGAAGAAGTAGAAGAAGGAGAAGGAGAAGGCGAAGTCTGGATGGTGAATCAGAAGAAGCAGAAGAAGGAGAAGGAGAAGGTGAAGTCTGGAGGGTGAATCAGAAGAAGCAGAAGAAGGAGAAGGAGAAGATTAAGTCTGGAGGGTGAATCAGAAGAAGTAGAAGAAGGGGAAGGAGAAGGTGAAGTCTGGAGGATGAATCAGAAGAAGCAGAATATGGAGAAGGAGAAGGTGAAGTCTGGAGGGTGAATCAGAAGAAGTAGAAGAAGGAGAAGGAGAAGGTGAAGTCTGGAGGGTGAATCAGAAGAAGCAGAAGAAGGAGAAGGAGAAGGTGAAGTCTGGAGGGTGAAGCAGAAGAAGCAGAATAAGGAGAAGGAGAACGTGAAGTCTGGAGGGTGAATCAGAAGGAGTAGAAGAAGGAGAAGGTGAAGTCAGGAGGGTGAGGCAGAAGAAGCAGAAGAAGGAGAAGGTGAAGGTGAAATCTGGAGGGTGAATCAGAAGAAGCAGAAGAAGGAGAAGGAGAAGGTGAAGTCTGGAGGGAGAAGCAGAAGAAGTAGAAGAAGGAGAAGGAGAAGGTAAAGTCTGGAGGGTGAATCAGAAGAAGGAGAAGGAGAAGGTGAAGTCTGGAGGGTGAATCAGAAGAAGTAGAAGAAGGAGAAGGAGAAGGTGAAGTCTGGAGGGTGAATCAGAAGAAGCAGAAGAAGGAGAAGGAGAAGGTGAAGTCTGGAGGGTGAATCAAAAGAAGTAGAAGAAGGAGAAGGAGAAGGTGTAGTCTGGAGGGTGAATCAGAAGAAGTAGACGAAGGAGAAGGAGAAGGTGAAGTCTGGAGTGTGAATCAGAAGAAGTAGAAGAAGGAGAAGGAGAAGGTGAAGTCAGGAGGGTGAAGCAGATGAAGCAGAAGAAGTAGAAGGAGAAGGTGAAGTCTGGAGGGTGAAGCAGAAGAAGCAGAAGAAGGAGAAGGAGAAGGTGAAGTCTGGAGGGCGAAGCAGAAGAAGCAGAAGAAGGAGAAGGAGAAGGTGAAGTCTGGAGGGTGAAGCAGAAGAAGCAGAAGAAGGAGAAGGAGAAGGTGAAGTCAGGAGGGTGAACCAGAAGAAGCAGAAGAAGGAGAAGGAGAAGGTGAAGTCTGGAGGGTGAAGCAGAAGAAGCAGAAGAAGGAGAAGGAGAAGGTGAAGTCTGGAGGGTGAAGCAGAAGAAGCAGAAGAAGGAGAAGGAGAAGGTGAGTCAGGAGGGTGAATCAGAAGAAGTAGAAGAAGGAGAAGGAGAAGGTGAAGTCTGGAGGGTGAATCAGAAGAAGTAGAAGAAGGAGAAGGAGAAGGTGAAGTCTGGAGGGTGAATCAGAAGAAGTAGAAGAAGGAGAAGGAGAAGGTGAAGTCTGGAGGGTGAATCAGAAGAAGCAGAAGAAGGAGAAGGAGAAGGTGAAGTCTGGAGGGTGAATCAGAAGAAGTAGAAGAAGGAGAAGGAGAAGGTGTAGTCTGGAGGGTGAATCAGAAGAAGTAGACGAAGGAGAAGGAGAAGGTGAAGACTGGAGGGTGAATCAGAAGAAGCAGAAGAAGGAGAAGGAGAAGGTGAAGTCTGGAGGGTGAATCAGAAGAAGTAGAAGAAGGAGAAGGAGAAGGCGAAGTCTGGATGGTGAATCAGAAGAAGCAGAAGAAGGAGAAGGAGAAGGTGAAGTCTGGAGGGTGAATCAGAAGAAGCAGAAGAAGGAGAAGGAGAAGATTAAGTCTGGAGGGTGAATCAGAAGAAGTAGAAGAAGGGGAAGGAGAAGGTGAAGTCTGGAGGATGAATCAGAAGAAGCAGAATATGGAGAAGGAGAAGGTGAAGTCTGGAGGGTGAATCAGAAGAAGCAGAAGAAGGAGAAGGAAAAGGTGAGGTCTCGAGGGTGAATCAGAAGAAGCAGAAGAAGGAGAAGGGGAAGGTGAAGTCTGAAGGGTGAGTCAGAAGAAACAGAAGAAGGAGAAGGAGAAGGTGAAGTCTGGAGGGTGAATCAGAAGAAGCAGAAGAAGGAGAAGGAGAAGGTGAAGTCAGGAGGGTGAATCAGAAGAAGCAGAAGAAGGAGAAGGAGAAGGTGAAGTTTGGAGGGTGAATCAGAAGAAGTAGGAGAAGGAGAAGGAGAAGGTGAAGTCAGGAGGGTGAATCAGAAGAAGCAGAAGAAGGAGAAGGAGAAGGTGAAGTTTGGAGGGTGAATCAGAAGAAGCAGAAGAAGGAGAAGGAGAAGGTGAAGTTAGGAGGGTGAATCAGAAGAAGCAGAAGAAGGAGAAGGAGAAGGTGAAGTCAGGGGGGTGAAGCAGAAGAAGTAGAAGAAGGAGAAGGAGAAGGTGAAGTCAGGAGGGTGAAGCAGAAGAAGCAGAAGAAGGAGAAGGAGAAGGTGAAGTCTGGAGGGCGCAGCAGAAGAATCAGAAGAAGGGGAAGGAGAAGGTGAATTCTGGAGAGTGAAGCAGAAGAAGCAGAAGAAGGAGAAGAAGAAGGTGAAGTCTGGAGGGTGAATCAGAAGAAGCAGAAGAAGGAGAAGGAGAAGGTGAAGTCTGGAGGGAGAAGCAGAAGAAGAAGAAGAAGGAGAAGGAGAAGGTGAAGTCTGGAGGGTGAATCAGAAGAAGTAGAAGAAGGAGAAGGAGAAGGTGAAGTCTGGAGGGTGAATCAGAAGAAGTAGAAGAAGGAGAAGGAGAAGGTGAAGTCTGGAGGGTGAATCAGAAGAAGCAGAAGAAGGAGAAGGAGAAGGTGAAGTCTGGAGGGTGAAGCAGAAGAAGCAGAATAAGGAGAAGGAGAACGTGAAGTCTGGAGGGTGAATCAGAAGGAGTAGAAGAAGGAGAAGGTGAAGTCAGGAGGGTGAGGCAGAAGAAGCAGAAGAAGGAGAAGGAGAACGTGAAATCTGGAGGGTGAATCAGAAGAAGCAGAAGAAGGAGAAGGAGAAGGTGAAGTCTGGAGGGAGAAGCAGAAGAAGTAGAAGAAGGAGAAGGAGAAGGTAAAGTCTGGAGGGTGAATCAGAAGAAGTAGAAGAAGGAGAAGGAGAAGGTGAAGTCTGGAGGGTGAATCAGAAGAAGTAGAAGAAGGAGAAGGAGAAGGTGAAGTCAGGAGGGTGAATCAGAAGAAGCAGAAGAAGGAGAAGGAGAAGGTGAAGTTTGGAGGGTGAATCAGAAGAAGTAGGAGAAGGAGAAGGAGAAGGTGAAGTCAGGAGGGTGAATCAGAAGAAGCAGAAGAAGGAGAAGGAGAAGGTGAAGTCAGGGGGGTGAAGCAGAAGAAGTAGAAGAAGGAGAAGGAGAAGGTGAAGTTTGGAGGGTGAATCAGAAGAAGCAGAAGAAGGAGAAGGAGAAGGTGAAGTTAGGAGGGTGAATCAGAAGAAGCAGAAGAAGGAGAAGGAGAAGGTGAAGTCAGGGGGGTGAAGCAGAAGAAGTAGAAGAAGGAGAAGGAGAAGGTGAAGTCAGGAGGGTGAAGCAGAAGAAGCAGAAGAAGGAGAAGGAGAAGGTGAAGTCTGGAGGGCGCAGCAGAAGAATCAGAAGAAGGGGAAGGAGAAGGTGAATTCTGGAGAGTGAAGCAGAAGAAGCAGAAGAAGGAGAAGAAGAAGGTGAAGTCTGGAGGGTGAATCAGAAGAAGCAGAAGAAGGAGAAGGAGAAGGTGAAGTCTGGAGGGAGAAGCAGAAGAAGAAGAAGAAGGAGAAGGAGAAGGTGAAGTCTGGAGGGTGAATCAGAAGAAGTAGAAGAAGGAGAAGGAGAAGGTGAAGTCTGGAGGGTGAATCAGAAGAAGTAGAAGAAGGAGAAGGAGAAGGTGAAGTCTGGAGGGTGAATCAGAAGAAGCAGAAGAAGGAGAAGGAGAAGGTGAAGTCTGGAGGGTGAAGCAGAAGAAGCAGAATAAGGAGAAGGAGAACGTGAAGTCTGGAGGGTGAATCAGAAGGAGTAGAAGAAGGAGAAGGTGAAGTCAGGAGGGTGAGGCAGAAGAAGCAGAAGAAGGAGAAGGAGAAGGTGAAATCTGGAGGGTGAATCAGAAGAAGCAGAAGAAGGAGAAGGAGAAGGTGAAGTCTGGAGGGAGAAGCAGAAGAAGTAGAAGAAGGAGAAGGAGAAGGTAAAGTCTGGAGGGTGAATCAGAAGAAGTAGAAGAAGGAGAAGGAGAAGGTGAAGTCTGGAGGGTGAATCAGAAGAAGTAGAAGAAGGAGAAGGAGAAGGTGAAGTCTGGAGGGTGAATCAGAAGAAGCAGAAGAAGGAGAAGGAGAAGGTGAAGTCTGGAGGGTGAATCAAAAGAAGTAGAAGAAGGAGAAGGAGAAGGTGTAGTCTGGAGGGTGAATCAGAAGAAGTAGACGAAGGAGAAGGAGAAGGTGAAGTCTGGAGTGTGAATCAGAAGAAGTAGAAGAAGGAGAAGGAGAAGGTGAAGTCAGGAGGGTGAAGCAGAAGAAGCAGAAGAAGTAGAAGGAGAAGGTGAAGTCTGGAGGGTGAAGCAGAAGAAGCAGAAGAAGGAGAAGGAGAAGGTGAAGTCTGGAGGGCGAAGCAGAAGAAGCAGAAGAAGGAGAAGGAGAAGGTGAAGTCTGGAGGGTGAAGCAGAAGAAGCAGAAGAAGGAGAAGGAGAAGGTGAAGTCAGGAGGGTGAACCAGAAGAAGCAGAAGAAGGAGAAGGAGAAGGTGAAGTCTGGAGGGTGAAGCAGAAGAAGCAGAAGAAGGAGAAGGAGAAGGTGAAGTCTGGAGGGTGAAGCAGAAGAAGCAGAAGAAGGAGAAGGAGAAGGTGAGTCAGGAGGGTGAATCAGAAGAAGTAGAAGAAGGAGAAGGAGAAGGTGAAGTCTGGAGGGTGAATCAGAAGAAGTAGAAGAAGGAGAAGGAGAAAGTGAAGTCTGGAGGGTGAATCAGAAGAAGTAGAAGAAGGAGAAGGAGAAGGTGAAGTCTGGAGGGTGAATCAGAAGAAGCAGAAGAAGGAGAAGGAGAAGGTGAAGTCTGGAGGGTGAATCAGAAGAAGTAGAAGAAGGAGAAGGAGAAGGTGTAGTCTGGAGGGTGAATCAGAAGAAGTAGACGAAGGAGAAGGAGAAGGTGAAGTCTGGAGGGTGAATCAGAAGAAGTAGAAGAAGGAGAAGGAGAAGGCGAAGTCTGGATGGTGAATCAGAAGAAGCAGAAGAAGGAGAAGGAGAAGGTGAAGTCTGGAGGGTGAATCAGAAGAAGCAGAAGAAGGAGAAGGAGAAGATGAAGTCTGGAGGGTGAATCAGAAGAAGTAGAAGAAGGGGAAGGAGAAGGTGAGGTCTGGAGGGTGAATCAGAAGAAGCAGAAGAAGGAGAAGGAGAAGGTGAAGTCTGAAGGGTGAATCAGAAGAAGCAGAAGAAGGAGAAGGAGAAGGTGAAGTCTGGAGGATGAATCAGAAGAAGCAGAATATGGAGATGGAGAAGGTGAAGTCTGGAGGGTGAATCAGAAGAAGCAGAAGAAGGAGAAGGAGAAGGTGAGGTCTCGAGGGTGAATCAGAAGAAGCAGAAGAAGGAGAAGGGGAAGGTGAAGTCTGAAGGGTGAGTCAGAAGAAACAGAAGAAGGAGAAGGAGAAGGTGAAGTCTGGAGGGTGAATCAGAAGAAGCAGAAGAAGGAGAAGGAGAAGGTGAAGTCAGGAGGGTGAATCAGAAGAAGCAGAAGAAGGAGAAGGAGAAGGTGAAGTTTGGAGGGTGAATCAGAAGAAGTAGGAGAAGGAGAAGGAGAAGGTGAAGTCTGGAGGGTGAATCAGAAGAAGTAGAAGAAGGAGAAGGAGAAGGTGAAGTCTGGAGGGTGAATCAGAAGAAGCAGAAGAAGGAGAAGGAGAAGGTGAAGTCTGGAGGGTGAATCAGAAGAAGCAGAAGAAGGAGAAGGAGAAGATGAAGTCTGGAGGGTGAATCAGAACAAGTAGAAGAAGGAGAATGAGAAGGTGAAGTCTGGAGGGTGAATCAGAAGAAGCAGAAGAAGGAGAAGGAGAAGGTGAAGTCTGGAGGGTGAATCAGAAGAAGCAGAAGAAGGAGAAGGAGAAGGTGAAGTCTGGAGGGTGAATCAGAAGAAGCAGAATATGGAGAAGAAAAGGTTGAAGTCTGGAGGTTGAATCAGAAGAAGCAGTAAAAGGAGAATGAGAAGTTGAAGTCTGGAGGGTGAATCAGAAGAAGCAGAAGAAGGAGAAGGAGAAGGTGAAGTCAGGAGGGTGAATCAGAAGAAGCAGAAGAAGGAGAAGGAGAAGGTGAAGTTAGGAGGGTGAATCAGAAGAAGCAGAAGAAGGAGAAGGAGAAGGTGAAGTCAGGGGGGTGAAGCAGAAGAAGTAGAAGAAGGAGAAGGAGAAGGTGAAGTCAGGAGGGTGAAGCAGAAGAAGCAGAAGAAGGAGAAGGAGAAGGTGAAGTCTGGAGGGCGCAGCAGAAGACTCAGAAGAAGGGGAAGGAGAAGGTGAATTCTGGAGAGTGAAGCAGAAGAAGCAGAAGAAGGAGAAGGAGAAGGTGAAGTCTGGAGGGTGAAGCAGAAGAAGCAGAAGAAGGAGAAGGAGAAGGTGAAATCTGGAGGGTGAATCAGAAGAAGCAGAAGAAGGAGAAGGAGAAGGTGAAGTCTGGAGGGAGAAGCAGAAGAAGTAGAAGAAGGAGAAGGAGAAGGTAAAGTCTGGAGGGTGAATCAGAAGAAGTAGAAGAAGGAGAAGGAGAAGGTGAAGTCTGGAGGGTGAATCAGAAGAAGTAGAAGAAGGAGAAGGAGAAGGTGAAGTCTGGAGGGTGAATCAGAAGAAGCAGAAGAAGGAGAAGGAGAAGGTGAAGTCTGGAGGGTGAATCAAAAGAAGTAGAAGAAGGAGAAGGAGAAGGTGTAGTCTGGAGGGTGAATCAGAAGAAGTAGACGAAGGAGAAGGAGAAGGTGAAGTCTGGAGTGTGAATCAGAAGAAGTAGAAGAAGGAGAAGGAGAAGGTGAAGTCAGGAGGGTGAAGCAGAAGAAGCAGAAGAAGTAGAAGGAGAAGGTGAAGTCTGGAGGGTGAAGCAGAAGAAGCAGAAGAAGGAGAAGGAGAAGGTGAAGTCTGGAGGGCGAAGCAGAAGAAGCAGAAGAAGGAGAAGGAGAAGGTGAAGTCTGGAGGGTGAAGCAGAAGAAGCAGAAGAAGCAGAAGGAGAAGGTGAAGTCAGGAGGGTGAAGCAGAAGAAGCAGAAGAAGGAGAAGGAGAAGGTGAAGTCTGGAGGGTGAAGCAGAAGAAGCAGAAGAAGGAGAAGGAGAAGGTGAAGTCTGGAGGGTGAAGCAGAAGAAGCAGAAGAAGGAGAAGGAGAAGGTGAGTCAGGAGGGTGAATCAGAAGAAGTAGAAGAAGGAGAAGGAGAAGGTGAAGTCTGGAGGGTGAATCAGAAGAAGTAGAAGAAGGAGAAGGAGAAGGTGAAGTCTGGAGGGTGAATCAGAAGAAGTAGAAGAAGGAGAAGGAGAAGGTGAAGTCTGGAGGGTGAATCAGAAGAAGCAGAAGAAGGAGAAGGAGAAGGTGAAGTCTGGAGGGTGAATCAGAAGAAGTAGAAGAAGGAAAAGGAGAAGGTGTAGTCTGGAGGGTGAATCAGAAGAAGTAGACGAAGGAGAAGGAGAAGGTGAAGACTGGAGGGTGAATCAGAAGAAGCAGAAGAAGGAGAAGGAGAAGGTGAAGTCTGGAGGGTGAATCAGAAGAAGTAGAAGAAGGAGAAGGAGAAGGCGAAGTCTGGATGGTGAATCAGAAGAAGCAGAAGAAGGAGAAGGAGAAGGTGAAGTCTGGAGGGTGAATCAGAAGAAGCAGAAGAAGGAGAAGGAGAAGATGAAGTCTGGAGGGTGAATCAGAAGAAGTAGAAGAAGGGGAAGGAGAAGGTGAGGTCTGGAGGGTGAATCAGAAGAAGCAGAAGAAGGAGAAGGAGAAGGTGAAGTCTGAAGGGTGAATCAGAAGAAGCAGAAGAAGGAGACGGAGAAGGTGAAGTCTGGAGGATGAATCAGAAGAAGCAGAATATGGAGAAGGAGAAGGTGAAGTCTGGAGGGTGAATCAGAAGAAGCAGAAGAAGGAGAAGGAGAAGGTGAGGTCTCGAGGGTGAATCAGAAGAAGCAGAAGAAGGAGAAGGGGAAGGTGAAGTCTGAAGGGTGAGTCAGAAGAAACAGAAGAAGGAGAAGGAGAAGGTGAAGTCTGGAGGGTGAATCAGAAGAAGCAGAAGAAGGAGAAGGAGAAGGTGAAGTCAGGAGGGTGAATCAGAAGAAGCAGAAGAAGGAGAAGGAGAAGGTGAAGTTTGGAGGGTGAATCAGAAGAAGTAGGAGAAGGAGAAGGAGAAGGTGAAGTCTGGAGGGTGAATCAGAAGAAGTAGAAGAAGGAGAAGGAGAAGGTGAAGTCTGGAGGGTGAATCAGAAGAAGCAGAAGAAGGAGAAGGAGAAGGTGAAGTCTGGAGGGTGAATCAGAAGAAGCAGAAGAAGGAGAAGGAGAAGATGAAGTCTGGAGGGTGAATCAGAACAAGTAGAAGAAGGAGAATGAGCAGGTGAAGTCTGGAGGGTGAATCAGAAGAAGCAGAAGAAGGAGAAGGAGAAGGTGAAGTCTGGAGGGTGAATCAGAAGAAGCAGAAGAAGGAGAAGGAGAAGGTGAAGTCTGGAGGGTGAATCAGAAGAAGCAGAATATGGAGAAGGAGAGGTTGAAGTCTGGAGGGTGAATCAGAAGAAGCAGTAAAAGGAGAAGGAGAAGTTGAAGTCTGGAGGGTGAATCAGAAGAAGCAGAAGAAGGAGAAGGAGAAGGTGAAGTCAGGAGGGTGAATCAGAAGAAGCAGAAGAAGGAGAAGGAGAAGGTGAAGTTAGGAGGGTGAATCAGAAGAAGCAGAAGAAGGAGAAGGAGAAGGTGAAGTCAGGGGGGTGAAGCAGAAGAAGTAGAAGAAGGAGAAGGAGAAGGTGAAGTCAGGAGGGTGAAGCAGAAGAAGCAGAAGAAGGAGAAGGAGAAGGTGAAGTCTGGAGGGCGCAGCAGAAGACTCAGAAGAAGGGGAAGGAGAAGGTGAATTCTGGAGAGTGAAGCAGAAGAAGCAGAAGAAGGAGAAGGAGAAGGTGAAGTCTGGAGGGTGAATCAGAAGAAGCAGAAGAAGGAGAAGGAGAAGGTGAAGTCTGGAGGGAGAAGCAGAAGAAGAAGAAGAAGGAGAAGGAGAAGGTGAAGTCTGGAGGGTGAATCAGAAGAAGTAGAAGAAGGAGAAGGAGAAGGTGAAGTCTGGAGGGTGAATCAGAAGAAGTAGAAGAAGGAGAAGGAGAAGGTGAAGTCTGGAGGGTGAATCAGAAGAAGCAGAAGAAGGAGAAGGAGAAGGTGAAGTCTGGAGGGTGAAGCAGAAGAAGCAGAATAAGGAGAAGGAGAACGTGAAGTCTGGAGGGTGAATCAGAAGGAGTAGAAGAAGGAGAAGGTGAAGTCAGGAGGGTGAAGCAGAAGAAGCAGAAGAAGGAGAAGGAGAAGGTGAAATCTGGAGGGTGAATCAGAAGAAGCAGAAGAAGGAGAAGGAGAAGGTGAAGTCTGGAGGGAGAAGCAGAAGAAGTAGAAGAAGGAGAAGGAGAAGGTGTAGTCTGGAGGGTGAATCAGAAGAAGTAGACGAAGGAGAAGGAGAAGGTGAAGTCTGGAGTGTGAATCAGAAGAAGTAGAAGAAGGAGAAGGAGAAGGTAAAGTCTGGAGGGTGAATCAGAAGAAGTAGAAGAAGGAGAAGGAGAAGGTGAAGTCTGGAGGGTGAATCAGAAGAAGTAGAAGAAGGAGAAGGAGAAGGTGAAGTCTGGAGGGTGAATCAGAAGAAGCAGAAGAAGGAGAAGGAGAAGGTGAAGTCTGGAGGGTGAATCAGAAGAAGTAGAAGAAGGAGAAGGAGAAGGTGTAGTCTGGAGGGTGAATCAGAAGAAGTAGACGAAGGAGAAGGAGAAGGTGAAGTCTGGAGTGTGAATCAGAAGAAGTAGAAGAAGGAGAAGGAGAAGGTGAAGTCAGGAGGATGAAGCAGAAGAAGCAGAAGAAGGAGAAGGAGAAGGTGAAGTCTGGAGGGTGAAGCAGAAGAAGCAGAAGAAGGAGAAGGAGAAGGTGAAGTCTGGAGGGCGAAGCAGAAGAAGCAGAAGAAGGAGAAGGAGAAGGTGAAGTCTGGAGGGTGAAGCAGAAGAAGCAGAAGAAGGAGAAGGAGAAGGTGAAGTCAGGAGGGTGAAGCAGAAGAAGCAGAAGAAGGAGAAGGAGAAGGTGAAGTCTGGAGGGTGAAGCAGAAGAAGCAGAAGAAGGAGAAGGAGAAGGTGAAGTCTGGAGGGTGAAGCAGAAGAAGCAGAAAAAGGAGAAGGAGAAGGTGAGTCAGGAGGGTGAATCAGAAGAAGTAGAAGAAGGAGAAGGAGAAGGTGAAGTCTGGAGGGTGAATCAGAAGAAGTAGAAGAAGGAGAAGGAGAAGGTGAAGTCTGGAGGGTGAATCAGAAGAAGTAGAAGAAGGAGAAGGAGAAGGTGAAATCTGGAGGGTGAATCAGAAGAAGCAGAAGAAGGAGAAGGAGAAGGTGAAGTCTGGAGGGTGAATCAGAAGGAGTAGAAGAAGGAGAAGGTGAAGTCAGGAGGGTGAAGCAGAAGAAGCAGAAGAAGGAGAAGGAGAAGGTGAAATCTGGAGGGTGAATCAGAAGAAGCAGAAGAAGGAGAAGGAGAAGGTGAAGTCTGGAGGGAGAAGCAGAAGAAGTAGAAGAAGGAGAAGGAGAAGGTGTAGTCTGGAGGGTGAATCAGAAGAAGTAGACGAAGGAGAAGGAGAAGGTGAAGTCTGGAGTGTGAATCAGAAGAAGTAGAAGAAGGAGAAGGAGAAGGTAAAGTCTGGAGGGTGAATCAGAAGAAGTAGAAGAAGGAGAAGGAGAAGGTGAAGTCTGGAGGGTGAATCAGAAGAAGTAGAAGAAGGAGAAGGAGAAGGTGAAGTCTGGAGGGTGAATCAGAAGAAGCAGAAGAAGGAGAAGGAGAAGGTGAAGTCTGGAGGGTGAATCAGAAGAAGTAGAAGAAGGAGAAGGAGAAGGTGTAGTCTGGAGGGTGAATCAGAAGAAGTAGACGAAGGAGAAGGAGAAGGTGAAGTCTGGAGTGTGAATCAGAAGAAGTAGAAGAAGGAGAAGGAGAAGGTGAAGTCAGGAGGATGAAGCAGAAGAAGCAGAAGAAGGAGAAGGAGAAGGTGAAGTCTGGAGGGTGAAGCAGAAGAAGCAGAAGAAGGAGAAGGAGAAGGTGAAGTCTGGAGGGCGAAGCAGAAGAAGCAGAAGAAGGAGAAGGAGAAGGTGAAGTCTGGAGGGTGAAGCAGAAGAAGCAGAAGAAGGAGAAGGAGAAGGTGAAGTCAGGAGGGTGAAGCAGAAGAAGCAGAAGAAGGAGAAGGAGAAGGTGAAGTCTGGAGGGTGAAGCAGAAGAAGCAGAAGAAGGAGAAGGAGAAGGTGAAGTCTGGAGGGTGAAGCAGAAGAAGCAGAAAAAGGAGAAGGAGAAGGTGAGTCAGGAGGGTGAATCAGAAGAAGTAGAAGAAGGAGAAGGAGAAGGTGAAGTCTGGAGGGTGAATCAGAAGAAGTAGAAGAAGGAGAAGGAGAAGGTGAAGTCTGGAGGGTGAATCAGAAGAAGTAGAAGAAGGAGAAGGAGAAGGTGAAATCTGGAGGGTGAATCAGAAGAAGCAGAAGAAGGAGAAGGAGAAGGTGAAGTCTGGAGGGAGAAGCAGAAGAAGTAGAAGAAGGAGATGGAGAAGGTAAAGTCTGGAGGGTGAATCAGAAGAAGTAGAAGAAGGAGAAGGAGAAGGTGAAGTCAGGAGGGTGAAGCAGAAGAAGCAGAAGAAGGAGAAGGAGAAGGTGAAGTCTGGAGGGTGAAGCAGAAGAAGCAGAAGAAGGAGAAGGAGAAGGTGAAGTCTGGAGGGTGAAGCAGAAGAAGCAGAAGAAGGAGAAGGAGAAGGTGAAGTCTGGAGGGCGAAGCAGAAGAAGGAGAAGGAGAAGGTGAAGTCTGGAGGGTGAAGCAGAAGAAGCAGAAGAAGGAGAAGGAGAAGGTGTAGTCTGGAGGGTGAAGCAGAAGAAGCAGAAGAAGGAAAAGGAGAAGGTGAAGTCTGGAGGGCGAAGCAGAAGAAGGAGAAGGAGAAGGTGAAGTCTGGAGGGTGAAGCAGAAGAAGCAGAAGAAGGAGAAGGAGAAGGTGAAGTCTAGAGGGTGAATCAGAAGAAGTAGAAGAAGGAGAAGGTGAAGTCAGGAGGGTGAAGCAGAAGAAGCAGAAGAAGGAGAAGGAGAAGGTGTAGTCTGGAGGGTGAAGCAGAAGAAGCAGAAGAAGGAAAAGGAGAAGGTGAAGTCTGGAGGGTGAAGCAGAAGAAGCAGAATAAGGAGAAGGAGAAGGTGAAGTCAGGAGGGTGAATCAGAAGAAGTAGAAGAAGGAGAAGGAGAAGGTGAAGTCAGGAGGGTGAAGCAGAAGAAGCAGAAGAAGGAGAAGGAGAAGGTGAAGTCTGGAGGGTGAAGCAGAAGAAGCAGAAGAAGGAGAAGGAGAAGATGAATTCTGGAGGGGGAAGCAGAAGAAGCAGAAGAAGGAGAAGGAGAAGGTGAAGTCAGGTGGGTGAATCAGAAGAAGTAGAAGAAGGAGAAGGAGAAGGTGAAGTCTGGAGGGTGAATCAGAAGAAGTAGAAGAAGGAGAAGGAGAAGGTGAAGTCTGGAGGGCGAAGCAGAAGAAGCAGAGGAAGGAGAAGGAGAAGGTGAAGTCTGGAGGGTGAAGCAGAAGAAGCAGAAGAAGGAGAAGGAGAAGGTGAAGTCTGGAGGGTGAAGCAGAAGAAGCAGAATAAGGAGAAGGAGAAGGTGAAGTCAGGAGGGTGAATCAGAAGAAGTAGAAGAAGGAGAAGGAGAAGGTGAAGTCAGGAGGGTGAAGCAGAAGAAGCAGAAGAAGGAGAAGGAGAAGGTGAAGTCTGGAGGGTGAAGCAGAAGAAGCAGAAGAAGGAGAAGGAGAAGGTGAAGTCTGGAGGGTGAAGCAGAAGAAGCAGAAGAAGGAGAAGGAGAAGGTGAAGTCAGGTGGGTGAATCAGAAGAAGTAGAAGAAGGAGAAGGAGAAGGTGAAGTCTGGAGGGTGAATCAGAAGAAGTAGAAGAAGGAGAAGGAGAAGGTGAAGTCTGGAGGGTGAATCAGAAGAAGTAGAAGAAGGAGAAGGAGAAGGTGAAGTCTGGAGGGTGAATCAGAAGAAGCAGAAGAAGGAGAAGGAGAAGGTGAAGTCTGGAGGGAGAAGCAGAAGAAGTAGAAGAAGGAGAAGGAGAAGGTGAAGTCTGGAGGGTGAATCAGAAGAAGCAGAAGAAGGAGAAGGAGAAGGTGAAGTCTGGAGGGTGAATCAGAAGAAGTAGAAGAAGGAGAAGGAGAAGGCGAAGTCTGGAGGGTGAATCAGAAGAAGCAGAAGAAGGAGAAGGAGAAGGTGAAGTCTGGAGTGTGAAGCAGAAGAAGCAGAATAAGGAGAAGGAGAAGGTGAAGTCTGGAGGGTGAATCAGAAGAAGTAGAAGAAGGAGAAGGTGAAGTCAGGAGGGTGAAGCAGAAGAAGCAGAAGAAGGGGAAGGAGAAGGTGAAGTCTGGAGGGTGAAGCAGAAGAAGCAGAAGAAGGAGAAGGAGAAGGTGAAGTCTGGAGGGTGAAGCAGAAGAAGCAGAATAAGGAGAAGGAGAAGGTGAAGTCAGGAGGGTGAATCAGAAGAAGTAGAAGAAGGAGAAGGAGAAGGTGAAGTCAGGAGGGTGAAGCAGAAGAAGCAGAAGAAGGAGAAGGAGAAGGTGAAGTCTGGAGGGTGAAGCAGAAGAAGCAGAAGAAGGAGAAGGAGAAGGTGAAGTCTGGAGGGTGAAGCAGAAGAAGCAGAAGAAGGAGAAGGAGAAGGTGAAGTCTGGAGGGTGAATCAGAAGAAGCAGAAGAAGGAGAAGGAGAAGGTGAAGTCAGGAGGGTGAAGCAGAAGAAGCAGAAGAAGGAGAAGGAGAAGGTGAAGTCTGGAAGGCGCAGCAGAAGAAGCAGAAGAAGGAGAAGGAGAAGGTGAAGTCTGGAGGGTGAAGCAGAAGAAGCAGAAGAAGGAGAAGGAGAAGGTGAAGTCTGGAGGGTGAATCAGAAGAAGTAGAAGAAGGAGAAGGAGAAGGTGAAGTCTGGAGGGTGAATCAGAAGAAGAAGAAGAAGGAGAAGGAGAAGGTGAAGTCTGGAGGGTGAATCAGAATAAGCAGAAGAAGGAGAAGGAGAAGGTGAAGTCTGGAGGGTGAATCAGAAGAAGCAGAAGAAGGAGAAGGAGAAGATGAAGTCTGGAGGGTGAATCAGAAGAAGTAGAAGAAGGAGAAGGAGAAGGTGAGGTCTGGAGGGTGAATCAGAAGAAGCATAAGAAGGAGAAGGAGAAGGTGAAGTCTGGACGGTGAATCAGAAGAAGCAGAAGAAGGAGAAGGAGAAGGTGAAGTCTGGAGGGTGAATCAGAAGAAGCAGAAGAAGGAGAAGGAGAAGGTGAAGTCTGGAGGGTGAAGCAGAAGAAGTAGAAGAAGGAGAAGGAGAAGGTGAAGTCTGGAGGGTGAATCAGAAAAAGCAGAAGAAGGAGAAGGAGAAGGTGAAGTCTGGAGGGTTAATCAGAAGAAGTAGAAGAAGGAGAAGGAGAAGGTGTAGTCTGGAGGGTGAATCAGAAGAAGTAAACGAAGGAGAAGGAGAAGGTGAAGTCTGGAGGGTGAATCAGATGAAGCAGTAGAAGGAGAAGGAGAATGTGAAGTCTGGAGGGTGAATCAGAAGAAGTAGAAGAAGGAGAAGGAGGACGTGAAGTCTGGAGGGTGAATCAGAAGAAGCAGAAGAAGGAGAAGGAGAAGGTGAAGTCTGGAGGGTGAATCAGAAGAAGCAGAAGAAGGAGAAGGAGAAGGTGAAGTCTGGAATGTGAATCAGAAGAAGCAGAAGAAGGAGAAGGAGAAGGTGAAGTCTGGAGGGTGAATCAGAAGAAGCAGAAGAAGTAGAAGGAGAAGGTGAAGTCTGGAGGGTGAATCAGAAGAATAGAAGAAGGAGAAGGAGAAGGTGAATTCTGGAGGGTGAATCAGAAGAAGCAGAAGAAGGTGAAGGAGAAGGTGAAGTCAGGAGGGTGAATCAGAAGAAGCAGAAGAAGGTGAAGGAGAAGGTGAAGTCTTGAGGGTGAATCAGAAGAAGCAGAAGAAGGAGAAGGAGAAGGTGAAGACTGGAGGGTGAATCAGAAGAAGCAGAAGAAGGAGAAGGAGAAGGTGAAGTCTGGAGGGTGAATCAGAAGAAGTAGAAGAAGGAGAAGGAGAAGGCGAAGTCTGGAGGGTGAATCAGAAGAAGCAGAAGAAGGAGAAGGAGAAGGTGAAGTCTGGAGGGTGAATCAGAAGAAGCAGAAGAAGAAGAAGGAGAAGATGAAGTCTGGAGGGTGAATCAGAAGAAGTAGAAGAAGGGGAAGGAGAAGGTGAGGTCTGGAGGGTGAATCAGAAGAAGCAGAAGAAGGAGAAGGAGAAGGTGAAGTCTGAAGGGTGAATCAGAAGAAGCAGAAGAAGGAGAAGGAGAAGGTGAAGTCTGGAGGATGAATCAGAAGAAGCAGAATATGGAGAAGGAGAAGGTGAAGTTTGGAGGTTGAATCAGAAGAAGCAGAAGAAGGAGAAGGAGAAGGTGAGATCTGGAGGGTGAATCAGAAGAAGCAGAAGAAGGAGAAGGGGAAGGTGAAGTCTGAAGGGTGAGTCAGAAGAAACAGAAGAAGGAGAAGGAGAAGGTGAAGTCTGGAGGGTGAATCAGAAGAAGCAGAAGAAGGAGAAGGAGAAGGTGATGTCAGGAGGGTGAATCAGAAGAAGCAGAAGAAGGAGAAGGAGAAGGTGAAGTCTGGAGGGTGAATCAGAAGAAGTAGGAGAAGGAGAAGGAGAAGGTGAAGTCTGGAGGGTGAATCAGAAGAAGTAGAAGAAGGAGAAGGAGAAGGTGAAGTCTGGAGGGTGAATCAGAAGAAGCAGAAGAAGGAGAAGGAGAAGGTGAAGTCTGGAGGGTGAATCAGAAGAAGCAGAAGAAGGAGAAGGAGAAGATGAAGTCTGGAGGGTGAATCAGAACAAGTAGAAGAAGGAGAAGGAGAAGGTGAAGTCTGGAGGGTGAATCAGAGGAAGCAGAAGAAGGAGAAGGAGACGGTGAAGTCTGGAGGGTGAATCAGAAGAAGCAGAAGAAGGAGAAGGAGAAGGTGAAGTCTGGAGGGTGAATCAGAAGAAGCAGAATATGGAGAAGGAGAGGTTGAAGTCTGGAGGGTGAATCAGAAGAAGCAGTAAAAGGAGAAGGAGAAGGTGAAGTCTGGAGGGTGAAGCAGAAGAAGCAGAAGAAGGAGAAGGAGAAGGTGAAGTCAGGAGGGTGAATCAGAAGAAGCAGAAGAAGGAGAAGGAGAAGGTGAAGTTAGGAGGGTGAATCAGAAGAAGCAGAAGAAGGAGAAGGAGAAGGTGAAGTCATGGGGGTGAAGCAGAAGAAGTAGAAGAAGGAGAAGGAGAAGGTGAAGTCAGGAGGGTGAAGCAGAAGAAGCAGAAGAAGGAGAAGGAGAAGGTGAAGTCTGGAGGGCGCAGCAGAAGAATCAGAAGAAGGGGAAGGAGAAGGTGAATTCTGGAGAGTGAAGCAGAAGAAGCAGAAGAAGGAGAAGGAGAAGGTGAAGTCTGGAGGGTGAATCAGAAGAAGCAGAAGAAGGAGAAGGAGAAGGTGAAGTCTGGAGGGAGAAGCAGAAGAAGAAGAAGAAGGAGAAGGAGAAGGTGAAGTCTGGAGGGTGAATCAGAAGAAGTAGAAGAAGGAGAAGGAGAAGGTGAAGTCTGGAGGGTGAATCAGAAGAAGTAGAAGAAGGAGAAGGAGAAGGTGAAGTCTGGAGGGTGAATCAGAAGAAGCAGAAGAAGGAGAAGGAGAAGGTGAAGTCTGGAGGGTGAAGCAGAAGAAGCAGAATAAGGAGAAGGAGAACGTGAAGTCTGGAGGGTGAATCAGAAGAAGTAGAAGAAGGAGAAGGTGAAGTTAGGAGGGTGAAGCAGAAGAAGCAGAAGAAGGGGAAGGAGAAGGTGAAGTCTGGAGGGTGAAGCAGAAGAAGCAGAAGAAGGAGAAGGAGAAGGTGAAGTCTGGAGGGTGAAGCAGAAGAAGCAGAATAAGGAGAAGGAAAAGGTGAAGTCTGGAGGGTGAAGCAGAAGAAGCAGAAGAAGGAGAAGGAGAAGGTGAAGTCTGGAGGGTGAAGCAGAAGAAGCAGAAGAAGGAGAAGGAGAAGGTGAAGTCTGGAGGGTGAATCAGAAGAAGCAGAAGAAGGAGAAGGAGAAGGTGAAGTCAGGAGGGTGAAGCAGAAGAAGCAGAAGAAGGAGAAGGAGAAGGTGAAGTCTGGAGGGCGCAGCAGAAGAAGTAGAAGAAGGAGAAGGAGAAGGTGAAGTCTGGAGGGTGAAGCAGAAGAAGTAGAAGAAGGAGAAGGAGAAGGTGAAGTCAGGAGGGTGAATCAGAAGAAGTAGAAAAAGGAGAAGGAGAAGGTGAAGTCTGGAGGGTGAATCAGAAGAAATTGAAGAAGGAGAAGGAGAAGGTGAAGTCAGGAGTGTGAATCAGAGGAAGCAGAAGAAGGAGAAGGAGAAGGTGAAGTCTGGAGGGTGAATCAGAAGAAGTAGAAGAAGGAGAAGGAGAAGGTGAAGTCTGCAGGGTGAATCAGAAGAAGTAGAAGAAGGAGAAGGAGAAGGTGAAGTCTGGGGGGTGAATCAGAAGAAGCAGAAGAAGGAGAAGGAGATGGTGAAGTCTGGAGGGTGAATCAGAAGAAGCAGAAGAAGGAGAAGGAGAAGGTGAAGTCTGGAGGGTGAATCAGAAGAAGCAGAAGAAGGAGAAGGAGAAGGTGAAGTCTGGATGGTGAATCAGAAGAAGCAGAAGAAGGAGAAGGAGAAGGTGAAGTCAGGAGGGTGAATCAGAAGAAGTAGAAGAAGGAGAAGGAGAAGGTGAATGCAGGAGGGTGAATCAGAGGAATCGGAAGAAGGAGAAGGAGAAGGTGAAGTCTGGAGGGTGAATCTAAAGAAGGAGAAGAAGGAGAAGGAGAAGGTGAAGTCTGGAGGGTGTATCAGAAGAAGTAGAAGAAGGAGAAGGCGAAGGTGAAGTCAGGAGGGTGAAGCAGAAGAAGCAGAAGAAGGAGAAGGAGAAGGTGAAGTCTGGAGGGTGAATCAGAAGAAGCAGAAGAAGGAGAAGGAGAAGGTGAAGTCAGGAGGGTGAAGCAGAAGAAGTAGAAGAAGGAGAATGAGATAGTGAACTCAGGAGGGTGAATCAGAAGAAGTAGAAGGAGAAGGCGAAGGTGAAGTCTGGAGGGTGAAGCAGAAGAAGCAGAAGAAGGAGAAGGAGAAGGTGAATTATGGAGGGTGAATCAGAAGAAGTAGAAGAAGGAGAAGGAGAAGGTGAAATCTGGAGGGTGAATCAGAAGAAGCAGAAGAAGGAGAAGGAGAAGGTGAAGTCTGGAGGGAGAAGCAGAAGAAGTAGAAGAAGGAGAAGGAGAAGGTAAAGTCTGGATGGTGAATCAGAAGAAGTAGAAGAAGGAGAAGTTGAAGTCTGGAGGGTGAATCAGAAGAAGTAGAAGAAGGAGAAGGAGAAGGTGAAGTCTGGAGGGTGAATCAGAAGAAGCAGAAGAAGGAGAAGGAGAAGGTGAAGTCTGGAGGGTGAATCAGAAGAAGTAGAAGAAGGAGAAGGAGAAGGTGTAGTCTGGAGGGTGAATCAGAAGAAGTAGACGAAGGAGAAGGAGAAGGTGAAGTCTGGAGGGTGAATCAGAAGAAGTAGAAGAAGGAGAAGGAGAAGGTGAAGTCAGGAGGGTGAAGCAGAAGAAGCAGAAGAAGGAGAAGGAGAAGGTGAAGTCTGGAGGGTGAAGCAGAAGAAGCAGAAGAAGGAGAAGGAGAAGGTGAAGTCTGGAGGGCGAAGCAGAAGAAGGAGAAGGAGAAGGTGAAGTCTGGAGGGTGAAGCAGAAGAAGCAGAAGAAGGAGAAGGAGAAGGTGAAGTCTAGAGGGTGAATCAGAAGAAGTAGAAGAAGGAGAAGGTGAAGTCAGGAGGGTGAAGCAGAAGAAGCAGAAGAAGGAGAAGGAGAAGGTGTAGTCTGGAGGGTGAAGCAGAAGAAGCAGAAGAAGGAAAAGGAGAAGGTGAAGTCTGGAGGGTGAAGCAGAAGAAGCAGAATAAGGAGAAGGAGAAGGTGAAGTCAGGAGGGTGAATCAGAAGAAGTAGAAGAAGGAGAAGGAGAAGGTGAAGTCAGGAGGGTGAAGCAGAAGAAGCAGAAGAAGGAGAAGGAGAAGGTGAAGTCTGGAGGGTGAAGCAGAAGAAGCAGAAGAAGGAGAAGGAGAAGATGAATTCTGGAGGGGGAAGCAGAAGAAGCAGAAGAAGGAGAAGGAGAAGGTGAAGTCAGGTGGGTGAATCAGAAGAAGTAGAAGAAGGAGAAGGAGAAGGTGAAGTCTGGAGGGTGAATCAGAAGAAGTAGAAGAAGGAGAAGGAGAAGGTGAAGTCTGGAGGGCGAAGCAGAAGACGCAGAGGAAGGAGAAGGAGAAGGTGAAGTCTGGAGGGTGAAGCAGAAGAAGCAGAAGAAGGAGAAGGAGAAGGTGAAGTCTGGAGGGTGAAGCAGAAGAAGCAGAATAAGGAGAAGGAGAAGGTGAAGTCAGGAGGGTGAATCAGAAGAAGTAGAAGAAGGAGAAGGAGAAGGTGAAGTCAGGAGGGTGAAGCAGAAGAAGCAGAAGAAGGAGAAGGAGAAGGTGAAGTCTGGAGGGTGAAGCAGAAGAAGCAGAAGAAGGAGAAGGAGAAGGTGAAGTCTGGAGGGTGAAGCAGAAGAAGCAGAAGAAGGAGAAGGAGAAGGTGAAGTCAGGTGGGTGAATCAGAAGAAGTAGAAGAAGGAGAAAGAGAAGGTGAAGTCTGGAGGGTGAATCAGAAGAAGTAGAAGAAGGAGAAGGAGAAGGTGAAGTCTGGAGGGTGAATCAGAAGAAGTAGAAGAAGGAGAAGGAGAAGGTGAAGTCTGGAGGGTGAATCAGAAGAAGCAGAAGAAGGAGAAGGAGAAGGTGAAGTCTGGAGGGAGAAGCAGAAGAAGTAGAAGAAGGAGAAGGAGAAGGTGAAGTCTGGAGGGTGAATCAGAAGAAGCAGAAGAAGGAGAAGGAGAAGGTGAAGTCTGGAGGGTGAATCAGAAGAAGTAGAAGAAGGAGAAGGAGAAGGCGAAGTCTGGAGGGTGAATCAGAAGAAGCAGAAGAAGGAGAAGGAGAAGGTGAAGTCTGGAGTGTGAAGCAGAAGAAGCAGAATAAGGAGAAGGAGAAGGTGAAGTCTGGAGGGTGAATCAGAAGAAGTAGAAGAAGGAGAAGGTGAAGTCAGGAGGGTGAAGCAGAAGAAGCAGAAGAAGGGGAAGGAGAAGGTGAAGTCTGGAGGGTGAAGCAGAAGAAGCAGAAGAAGGAGAAGGAGAAGGTGAAGTCTGGAGGGTGAAGCAGAAGAAGCAGAATAAGGAGAAGGAGAAGGTGAAGTCAGGAGGGTGAATCAGAAGAAGTAGAAGAAGGAGAAGGAGAAGGTGAAGTCAGGAGGGTGAAGCAGAAGAAGCAGAAGAAGGAGAAGGAGAAGGTGAAGTCTGGAGGGTGAAGCAGAAGAAGCAGAAGAAGGAGAAGGAGAAGGTGAAGTCTGGAGGGTGAAGCAGAAGAAGCAGAAGAAGGAGAAGGAGAAGGTGAAGTCTGGAGGGTGAATCAGAAGAAGCAGAAGAAGGAGAAGGAGAAGGTGAAGTCAGGAGGGTGAAGCAGAAGAAGCAGAAGAAGGAGAAGGAGAAGGTGAAGTCTGGAAGGCGCAGCAGAAGAAGCAGAAGAAGGAGAAGGAGAAGGTGAAGTCTGGAGGGTGAAGCAGAAGAAGCAGAAGAAGGAGAAGGAGAAGGTGAAGTCTGGAGGGTGAATCAGAAGAAGTAGAAGAAGGAGAAGGAGAAGGTGAAGTCTGGAGGGTGAATCAGAAGAAGAAGAAGAAGGAGAAGGAGAAGGTGAAGTCTGGAGGGTGAATCAGAATAAGCAGAAGAAGGAGAAGGAGAAGGTGAAGTCTGGAGGGTGAATCAGAAGAAGCAGAAGAAGGAGAAGGAGAAGATGAAGTCTGGAGGGTGAATCAGAAGAAGTAGAAGAAGGAGAAGGAGAAGGTGAGGTCTGGAGGGTGAATCAGAAGAAGCATAAGAAGGAGAAGGAGAAGGTGAAGTCTGGACGGTGAATCAGAAGAAGCAGAAGAAGGAGAAGGAGAAGGTGAAGTCTGGAGGGTGAATCAGAAGAAGCAGAAGAAGGAGAAGGAGAAGGTGAAGTCTGGAGGGTGAAGCAGAAGAAGTAGAAGAAGGAGAAGGAGAAGGTGAAGTCTGGAGGGTGAATCAGAAAAAGCAGAAGAAGGAGAAGGAGAAGGTGAAGTCTGGAGGGTTAATCAGAAGAAGTAGAAGAAGGAGAAGGAGAAGGTGTAGTCTGGAGGGTGAATCAGAAGAAGTAAACGAAGGAGAAGGAGAAGGTGAAGTCTGGAGGGTGAATCAGATGAAGCAGTAGAAGGAGAAGGAGAATGTGAAGTCTGGAGGGTGAATCAGAAGAAGTAGAAGAAGGAGAAGGAGGACGTGAAGTCTGGAGGGTGAATCAGAAGAAGCAGAAGAAGGAGAAGGAGAAGGTGAAGTCTGGAGGGTGAATCAGAAGAAGCAGAAGAAGGAGAAGGAGAAGGTGAAGTCTGGAATGTGAATCAGAAGAAGCAGAAGAAGGAGAAGGAGAAGGTGAAGTCTGGAGGGTGAATCAGAAGAAGCAGAAGAAGTAGAAGGAGAAGGTGAAGTCTGGAGGGTGAATCAGAAGAATAGAAGAAGGAGAAGAAGAAGGTGAATTCTGGAGGGTGAATCAGAAGAAGCAGAAGAAGGTGAAGGAGAAGGTGAAGTCAGGAGGGTGAATCAGAAGAAGCAGAAGAAGGTGAAGGAGAAGGTGAAGTCTTGAGGGTGAATCAGAAGAAGCAGAAGAAGGAGAAGGAGAAGGTGAAGACTGGAGGGTGAATCAGAAGAAGCAGAAGAAGGAGAAGGAGAAGGTGAAGTCTGGAGGGTGAATCAGAAGAAGTAGAAGAAGGAGAAGGAGAAGGCGAAGTCTGGAGGGTGAATCAGAAGAAGCAGAAGAAGGAGAAGGAGAAGGTGAAGTCTGGAGGGTGAATCAGAAGAAGCAGAAGAAGAAGAAGGAGAAGATGAAGTCTGGAGGGTGAATCAGAAGAAGTAGAAGAAGGGGAAGGAGAAGGTGAGGTCTGGAGGGTGAATCAGAAGAAGCAGAAGAAGGAGAAGGAGAAGGTGAAGTCTGAAGGGTGAATCAGAAGAAGCAGAAGAAGGAGAAGGAGAAGGTGAAGTCTGGAGGATGAATCAGAAGAAGCAGAATATGGAGAAGGAGAAGGTGAAGTTTGGAGGTTGAATCAGAAGAAGCAGAAGAAGGAGAAGGAGAAGGTGAGATCTGGAGGGTGAATCAGAAGAAGCAGAAGAAGGAGAAGGGGAAGGTGAAGTCTGAAGGGTGAGTCAGAAGAAACAGAAGAAGGAGAAGGAGAAGGTGAAGTCTGGAGGGTGAATCAGAAGAAGCAGAAGAAGGAGAAGGAGAAGGTGATGTCAGGAGGGTGAATCAGAAGAAGCAGAAGAAGGAGAAGGAGAAGGTGAAGTCTGGAGGGTGAATCAGAAGAAGTAGGAGAAGGAGAAGGAGAAGGTGAAGTCTGGAGGGTGAATCAGAAGAAGTAGAAGAAGGAGAAGGAGAAGGTGAAGTCTGGAGGGTGAATCAGAAGAAGCAGAAGAAGGAGAAGGAGAAGGTGAAGTCTGGAGGGTGAATCAGAAGAAGCAGAAGAAGGAGAAGGAGAAGATGAAGTCTGGAGGGTGAATCAGAACAAGTAGAAGAAGGAGAAGGAGAAGGTGAAGTCTGGAGGGTGAATCAGAGGAAGCAGAAGAAGGAGAAGGAGACGGTGAAGTCTGGAGGGTGAATCAGAAGAAGCAGAAGAAGGAGAAGGAGAAGGTGAAGTCTGGAGGGTGAATCAGAAGAAGCAGAATATGGAGAAGGAGAGGTTGAAGTCTGGAGGGTGAATCAGAAGAAGCAGTAAAAGGAGAAGGAGAAGGTGAAGTCTGGAGGGTGAAGCAGAAGAAGCAGAAGAAGGAGAAGGAGAAGGTGAAGTCAGGAGGGTGAATCAGAAGAAGCAGAAGAAGGAGAAGGAGAAGGTGAAGTTAGGAGGGTGAATCAGAAGAAGCAGAAGAAGGAGAAGGAGAAGGTGAAGTCATGGGGGTGAAGCAGAAGAAGTAGAAGAAGGAGAAGGAGAAGGTGAAGTCAGGAGGGTGAAGCAGAAGAAGCAGAAGAAGGAGAAGGAGAAGGTGAAGTCTGGAGGGCGCAGCAGAAGAATCAGAAGAAGGGGAAGGAGAAGGTGAATTCTGGAGAGTGAAGCAGAAGAAGCAGAAGAAGGAGAAGGAGAAGGTGAAGTCTGGAGGGTGAATCAGAAGAAGCAGAAGAAGGAGAAGGAGAAGGTGAAGTCTGGAGGGAGAAGCAGAAGAAGAAGAAGAAGGAGAAGGAGAAGGTGAAGTCTGGAGGGTGAATCAGAAGAAGTAGAAGAAGGAGAAGGAGAAGGTGAAGTCTGGAGGGTGAATCAGAAGAAGTAGAAGAAGGAGAAGGAGAAGGTGAAGTCTGGAGGGTGAATCAGAAGAAGCAGAAGAAGGAGAAGGAGAAGGTGAAGTCTGGAGGGTGAAGCAGAAGAAGCAGAATAAGGAGAAGGAGAACGTGAAGTCTGGAGGGTGAATCAGAAGAAGTAGAAGAAGGAGAAGGTGAAGTTAGGAGGGTGAAGCAGAAGAAGCAGAAGAAGGGGAAGGAGAAGGTGAAGTCTGGAGGGTGAAGCAGAAGAAGCAGAAGAAGGAGAAGGAGAAGGTGAAGTCTGGAGGGTGAAGCAGAAGAAGCAGAATAAGGAGAAGGCAAAGGTGAAGTCTGGAGGGTGAAGCAGAAGAAGCAGAAGAAGGAGAAGGAGAAGGTGAAGTCTGGAGGGTGAAGCAGAAGAAGCAGAAGAAGGAGAAGGAGAAGGTGAAGTCTGGAGGGTGAATCAGAAGAAGCAGAAGAAGGAGAAGGAGAAGGTGAAGTCAGGAGGGTGAAGCAGAAGAAGCAGAAGAAGGAGAAGGAGAAGGTGAAGTCTGGAGGGCGCAGCAGAAGAAGTAGAAGAAGGAGAAGGAGAAGGTGAAGTCTGGAGGGTGAAGCAGAAGAAGTAGAAGAAGGAGAAGGAGAAGGTGAAGTCAGGAGGGTGAATCAGAGGAAGCAGAAGAAGGAGAAGGAGAAGGTGAAGTCTGGAGGGTGAATCAGAAGAAGTAGAAGAAGGAGAAGGAGAAGGTGAAGTCTGCAGGGTGAATCAGAAGAAGTAGAAGAAGGAGAAGGAGAAGGTGAAGTCTGGGGGGTGAATCAGAAGAAGCAGAAGAAGGAGAAGGAGATGGTGAAGTCTGGAGGGTGAATCAGAAGAAGCAGAAGAAGGAGAAGGAGAAGGTGAAGTCTGGAGGGTGAATCAGAAGAAGCAGAAGAAGGAGAAGGAGAAGGTGAAGTCTGGATGGTGAATCAGAAGAAGCAGAAGAAGGAGAAGGAGAAGGTGAAGTCAGGAGGGTGAATCAGAAGAAGTAGAAGAAGGAGAAGGAGAAGGTGAATGCAGGAGGGTGAATCAGAGGAATCGGAAGAAGGAGAAGGAGAAGGTGAAGTCTGGAGGGTGAATCTAAAGAAGGAGAAGAAGGAGAAGGAGAAGGTGAAGTCTGGAGGGTGTATCAGAAGAAGTAGAAGAAGGAGAAGGCGAAGGTGAAGTCAGGAGGGTGAAGCAGAAGAAGCAGAAGAAGGAGAAGGAGAAGGTGAAGTCTGGAGGGTGAATCAGAAGAAGCAGAAGAAGGAGAAGGAGAAGGTGAAGTCAGGAGGGTGAAGCAGAAGAAGTAGAAGAAGGAGAATGAGATAGTGAACTCAGGAGGGTGAATCAGAAGAAGTAGAAGGAGAAGGCGAAGGTGAAGTCTGGAGGGTGAAGCAGAAGAAGCAGAAGAAGGAGAAGGAGAAGGTGAATTCTGGAGGGTGAATCAGAAGAAGTAGATGAAGGAGAAGGAGAAGGTGAAGTCTGGAGGGTGAATCAGAAGAAGCAGAAAAAGGAGAAGGAGAAGGTGAAGTCTGGAGGGTGAATGAGAGGAAGCAGAAGAAGGAGAAGGAGAAGGTGAAGTCTGGAGGGTGAATCAGAAGAAGTAGAAGAAGGAGAAGGAGAAGGTGAAGTCTGGAGGGTGAATCAGAGGAAGCAAAAGAAGGAGATGGCGAAGGTGAAGTCTGGAGGCTGAATCGAAGAAGCAGAAGAAGGAGAAGGAGAAGGTGAAGTCTGGAGGGTGAAGCAGAAGAGGTAGAAGAAGGAGAAGGAGAAGGTGAAGTCTGGAGGGTGAATCAGAGGAAGCAGAAGAAGGAGAATGAGAAGGTGAAGTCAGGAGGGTGAAGCTGAAGAAGTAGAGAAGGAGAAGGTGAAGTCAGGAGTGTGAATCAGAAGAAGTGGAAGAAGGAGAAGGAGAAGGTGAAGTTAGGAGTGTGAATCAGAAGAAGCAGAAAAAGGAGAAGGAGAAGGTGAAGTCTGGAGGGTGAATCAGAAGAAGTAGAAGAAGGAGAAGGAGATGGTGAAGTCTGGAGGGTGAAGCAGAAGAAGCAGAAGAAGGAGAAGGAGAAGGTGAAGTCAGGAGGGTGAATCAGAAGACGCAGAAGAAGGAGAAGGAGAAGGTGAAGTCTGGAGGGTGAATCAGAAGAAGTAGAAGAAGGAGAAGGAGAAGGTGAGGTCTGGAGGGTGAATCAGAAGGAGTAGAAGAAGGAGAAGGAGAAGGTGAAGTCTGGAGGGTGAATCAGAAGAAGCAGAAGAAGGAGAAGGAGAAGGTGAAGTCTGGAGGGTGAATCAGAAGAAGTAGAAGAAGGAGAAGGAGAAGGTGAAGTCTGAAGGGTGAATCAGAAGGAGTAGAAGAAGGAGAAGGAGAAGGTGAAGTCTGGAGGGTGAATCAGAGGAAGCAGAAGAATGAGAAGGCGATGGTGAAGTCTGGAGGTTGAATCAGAAACAGTGGAAGAAGGAGAAGGAGAAGGTGAAGTCAGGAGGGTGATTCAGAAGAATTAGAAGAAGGAGAAGGAGAAGGTGAAGTCTGGAGGATGAATCAGAAGAAGCAGAAGAAGGGGAAGGAGAACGTGAAGTCAGGAGGGTGAATCAGAAGAAGCAGATGAAGGAGAAGGAGAAGGTGAAGTCTGGAGGTTGAATCTGAGGAAGCAGAAGAAGGAGAAGGCGAAGGTGAAGTCTGGAGGGTGAATCAGAAGAAGCAGAAGAAGGAGAAGGTGAAGTCTGGAGGGTGAAGCAGAAGAAGTAGAAGAAGGAGAAGGAGAAGGTGAAGTATGGAGGGTGAATCAGAGGAAGCAGAAGAAGGAGAAGGAGAAGGTGAAGTCAGGAGGGTGAATCAGAAGAAGTAGAAGAAGGAGAAGGAGAAGGTGAAGTCTGGATGGTGAATCAGAAGAAGCAGAAGAAGGAGAAGGAGTTGGTGAAGTCTGGAGGGTGAATCAGAAGAAGCAGAAAAAGGAGAAGGAGAAGGTGAAGTCTGGAGGGTGAATCAGAAGAAGCAGAAGAAGGAGAAGGAGAATGTGAAGTCTGGTGGGTGTATCAGAAGAAGCAGAAGAAGGAGAAGGAGAAGGTGAAGTCAGGAGGGTGAATCAGAAGAAGTAGAAGAAGGAGAAGGAGAAGGTGAAGTCTGGAGGGTGAATCAGAAGAAGTAGAAGAAGGAGAAGGAGAAGGTGAAGTCTGGAGGGTGTAGCAGAAGAGGCAGAAGAAGGAGAAGGAGAACGTGAAGTCAGGAGGGTGAATCAGAAGAAGCAGAAGAAGGAGAAGGAGAAGGTGAAGTCTGGAGGGTGAATCAGAAGAAGTAGAAGAAGGAGAAGGAGAAGGTGAAGTCTGGAGGGTGAAGCAGAAGAAGATGAAGAAGGAGAAGGTGAAGGTGAAGTCTGGAGGGTGAATCAGATGAAGTAGAAGAAGGAGAAGGAGATGGTGAAGTCTGGAGGGAGAAGCAGAAGAAGCAGAAGAAGGAGAAGGAGAAGGTGAAGTCAGGAGGGTGAATCAGAAGACGCAGAAGAAGGAGAAGGAGAAGGTGAAGTCTGGAGGGTGAATCAGAAGAAGTGGAAGAAGGAGAAGGAGAAGGTGAAGTCTGGAGGGTGAAGCAGAACAAGTAGAAGAAGGAGAAGGAGACGGTGAAGTCTGGAGGGTGAATCAGAGGAAACAGAAGAAGGAGAAGGCGAAGGTGAAGTCTGGAGGGTGAATCAGAAGAAGCAGAAGAAGGAGAAGGAGAAGGTGAAGTCTGGAGGGTGAAGCAGAACAAGTAGAAGAAGGAGAAGGAGACGGTGAAGTCTGGAGGGTGAATCAGAGGAAGCAGAAGAAGGAGAAGGAGAAGGTGAAGCCAGGAGGGTGAAGCAGAAGAAGTAGAAGAAGGAGAAGGAGAAGGTGAAGTCAGGAGGGTGAATGAGAAGAAGTAGAAGAAGAAGGAGAAGTTGAAGTCTGGAGGGTGAATCAGAAGAAGCAGGAGAAGGGGAAGGTGAAGTCAGGAGGGTGAATCAGAAGAAGCAGAAGAAGGAGAATGAGAAGGTGAAGCCTGGAGGGTGAATCAGAAGAAGTAGAAGAAGGAGAAGGAGGAGGTGAAGTCTGGAGGGTGAATCAGAAGAAGTAGAAGAAGGAGAAGGAGAAGGTGAAGTCAGGAGGGTGAAGCAGAAGAAGGAGAAGAAGGAGAAGGAGAAGGTGAAGTCTGGAGGGTGAATCAGAAGAAGCAGAAGAAGGACAAGGAGGAGGTGAAGTCTGGAGGGTGAATCAGAGGAAGCAGAAGAAGGAGAAGGAGAAGGTGAAGTCTGGAGGGTGAATCAGAAGAAGTAGAAGAAGGAGAAGGAGAAGGTGAAGTCTGGAGGGTGAATCAGAGGAAGCAGAAGGTGAAGGCGAAGGTGAAGTCTGGAGGGTGAATCAGAAGAAGCAGAAGAAGGAGAAGGAGAAGGTGAAGTCTGGAGGGTGAAGCAGAAGAAGTAGAAGAAGGAGAAGGAGAAGGTGAAGTCAGGTGGGTGAATCAGAAGAAGTAGAAGAAGGAGAAGGAGAAGGTGAAGTCTGCAGGGTGAATCAGAAGAAGCAGGAGAAGGAGAAGGAGAAGTTGAAGTCAGGAGGGTGAATCAGAAGAAGCAGAAGAAGGAGAAGGAGAAGGTGAAGCCTGGAGGGTGAATCAGAGGAAGCAGAAGAAGGAGAAGGCGATGGTGAAGTCTGGAGGGTGAATCAGACGAAGTAGAAGAAGGAGAAGGAGAAGGTGAAGTCAGGAGGGTGAATCAGAAGAATTAGAAGAAGGAGAAGGAGAAGGTGAAGTCTGGAGGGTGAATCAGAAGAAGCAGAAGAAGGAGAAGGAGAAGGTGAAGTCAGGAGGGTGAATCAGAAGAAGCAGAAGAAGGAGAAGGAGAAGGTGAAGTCTGGAGGTTGAATCTGAGGAAGCAGAAGATGGAGAAGTCGAAGGTGAAGTCTGGAGGGTGAATCAGAAGAAGCAGACGAAGGAGAAGGTGAAGTCTGGAGGGTGAAGCAGAAGAAGTAGAAGAAGGAGAAGAAGAAGGTGAAGTATGGAGGGTGAATCAGAGGAAGCAGAAGAAGGAGAAGGAGAAGGTGAAGTCAGGAGGGTGAAGCAGAAGAAGTAGAAGAAGGAGAAGGAGAAGGTGAAGTCAGGAGGGTGAATCAGAAGAAGTAGAAGAAGGAGAAGGAGAAGGTGAAGTCTGGAGGGTGAATCAGAAGAAATTGAAGAAGGAGAAGGGGAAGGTGAAGTCAGGAGGGTGAATCAGAGGAAGCAGAAGAAGGAGAAGGAGAAGGTGAAGTCTGGAGGGTGAACCAGAAGAAGTAGAAGGAGAAGGAGAAGGTGAAGTCTGGAGGGTGAATCAGAAGAAGTAGAAGAAGGAGAAGGAGAAGGTGGAGTCTGGAGGGTGAATCAGAAGAAGCAGAAGAAGGAGAAGGAGATGGTGAAGTCTGGAGGGTGAATCAGAAGAAGCAGAAGAAGGAGAAGGAGAAGGTGAAGTCTGGAGGGTGAATCAGAAGAAGCAGAAGAAGGAGAAGGAGAAGGTGAAGTCTGGTGGGTGAATCAGAAGAAGCAGAAGAAGGAGAAGGAGAAGGTGAAGTCAGGAGGGTGAATCAGAAGAAGTAGAAGAAGGAGAAGGAGAAGGTGAAGGCAGGAGGGTGAATCAGAGGAAGCAGAAGAAGGAGAAGGAGAAGGTGAAGTCTGGAGGGTGAATCTAAAGAAGGAGAAGAAGGAGAAGGAGAAGGTGAAGTCTGGAGGGTGAATCAGAAGAAGTAGAAGAAGGAGAAGGCGAAGGTGAAGTCAGGAGGGTGAAGCAGAAGAAGCAGAAGAAGGAGAAGGAGAAGGTGAAGTCTGGAGGGTGAATCAGAGGAAGCAGAAGAAGGTGAAGGCGAAGGTGAAGTCTGGAGGGTGAATCAGAAGAAGAAGAAGAAGGAGAAGGAGAAGGTGAAGTCTGGAGGGTGAATCAGAAGAAGTAGAAGAAGGAGAAGGAGAAGGTGAAGTCTGGAGGGTGAATCAGAAGAAATTGAAGAAGGAGAAGGTGAAGTCAGGAGGGTGAATCAGAGGAAGCAGAAGAAGGAGAAGGAGAAGGTGAAGTCTGGAGGGTGAATCAGAAGAAGTAGAAGAAGGAGAAGGAGAAGGTGAAGTCTGCAGGGTGAATCAGAAGAAGTAGAAGAAGGAGAAGGAGAAGGTGAAGTCTGGGGGGTGAATCAGAAGAAGCAGAAGAAGGAGAAGGAGATGGTGAAGTCTGGAGGGTGAATCAGAAGAAGCAGAAGAAGGAGAAGGAGAAGGTGAAGTCTGGAGGGTGAATCAGAAGAAGCAGAAGAAGGAGAAGGAGAAGGTGACGTCTGGAGGGTGAATCAGAAGAAGCAGAAGAAGAAGAAGGAGAAGGTGAAGTCAGGAGGGTGAATCAGAAGAAGTAGAAGAAGGAGAAGGAGAAGGTGAAGGCAGGAGGGTGAATCAGAGGAAGCAGAAGAAGGAGAAGGAGAAGGTGAAGTCTGGAGGGTGAATCTAAAGAAGGAGAAGAAGGAGAAGGAGAAGGTGAAGTCTGGAGGGTGAATCAGAAGAAGTAGAAGAAGGAGAAGGCGAAGGTGAAGTCAGGAGGGTGAAGCAGAAGAAGCAGAAGAAGGAGAAGGAGAAGGTGAAGTCTGGAGGGTGAATCAGAAGAAGCAGAAGAAGGAGAAGGAGAAGGTGAAGTCTGGAGGGTGAATCAGAGGAAGCAGAAGAATGAGAAGGAGAAGTTGAAGTCAGGAGGGTGAAGCAGAAGAAGTAGAAGAAGGAGAATGAGAAGGTGAACTCAGGAGGGTGAATCAGAAGAAGTAGAAGGAGAAGGCGAAGGTGAAGTCTGGAGGGTGAAGCAGAAGAAGCAGAAGAAGGAGAAGGAGAAGGTGAATTCTGGAGGGTGAATCAGAAGAAGTAGAAGAAGGAGAAGGAGAAGGTGAAGTCTGGAGGGTGAATCAGAAGAAGCAGAAGAAGGAGAAGGAGAAGGTGAAGTCTGGAGGGTGAATGAGAGGAAGCAGAAGAAGGAGAAGGAGAAGGTGAAGTCTGGAGGGTGAATCAGAAGAAGTAGAAGAAGGAGAAGGAGAAGGTGAAGTCTGGAGGGTGAATCAGAGGAAGCAAAAGAAGGAGATGGCGAAGGTGAAGTCTGGAGGCTGAATCGAAGAAGCAGAAGAAGGAGAAGGAGAAGGTGAAGTCTGGAGGGTGAAGCAGAAGAGGTAGAAGAAGGAGAAGGAGAAGGTGAAGTCTGGAGGGTGAATCAGAGGAAGCAGAAGAAGGAGAATGAGAAGGTGAAGTCAGGAGGGTGAAGCTGAAGAAGTAGAGAAGGAGAAGGTGAAGTCAGGAGTGTGAATCAGAAGAAGCAGAAGAAGTCGAAGGAGAAGGTGAAGTCTGGAGGGTGAATCAGAAGAAGTAGAAGAAGGAGAAGGAGAAGGTGAAGTCTGGAGGGTGTAGCAGAAGAAGGAGAAGAAGGAGAAGGAGAAGGTGAAGTCAGGAGGGTGAATCAGAAGAAGCAGAAGAAGGAGAAGAAGACGGTGAAGTCTGGAGGGTGAATAAGAAGAAGTAGAAGAAGGAGAAGGAGAAGGTGAAGTCTGGAGGGTGAACCAGAAGAAGTAGAAGGAGAAGGAGAAGGTGAAGTCTGGAGGGTGAATCAGAAGAAGTAGAAGAAGGAGAAGGAGAAGGTGGAGTCTGGAGGGTGAATCAGAAGAAGCAGAAGAAGGAGAAGGAGATGGTGAAGTCTGGAGGGTGAATCAGAAGAAGTAGAAGAAGGAGAAGGAGAAGGTGAAGTCTGGAGGGTGAATCAGAAGAAGCAGAAGAAGGAGAAGGAGAAGGTGAAGTCTGGTGGGTGAATCAGAAGAAGCAGAAGAAGGAGAAGGAGAAGGTGAAGTCAGGAGGGTGAATCAGAAGAAGTAGAAGAAGGAGAAGGAGAAGGTGAAGGCAGGAGGGTGAATCAGAGGAAGCAGAAGAAGGAGAAGGAGAAGGTGAAGTCTGGAGGGTGAATCTAACGAAGGAGAAGAAGGAGAAGGAGAAGGTGAAGTCTGGAGGGTGAATCAGAAGAAGTAGAAGAAGGAGAAGGCGAAGGTGAAGTCAGGAGGGTGAAGCAGAAGAAGCAGAAGAAGGAGAAGGAGAAGGTGAAGTCTGGAGGGTGAATCAGAGGAAGCAGAAGAAGGTGAAGGCGAAGGTGAAGTCTGGAGGGTGAATCAGAAGAAGAAGAAGAAGGAGAAGGAGAAGGTGAAGTCTGGAGGGTGAATCAGAAGAAGTAGAAGAAGGAGAAGGAGAAGGTGAAGTCTGGAGGGTGAATCAGAAGAAATTGAAGAAGGAGAAGGTGAAGTCAGGAGGGTGAATCAGAGGAAGCAGAAGAAGGAGAAGGAGAAGGTGAAGTCTGGAGGGTGAATCAGAAGAAGTAGAAGAAGGAGAAGGAGAAGGTGAAGTCTGCAGGGTGAATCAGAAGAAGTAGAAGAAGGAGAAGGAGAAGGTGAAGTCTGGGGGGTGAATCAGAAGAAGCAGAAGAAGGAGAAGGAGATGGTGAAGTCTGGAGGGTGAATCAGAAGAAGCAGAAGAAGGAGAAGGAGAAGGTGAAGTCTGGAGGGTGAATCAGAAGAAGCAGAAGAAGGAGAAGGAGAAGGTGAAGTCTGGAGGGTGAATCAGAAGAAGCAGAAGAAGAAGAAGGAGAAGGTGAAGTCAGGAGGGTGAATCAGAAGAAGTAGAAGAAGGAGAAGGAGAAGGTGAAGGCAGGAGGGTGAATCAGAGGAAGCAGAAGAAGGAGAAGGAGAAGGTGAAGTCTGGAGGGTGAATCTAAAGAAGGAGAAGAAGGAGAAGGAGAAGGTGAAGTCTGGAGGGTGAATCAGAAGAAGTAGAAGAAGGAGAAGGCGAAGGTGAAGTCAGGAGGGTGAAGCAGAAGAAGCAGAAGAAGGAGAAGGAGAAGGTGAAGTCTGGAGGGTGAATCAGAAGAAGCAGAAGAAGGAGAAGGAGAAGGTGAAGTCTGGAGGGTGAATCAGAGGAAGCAGAACAATGAGAAGGAGAAGTTGAAGTCAGGAGGGTGAAGCAGAAGAAGTAGAAGAAGGAGAATGAGAAGGTGAACTCAGGAGGGTGAATCAGAAGAAGTAGAAGGAGAAGGCGAAGGTGAAGTCTGGAGGGTGAAGCAGAAGAAGCAGAAGAAGGAGAAGGAGAAGGTGAATTCTGGAGGGTGAATCAGAAGAAGTAGAAGAAGGAGAAGGAGAAGGTGAAGTCTGGAGGGTGAATCAGAAGAAGCAGAAGAAGGAGAAGGAGAAGGTGAAGTCTGGAGGGTGAATGAGAGGAAGCAGAAGAAGGAGAAGGAGAAGGTGAAGTCTGGAGGGTGAATCAGAAGAAGTAGAAGAAGGAGAAGGAGAAGGTGAAGTCTGGAGAGTGAATCAGAGGAAGCAAAAGAAGGAGATGGCGAAGGTGAAGTCTGGAGGCTGAATCGAAGAAGCAGAAGAAGGAGAAGGAGAAGGTGAAGTCTGGAGGGTGAAGCAGAAGAGGTAGAAGAAGGAGAAGGAGAAGGTGAAGTCTGGAGGGTGAATCAGAGGAAGCAGAAGAAGGAGAATGAGAAGGTGAAGTCAGGAGGGTGAAGCTGAAGAAGTAGAGAAGGAGAAGGTGAAGTCAGGAGTGTGAATCAGAAGAAGCAGAAGAAGTCGAAGGAGAAGGTGAAGTCTGGAGGGTGAATCAGAAGAAGTAGAAGAAGGAGAAGGAGAAGGTGAAGTCTGGAGGGTGTAGCAGAAGAAGCAGAAGAAGGAGAAGGAGAAGGTGAAGTCAGGAGGGTGAATCAGAAGAAGCAGAAGAAGGAGAAGAAGACGGTGAAGTCTGGAGGGTGAATAAGAAGAAGTAGAAGAAGGAGAAGGAGAAGGTGAAGTCTGGAGGGTGAAGCAGAAGAAGTAGAAGAAGGAGAAGGAGAAGGTGAAGTCAGGAGGGTGAATCAGAAGAAGTAGAAGAAGGAGAAGGAGAAGGTGAAGTTAGGAGGGTGGATCAGAAGAAGCAGAAAAAGGAGAAGGAGAAGGTGAAGTCTGGAGGGTGAATCAGAAGAGGTAGAAGAAGGAGAAGGAGATGGTGAAGTCTGGAGGGTGAAGCAGAAGAAGCAGAAGAAGGAGAAGGAGAAGGTGAAGTCAGGAGGGTGAATCAGAAGACGCAGAAGAAGGAGAAGGAGAAGGTGAAGTCTGGAGGGTGAATCAGAAGAAGTAGAAGAAGGAGAAGGAGGAGGTGAAGTCTGGAGGGTGAATCAGAGGAAGCAGAAGAAGGAGAAGGCGAAGGTGAAGTCTGGAGCGTGAATCAGAAGAAGCAGAAGAAGGAGAAGGAGAAGGTGAAGTCTGGAGGGTGAAGCAGAAGAAGTAGAAGAAGGAGAAGGAGAAGGTGAAGTCTGAAGGGTGAATCAGAGGAAGCAGAAGAAGGAGAATGAGAAGGTGAAGTCAGGAGGGTGAAGCTGAAGAAGTAGAAGAAGGAGAAGGTGAAGTCAGGAGGGTGAATCAGAAGAAGCAGAAGAAGGAGAAGGAGAAGGTGAAGTCTGGAGGGTGAATCAGAAGAAGTAGAAGAAGGAGAAGGAGAAGGTGAAGTCTGGAGGGTGAAGCAGAAGAAGTAGAAGAAGGAGAAGGAGAAGGTGAAGTCAGGAGGGTGAATCAGAAGAAGTGGAAGAAGGAGAAGGAGAAGGTGAAGTTAGGAGTGTGAATCAGAAGAAGCAGAAAAAGGTGAAGGAGAAGGTGAAGTCTGGAGGGTGAATCAGAAGAAGTAGAAGAAGGAGAAGGAGAAGGTGAAGTCAGGAGGGTGAATCAGAAGACGCAGAAGAAGGAGAAGGAGAAGGTGAAGTCTGGAGGGTGAATCAGAAGAAGTAGAAGAAGGAGAAGGAGAAGGTGAGGTCTGGAGGGTGAATCAGAAGGAGTAGAAGAAGGAGAAGGAGAAGGTGAAGTCTGGAGGGTGAATCAGAAGAAGCAGAAGAAGGAGAAGGAGAAGGTGAAGTCTGGAGGGTGAATCAGAAGAAGTAGAAGAAGGAGAAGGAGAAGGTGAAGTCTGAAGGGTGAATCAGAAGGAGTAGAAGAAGGAGAAGGAGAAGGTGAAGTCTGGAGGGTGAATCAGAGGAAGCAGAAGAAGGAGAAGGCGATGGTGAAGTCTGGAGGTTGAATCAGAAACAGTGGAAGAAGGAGAAGGAGAAGGTGAAGTCAGGAGGGTGATTCAGAAGAATTAGAAGAAGGAGAAGCAGAAGGTGAAGTCTGGAGGGTGAATCAGAAGAAGCAGAAGAAGGGGAAGGAGAACGTGAAGTCAGGAGGGTGAATCAGAAGAAGCAGATGAAGGAGAAGGAGAAGGTGAAGTCTGGAGGTTGAATCTGAGGAAGCAGAAGAAGGAGAAGGCGAAGGTGAAGTCTGGAGGGTGAATCAGAAGAAGCAGAACAAGGAGAAGGTGAAGTCTGGAGGGTGAAGCAGAAGAAGTAGAAGAAGGAGAAGGAGAAGGTGAAGTATGGAGGGAGAATCTGAGGAAGCAGAAGAAGGAGAAGGAGAAGGTGAAGTCAGGAGGGTGAATCAGAAGAAGTAGAAGAAGGAGAAGGAGAAGGTGAAGTCTGGAGGGTGAATCAGAAGAAGCAGAAGAAGGAGAAGAAGTTGGTGAAGTCTGGAGGGTGAATCAGAAGAAGCAGAAAAAGGAGAAGGTGAAGTCTGGAGGGTGAATCAGAAGAAGCAGAAGAAGGAGAAGGAGAATGTGAAGTCTGGAGGGTGTATCAGAAGAAGCAGAAGAAGGAGAAGGAGAAGGTGAAGTCAGGAGGGTGAATCAGAAGAAGTAGAAAAAGGAGAAGGAGAAGGTGAAGTCTGGAGGGTTTAGCAGAAGAAGCAGAAGAAGGAGAAGGAGAAGGTGAAGTCAGGAGGGTGAATCAGAAGAAGCAGAAGAAGGAGAAGGAGACGGTGAAGTCTGGAGGGTGAATCAGAAGAAGTAGAAGAAGGAGAAGGAGAAGGTGAAGTCTGGAGGGTGAAGCAGAAGAAGTAGAAGAAGGAGAAGGAGAAGGTGAAGTCAGGAGGGTGAATCAGAAGAAGTAGAAGAAGGAGAAGGAGAAGGTGAAGTTAGGAGGGTGGATCAGAAGAAGCAGAAAAAGGAGAAGGAGAAGGTGAAGTCTGGAGGGTGAATCAGAAGAGGTAGAAGAAGGAGAAGGAGATGGTGAAGTCTGGAGGGTGAAGCAGAAGAAGCAGAAGAAGGAGAAGGAGAAGGTGAAGTCAGGAGGGTGAATCAGAAGACGCAGAAGAAGGAGAAGGAGAAGGTGAAGTCTGGAGGGTGAATCAGAAGAAGTAGAAGAAGGAGAAGGAGAAGGTGAAGTCTGGAGGGTGAATCAGAGGAAGCTGAAGAAGGAGAAGGCGAAGGTGAAGTCTGGAGGGTGAATCAGAAGAAGCAGAAGAAGGAGAAGGAGAAGGTGAAGTCTGGAGGGTGAAGCAGAAGAAGTAGAAGAAGGAGAAGGAGAAGGTGAAGTCTGGAGGGTGAATCAGAGGAAGCAGAAGAAGGAGAATGAGAAGGTGAAGTCAGGAGGGTGAAGCTGAAGAAGTAGAAGAAGGAGAAGGTGAAGTCAGGAGGGTGAATCAGAAGAAGCAGAAGAAGGAGAAGGAGAAGGTGAAGTCTGGAGGGTGAATCAGAAGAAGTAGAAGAAGGAGAAGGAGAAGGTGAAGTCTGGAGGGTGAAGCAGAAGAAGTAGAAGAAGGAGAAGGAGAAGGTGAAGTCAGGAGGGTGAATCAGAAGAAGTGGAAGAAGGAGAAGGAGAAGGTGAAGTTAGGAGTGTGAATCAGAAGAAGCAGAAAAAGGAGAAGGAGAAGGTGAAGTCTGGAGGGTGAATCAGAAGAAGTAGAAGAAGGAGAAGGAGATGGTGAAGTCTGGAGGGTGAAGCAGAAGAAGCAGAAGAAGGAGAAGGAGAAGGTGAAGTCAGGAGGGTGAATCAGAAGACGCAGAATAAGGAGAAGGAGAAGGTGAAGTCTGGAGGGTGAATCAGAAGAAGTAGAAGAAGGAGAAGGAGAAGGTGAGGTCTGGAGGGTGAATCAGAAGGAGTAGAAGAAGGAGAAGGAGAAGGTGAAGTCTGGAGGGTGAATCAGAAGAAGCAGAAGAAGGAGAAGGAGAAGGTGAAGTCTGGAGGGTGAATCAGAAGAAGTAGAAGAAGGAGAAGGAGAAGGTGAAGTCTGAAGGGTGAATCAGAAGGAGTAGAAGAAGGAGAAGGAGAAGGTGAAGTCTGGAGGGTGAATCAGAGGAAGCAGAAGAAGGAGAAGGCGATGGTGAAGTCTGGAGATTGAATCAGAAACAGTGGAAGAAGGAGAAGGAGAAGGTGAAGTCAGGAGGGTGATTCAGAAGAATTAGAAGAAGGAGAAGGAGAAGGTGAAGTCTGGAGGGTGAATCAGAAGAAGCAGAAGAAGGGGAAGGAGAACGTGAAGTCAGGAGGGTGAATCTGAAGAAGCAGATGAAGGAGAAGGAGAAGGTGAAGTCAGGAGGGTGAATCAGAAGACGCAGAAGAAGGAGAAGGAGAAGGTGAAGTCTGGAGGGTGAAGCAGAAGAAGTAGAAGAAGGAGAAGGAGAAGGTGAAGTCTGGAGGGTGAATCAGAGGAAGCAGAAGAAGGAGAATGAGAAGGTGAAGTCAGGAGGGTGAAGCTGAAGAAGTAGAAGAAGGAGAAGGTGAAGTCAGGAGGGTGAATCAGAAGAAGCAGAAGAAGGAGAAGGAGAAGGTGAAGTCTGGAGGGTGAATCAGAAGAAGTAGAAGAAGGAGAAGGAGAAGGTGAAGTCTGGAGGGTGAAGCAGAAGAAGTAGAAGAAGGAGAAGGAGAAGGTGAAGTCAGGAGGGTGAATCAGAAGAAGTGGAAGAAGGAGAAGGAGAAGGTGAAGTTAGGAGTGTGAATCAGAAGAAGCAGAAAAAGGAGAAGGAGAAGGTGAAGTCTGGAGGGTGAATCAGAAGAAGTAGAAGAAGGAGAAGGAGATGGTGAAGTCTGGAGGGTGAAGCAGAAGAAGCAGAAGAAGGAGAACGAGAAGGTGAAGTCAGGAGGGTGAATCAGAAGACGCAGAAGAAGGAGAAGGAGAAGGTGAAGTCTGGAGGGTGAATCAGAAGAAGTAGAAGAAGGAGAAGGAGATGGTGAGGTCTGGAGGGTGAATCAGAAGGAGTAGAAGAAGGAGAAGGAGAAGGTGAAGTCTGGAGGGTGAATCAGAAGAAGCAGAAGAAGGAGAAGGAGAAGGTGAAGTCTGGAGGGTGAATCAGAAGAAGTAGAAGAAGGAGAAGGAGAAGGTGAAGTCTGAAGGGTGAATCAGAAGGAGTAGAAGAAGGAGAAGGAGAAGGTGAAGTCTGGAGGGTGAATCAGAGGAAGCAGAAGAAGGAGAAGGCGATGGTGAAGTCTGGAGGCTGAATCAGAAACAGTGGAAGAAGGAGAAGGAGAAGGTGAAGTCAGGAGGGTGATTCAGAAGAATTGGAAGAAGGAGAAGGAGAAGGTGAAGTCTGGAGGGTGAATCAGAAGAAGCAGAAGAAGGGGAAGGAGAACGTGAAGTCAGGAGGGTGAATCAGAAGAAGCAGATGAAGGAGAAGGAGAAGGTGAAGTCTGGAGGTTGAATCTGAGGAAGCAGAAGAAGGAGAAGGCGAAGGTGAAGTCTGGAGGGTGAATCAGAAGAAGCAGAAGAAGGAGAAGGTGAAGTCTGGAGGGTGAAGCAGAAGAAGTAGAAGAAGGAGAAGGAGAAGGTGAAGTATGGAGGGTGAATCAGAGGAAGCAGAAGAAGGAGAAGGAGAAGGTGAAGTCAGGAGGGTGAATCAGAAGAAGCAGAAGAAGGAGAAGGAGTTGGTGAAGTCTGGAGGGTGAATCAGAAGAAGCAGAAAAAGGAGAAGGAGAAGGTGAAGTCTGGAGGGTGAAACAGAAGAAGCAGAAGAAGGAGAAGGAGAATGTGAAGTCTGGAGGGTGTATCAGAAGAAGCAGAAGAAGGAGAAGGAGAAGGTGAAGTCAGGAGGGTGAATCAGAAGAAGTAGAAGAAGGAGAAGGAGAAGGTGAAGTCTGGAGGGTGAATCAGAAGAAGTAGAAGAAGGAGAAGGAGAAGGTGAAGTCTGGAGGGTGTAGCAGAAGAGGCAGAAGAAGGAGAAGGAGAAGGTGAAGTCAGGAGGGTGAATCAGAAGAAGCAGAAGAAGGAGAAGGAGAAGGTGAAGTCTGGAGGGTGAATCAGAAGAAGTAGAAGAAGGAGAAGGAGAAGGTGAAGTCTGGAGGGTGAAGCAGAAGAAGATGAAGAAGGAGAAGGAGAAGGTGAAGTCTGGAGGGTGAATCAGAAGAAGTAGAAGAAGGAGAAGGAGATGGTGAAGTCTGGAGGGAGAATCAGAAGAAGCAGAAGAAGGAGAAGGAGAAGGTGAAGTCAGGAGGGTGAATCAGAAGACGCAGAAGAAGGAGAAGGAGAAGGTGAAGTCTGGAGGGTGAATCAGAAGAAGTGGAAGAAGGAGAAGGAGAAGGTGAAGTCTGGAGGGTGAAGCAGAACAAGTAGAAGAAGGAGAAGGAGACGGTGAAGTCTGGAGGGTGAATCAGAGGAAACAGAAGAAGGAGAAGGCGAAGGTGAAGTCTGGAGGGTGAATCAGAAGAAGCAGAAGAAGGAGAAGGAGAAGGTGAAGTCTGGAGGGTGAAGCAGAACAAGTAGAAGAAGGAGAAGGAGACGGTGAAGTCTGGAGGGTGAATCAGAGGAAGCAGAAGAAGGAGAAGGAGAAGGTGAAGCCAGGAGGGTGAAGCAGAAGAAGTAGAAGAAGGAGAAGGAGAAGGTGAAGTCAGGAGGGTGAATGAGAAGAAGTAGAAGAAGAAGGAGAAGTTGATGTCTGGAGGGTGAATCAGAAGAAGCAGGAGAAGGGGAAGGGGAAGTCAGGAGGGTGAATCAGAAGAAGCAGAAGACGGAGAATGAGAAGGTGAAGCCTGGAGGGTGAATCAGAAGAAGTAGAAGAAGGAGAAGGAGAAGGTGAAGTCAGGAGGGTGAAGCAGAAGAAGGAGAAGAAGGAGAAGGAGAAGGTGAAGTCAGGAGGGTGAATCAGAAGAAGCAGAAGAAGGAGAAGGCGAAGGTGAAGTCTGGAGGGTGAATCAGAAGAAGCAGAAGAAGGAGAAGGCGAAGGTGAAGCCTGGAGGGTGAAGCAGAAGAAGCAGAAGAAGGAGAAGGAGAAGGTGAAGTCTGGAGGGTGAATCAGAAGAAGTAGAAGAAGGAGAAGGAGAAGGTGAAGTCTGGAGGGTGAATCAGAAGAAGCAGAAGAAGGACAAGGAGGAGGTGAAGTCTGGAGGGTGAATCAGAGGAAGCAGAAGAAGGAGAAGGAGAAGGTGAAGTCTGGAGGGTGAATCAGAAGAAGTAGAAGAAGGAGAAGGAGAAGGTGAAGTCTGGAGGGTGAATCAGAGGAAGCAGAAGGTGAAGGCGAAGGTGAAGTCTGGAGGGTGAATCAGAAGAAGCAGAAGAAGGAGAAGGAGAAGGTGAAGTCTGGAGGGTGAAGCAGAAGAAGTAGAAGAAGGAGAAGGAGAAGGTGAAGTCAGGAGGGTGAATCAGAAGAAGTAGAAGAAGGAGAAGGAGAAGGTGAAGTCTGCAGGGTGAATCAGAAGAAGCAGGAGAAGGAGAAGGAGAAGTTGAAGTCAGGAGGGTGAATCAGAAGAAGCAGAAGAAGGAGAAGTAGAAGGTGAAGCCTGGAGGGTGAATCAGAGGAAGCAGAAGAAGGAGAAGGCGATGGTGAAGTCTGGAGGGTGAATCAGAAGAAGTAGAAGAAGGAGAAGGAGAAGGTGAAGTCAGGAGGGTGAATCAGAAGAATTAGAAGAAGGAGAAGGAGAAGGTGAAGTCTGGAGGGTGAATCAGAAGAAGCAGAAGAAGGAGAAGGAGAAGGTGAAGTCAGGAGGGTGAATCAGAAGAAGCAGAAGAAGGAGAAGGAGAAGGTGAAGTCTGGAGGTTGAATCTGAGGAAGCAGAAGATGGAGAAGGCGAAGGTGAAGTCTGGAGGGTGAATCAGAAGAAGCAGAAGAAGGAGAAGGTGAAGTCAGGAGGGTGAAGCAGAAGAAGTAGAAGAAGGAGAAGAAGAAGGTGAAGTCAGGAGGGTGAATCAGAAGAAGTAGAAGAAGGAGAAGGAGAAGGTGAAGTCTGGAGGGTGAATCAGAAGAAATTGAAGAAGGAGAAGGGGAAGGTGAAGTCAGGAGGGTGAATCAGAGGAAGCAGAAGAAGGAGAAGGAGAAGGTGAAGTCTGGAGGGTGAAGCAGAAGAAGTAGAAGAAGGAGAAGGAGAAGGTGAAGTCTGGAGGGTGAATCAGAAGAAGTAGAAGAAGGAGAAGGTGAAGGTGGAGTCTGGAGGGTGAATCAGAAGAAGCAGAAGAAGGAGAAGGAGATGGTGAAGTCTGGAGGGTGAATCAGAAGAAGCAGAAGAAGGAGAAAGAGAAGGTGAAGTCTGGAGGGTGAATCAGAAGAAGCAGAAGAAGGAGAAGGAGAAGGTGAAGTCTGGAGGGTGAATCAGAAGAAGCAGAAGAAGGAGAAGGAGAAGGTGAAGTCAGGAGGGTGAATCAGAAGAAGCAGAAGAAGGGGAAGGAGAACGTGAAGTCAGGAGGGTGAATCAGAAGAAGCAGATGAAGGAGAAGGAGAAGGTGAAGTCTGGAGGTTGAATCTGAGGAAGCAGAAGAAGGAGAAGGCGAAGGTGAAGTCTGGAGGGTGAATCAGAAGAAGCAGAAGAAGGAGAAGGTGAAGTCTGGAGGGTGAAGCAGAAGAAGTAGAAGAAGGAGAAGGAGAAGGTGAAGTATGGAGGGTGAATCAGAGGAAGCAGAAGAAGGAGAAGGAGAAGGTGAAGTCAGGAGGGTGAATCAGAAGAAGCAGAAGAAGGAGAAGGAGTTGGTGAAGTCTGGAGGGTGAATCAGAAGAAGCAGAAAAAGGAGAAGGAGAAGGTGAAGTCTGGAGGGTGAATCAGAAGAAGCAGAAGAAGGAGAAGGAGAATGTGAAGTCTGGAGGGTGTATCAGAAGAAGCAGAAGAAGGAGAAGGAGAAGGTGAAGTCAGGAGGGTGAATCAGAAGAAGTAGAAGAAGGAGAAGGAGAAGGTGAAGTCTGGAGGGTGAATCAGAAGAAGTAGAAGAAGGAGAAGGAGAAGGTGAAGTCTGGAGGGTGTAGCAGAAGAGGCAGAAGAAGGAGAAGGAGAAGGTGAAGTCAGGAGGGTGAATCAGAAGAAGCAGAAGAAGGAGAAGGAGAAGGTGAAGTCTGGAGGGTGAATCAGAAGAAGTAGAAGAAGGAGAAGGAGAAGGTGAAGTCTGGAGGGTGAAGCAGAAGAAGATGGAGAAGGAGAAGGAGAAGGTGAAGTCTGGAGGGTGAATCAGAAGAAGTAGAAGAAGGAGAAGGAGATGGTGAAGTCTGGAGGGAGAAGCAGAAGAAGCAGAAGAAGGAGAAGGAGAAGGTGAAGTCAGGAGGGTGAATCAGAAGACGCAGAAGAAGGAGAAGGAGAAGGTGAAGTCTGGAGGGTGAATCAGAAGAAGTGGAAGAAGGAGAAGGAGAAGGTGAAGTCTGGAGGGTGAAGCAGAACAAGTAGAAGAAGGAGAAGGAGACGGTGAAGTCTGGAGGGTGAATCAGAGGAAACAGAAGAAGGAGAAGGCGAAGGTGAAGTCTGGAGGGTGAATCAGAAGAAGCAGAAGAAGGAGAAGGAGAAGGTGAAGTCTGGAGGGTGAAGCAGAACAAGTAGAAGAAGGAGAAGGAGACGGTGAAGTCTGGAGGGTGAATCAGAGGAAGCAGAAGAAGGAGAAGGAGAAGGTGAAGCCAGGAGGGTGAAGCAGAAGAAGTAGAAGAAGGAGAAGGAGAAGGTGAAGTCAGGAGGGTGAATGAGAAGAAGTAGAAGAAGAAGGAGAAGTTGAAGTCTGGAGGGTGAATCAGAAGAAGCAGGAGAAGGGGAAGGTGAAGTCAGGAGGGTGAATCAGAAGAAGCAGAAGAAGGAGAATGAGAAGGTGAAGCCTGGAGGGTGAATCAGAAGAAGTAGAAGAAGGAGAAGAAGGAGGTGAAGTCTGGAGGGTGAATCAGAAGAAGTAGAAGAAGGAGAAGGAGAAGGTGAAGTCAGGAGGGTGAAGCAGAAGAAGGAGAAGAAGGAGAAGGAGAAGGTGAAGTCAGGAGGGTGAATCAGAAGAAGCAGAAGAAGGAGAAGGCGAAGGTGAAGTCTGGAGGGTGAATCAGAAGAAGCAGAAGAAGGAGAAGGCGAAGGTGAAGTCTGGAGGGTGAAGCAGAAGAAGCAGAAGAAGGAGAAGGAGAAGGTGAAGTCTGGAGGGTGAATCAGAAGTAGTAGAAGAAGGAGAAGGAGAAGGTGAAGTCTGGAGGGTGAATCAGAAGAAGCAGAAGAAGGACAAGGAGGAGGTGAAGTCTGCAGGGTGAATCAGATGAAGCAGAAGAAGGAGAAGGTGAAGTCTGGAGGGTGAATCAGAAGAAGTAGAAGAAGGAGAAGGAGAAGGTGAAGTCTGGAGGGTGAATCAGAGGAAGCAGAAGGTGAAGGCGAAGGTGAAGTCTGGAGGGTGAATCAGAAGAAGCAGAAGAAGGAGAAGGAGAAGGTGAAGTCTGGAGGGTGAAGCAGAAGAAGTAGAAGAAGGAGAAGCAGAAGGTGAAGTCAGGAGGGTGAATCAGAAGAAGTAGAAGAAGGAGAAGTAGAAGGTGAAGCCTGGAGGGTGAATCAGAGGAAGCAGAAGAAGGAGAAGGCGATGGTGAAGTCTGGAGGGTGAATCAGAAGAAGTAGAAGAAGGAGAAGGAGAAGGTGAAGTCAGGAGGGTGAATCAGAAGAATTAGAAGAAGGAGAAGGAGAAGGTGAAGTCTGGAGGGTGAATCAGAAGAAGCAGAAGAAGGAGAAGGAGAAGGTGAAGTCAGGAGGGTGAATCAGAAGAAGCAGAAGAAGGAGAAGGAGAAGGTGAAGTCTGGAGGTTGAATCTGAGGAAGCAGAAGATGGAGAAGGCGAAGGTGAAGTCTGGAGGGTGAATCAGAAGAAGCAGAAGAAGGAGAAGGTGAAGTCTGGAGGGTGAAGCAGAAGAAGTAGAAGAAGGAGAAGAAGAAGGTGAAGTATTGAGGGTGAATCAGAGGAAGCAGAAGAAGGAGAAGGAGAAGGTGAAGTCAGGAGGGTGAAGCAGAAGAAGTAGAAGAAGGAGAAGGAGAAGGTGAACCCAGGAGGGTGAATCAGAAGAAGTAGAAGAAGGAGAAGGCGAAGGTGAAGTCTGGATGGTGAAGCAGAAGAAGCAGAAGAAGGAGAAGGAGAAGGTGAATTCTGGAGGGTGAATCAGAAGAAGTAGAAGAAGGAGAAGGAGAAGGTGAAGTCTGGAGGGTGAATCAGAAGAAGCAGAAGAAGGAGAAGGAGAAGGTGAAGTATGGAGGGTGAATGAGAGGAAGCAGAAGAAGGAGAAGGAGAAGGTGAAGTCTGGAGGGTGAATCAGAAGAAGTAGAAGAAGGAGAAGGAGAAGGTGAAGTCTGGAGGGTGAATCAGAGGAAGCAAAAGAAGGAGATGGCGAAGGTGAAGTCTGGAGGGTGAATCGAAGAAGCAGAAGAAGGAGAAGGAGAAGGTGAAGTCTGGAGGGTGAATCAGAAGAAGTAGAAGAAGGAGAAGGAGAAGGTGAAGTCTGGAGGGTGAAGCAGAAGAAGTAGAAGAAGGAGAAGGAGAAGGTGAAGTCAGGAGGGTGAATCAGAAGAAGGAGAAGAAGGAGAAGGAGAAGGTGAAGTTAGGAGGGTGAATCAGAAGAAGCAGAAAAAGGAGAAGGAGAAGGTGAAGTCTGGAGGGTGAATCAGAAGAGGTAGAAGAAGGAGAAGGAGATGGTGAAGTCTGGAGGGTGAATCAGAGGAAGCAGAAGAAGGAGAATGAGAAGGTGAAGTCAGGAGGGTGAAGCTGAAGAAGTAGAGAAGGAGAAGGTGAAGTCAGTAGTGTGAATCAGAAGAAGCAGAAGAAGTAGAAGGAGAAGGTGAAGTCTGGAGGGTGAATCAGAAGAAGTAGAAGAAGGAGAAGGAGAAGGTGAAGTCTGGAGGGTGTAGCTGAAGAAGCAGATGAAGGAGAAGGAGAAGGTGAAGTCTGGAGGGTGAATCAGAAGAAGTAGAAGAAGGAGAAGGAGAAGGTGAAGTCTGGAGGGTGAAGCAGAAGAAGTAGAAGAAGGGGAAGGAGAAGGTGAAGTCAGGAGGGTGAATCAGAAGAAGTAGAAGAAGGAGAAGGAGAAGGTGAAGTTAGGAGGGTGAATCAGAAGAAGCAGAAAAAGGAGAAGGAGAAGGTGAAGTCTGGAGGGTGAATCAGAAGAGGTAGAAGAAGGAGAAGGAGATGGTGAAGTCTGGAGGGTGAAGCAGAAGAAGCAGAAGAAGGAGAAGGAGAAGGTGAAGTCAGGAGGGTGAATCAGAAGATGCAGAAGAAGGAGAAGGAGAAGGTGAAGTCTGGAGGGTGAATCAGAAGAAGTAGAAGAAGGAGAAGGTGAAGGTGAAGTCTGGAGGGTGAATCAGAGGAAGCAGAAGAAGGAGAAGGCGAAGGTGAAGACTGGAGGGTGAATCAGAAGAAGCAGAGGAAGGAGAAGGAGAAGGTGAAGTCTGGAGCGTGAAGCAGAAGAAGTAGAAGAAGGAGAAGGAGAAGGTGAAGTCTGGAGGGTGAATCAGAGGAAGCAGAAGAAGGAGAATGAGAAGGTGAAGTCAGGAGGGTGAAGCTGAAGAAGTAGAAGAAGGAGAAGGTGAAGTCAGGAGGGTGAATCAGAAGAAGCAGAAGAAGGAGAAGGAGAAGGTGAAGTCTGGAGGGTGAATCAGAAGAAGTAGAAGAAGGAGAAGGAGAAGGTGAAGTCTGGAGGGTGAAGCAGAAGAAGTAGAAGAAGGAGAAGGTGAAGTCAGGAGGGTGAAACAGAAGAAGTGGAAGAAGGAGAAGGAGAAGGTAAAGTTAGGAGTGTGAATCAGAAGAAGCAGAAAAAGGAGAAGGAGAAGGTGAAGTCTGGAGGGTGAATCAGAAGAAGTAGAAGAAGGAGAAGGAGATGGTGAAGTCTGGAGGGTGAAGCAGAAGAAGCAGAAGAAGGAGAAGGAGAAGGTGAAGTCAGGAGGGTGAATCAGAAGGAGTAGAAGAAGGAAAAGGAGAAGGTGAAGTCTGGAGGGTGAATCAGAAGAAGCAGAAGAAGGAAAAGGAGAAGGTGAAGTCTGGAGGGTGAATCAGAAGAAGTAGAAGAAGGAGAAGGAGAAGGTGAAGTCTGAAGGGTGAATCAGAAGGAGTAGAAGAAGGACAAGGAGAAGGTGAAGTCTGGAGGGTGAATCAGAGGAAGCAGAAGAAGGAGAAGGCGATGGTGAAGTCTGGAGGGTGAATCAGAAACAGTGGAAGAAGGAGAAGGAGAAGGTGAAGTCAGGAGGGTGAATCAGAAGAATTAGAAGAAGGAGAAGGAGAAGGTGAAGTCTGGAGGGTGAATCAGAAGAAGCAGAAGAAGGGGAAGGAGAACGTGAAGTCAGGAGGGTGAATCAGAAGAAGCAGATGAAGGAGAAGGAGAAGGTGAAGTCTGGAGGTTGAATCTGAGGAAGCAGAAGAAGGAGAAGGCGAAGGTGAAGTCTGGAGGGTGAATCAGAAGAAGCAGAAGAAGGAGAAGGTGAAGTCTGGAGGGTGAAGCAGAAGAAGTAGAAGAAGGAGAAGGAGAAGGTGAAGTATGGAGGGTGAATCAGAGGAAGCAGAAGAAGGAGAAGGAGAAGGTGAAGTCTGGAGGGTGAATCAGAAGAAGTAGAAGAAGGAGAAGGAGAAGGTGAAGTCAGGAGGGTGAAGCAGAGGAAGCAGAAGAAGGAGAACGAGAAGGTGAAGTCTGGAGGGTGAATCAGAAGAAGTAGAAGAAGGAGAAGGAGAAGGTGAAGTCTGGAGGGTGAATCAGAAGAAGTAGAAGAAGGAGAAGGAGAAGGTGAAGTCTGGAGGGTGAATCAGAAGAAGCAGAAGAAGGAGAAGGAGTTGGTGAAGTCTGGAGGGTGAATCAGAAGAAGCAGAAGAAGGAGAAGGAGAAGGTGAAGTCTGGAGGGTGAAACAGAAGAAGCAGAAGAAGGAGAAGGAGAATGTGAAGTCTGGAGGGTGTATCAGAAGAAGCAGAAGAAGGAGAAGGAGAACGTGAAGTCAGGAGGGTGAATCAGAAGAAGTAGAAGAAGGAGAAGGAGAAGGTGAAGTCAGGAGGGTGAATCAGAGGAAGCAGAAGAAGGAGAAGGAGAAGGTGAAGTCTGGAGGGTGAATCTAAACAAGGAGAAGAAGGAGAAGGAGAAGGTGAAGTCTGGAAGGTGAATCAGAAGAAGTAGAAGAAGGAGAAGGCGAAGGTGAAGTCAGGAGGGTGAAGCAATAGAAGCAGAAGAAGGTGAAGGAGAAGGTGAAGTCTGGAGGGTGAATCAGAAGAAGCAGAAGAAGGAGAAGGAGAAGGTGAAGTCTGGAGGGTGAATCAGAGGAAGCAGAAAATGGAGAAGGAGAAGGTGAAGTCAGGAGGGTGAAGCAGAAGAAGTAGAAGAAGGAGAAGGAGAAGGTGAACTCAGGAGGGTGAATCAGAAGAAGGAGAAGGCGAAGGTGAAGTCTGGAGGGTGAATCAGAAGAAGCAGAAGAAGGAGAAGGAGGAGGTGAATTCTGGAGGGTGAATCAGAAGAAGTAGAAGAAGGAGAAGGAGAAGGTGAAGTCTGGAGGGTGAAGCAGAAGAAGTAGAAGAAGGAGAAGGAGAACGTGGAGTCTGGAGGGTGAATCAGAGGAAGCAGAAGAAGGAGAAGAAGAAGGTGAAGTCAGGAGGGTGAAGCTGAAGAAGTAGAAGAAGGAGAAGGTGAAGTCAGGAGGGTGAATCAGAAGAAGCAGAAGAAGGAGAAGGAGAAGGTGAAGTCTGGAGGGTGAATCAGAAGAAGTAGAAGAAGGAGAAGGAGAAGGTGAAGTCTGGAGGGTGTAGCAGAAGAGGCAGAAGAAGGAGAAGGAGAAGGTGAAGTCAGGAGGGTGAATCAGAAGAAGCAGAAGAAGGAGAAGGAGAAGGTGAAGTCAGGAGGGTGAAGCAGAAGAAGTAGAAGAAGGAGAAGGAGAAGGTGAAGTCTGGAGGGTGAAGCAGAAGAAGTAGAAGAAGGAGAAGGAGAAGGTGAAGTCAGGAGGGTGAATCAGAAGAAGTAGAAGAAGGAGAAGGAGAAGGTGAAGTCAGGAGGGTGAATCAGAAGAAGCAGAAAAAGGAGAAGGAGAAGGTGAAGTCTGGAGGGTGAATCAGAAGAAGTAGAAGAAGGAGAAGGAGATGGTGAAGTCTGGAGGGTGAAGCAGAAGAAGCAGAAGAAGGAGAAAGAGAAGGTGAAGTCAGGAGGGTGAATCAGAAGACGCAGAAGAAGGAGAAGGAGAAGGTGAAGTCAGGAGGGTGAATCAGAAGAAGCAGATGAAGGAGAAGGAGAAGGTGAAGTCTGGAGGTTGAATCAGAAGAAGCAGAAGAAGGAGAAGGCGAAGGTGAAGTCTAGAGGGTGAATCAGAAGAAGCAGAAGAACGAGAAGGAGAAGGTGAAGTCTGGAGGGTGAAGCAGAAGAATTAGAAGAAGGAGAAGGAGAAGGTGAAGTCTGGAGGGCGAATCAGAAGAAGCAGGAGAAGGGGAAGGAGAAGGTGAAGTCAGGAGGCTGAATCAGAAGAAGCAGATGAAGGAGAAGGAGCAGGTGAAGTCTGGAGGTTGAATCTGAGGAAGCAGAAGAAGGAGAAGGCGAAGGTGAAGTCTGGAGGGTGAATCAGAATAAGCAGAAGAAGGAGAAGGGGAAGTCTGGAGGGTGAAGCAGAAGAAGTAGAAGAAGGAGAAGGAGAAGGTGAAGTATGGAGGGTGAATCAGATTCAGCAGAAGAAGGAGAAGGAGAAGGTGAAGTCAGGAGGGTGAATCAGAAGAAGTAGAAGAAGGAGAAGGAGAAGGTGAAGTCTGGAGGGTGAATCAGAAGAAGTAGAAGAAGGAGAAGGAGAAGGTGAAGTCAGGAGGGTGAATCAGAGGAAGCAGAAGAAGGAGAAGAAGAAGGTGAAGTCTGGAGGGTGAATCAGAAGAAGTAGAAGCAGGAGAAGGAGAAGGTGAAGTCTGGAGGGTGAATCAGAAGAAGTAGAAGAAGGAGAAGGAGAAGGTGAAGTCTGGAGGGTGAATCAGAAGAAGCAGAAGAAGGAGAAGGAGAAGGTGAAGTCAGGAGGGTGAAGCTGAAGAAGTAGAAGAAGGAGAAGGTGAAGTCAGGAGGGTGAATCAGAAGAAGCAGAAGAAGGAGAAGGAGAAGGTGAAGTCTGGAGGGTGAATCAGAAGAAGTAGAAGAAGGAGAAGGAGAAGGTGAAGTCTGGAGGGTGTAGCAGAAGAGGCAGAAGAAGGAGAAGGAGAAGGTGAAGTCAGGAGGGTGAATCAGAAGAAGCAGAAGAAGGAGAAGGAGAAGGTGAAGTCTGGAGGGTGAATCAGAAGAAGTAGAAGAAGGAGAAGGAGAAGGTGAAGTCTGGAGGGTGAAGCAGAAGAAGTAGAAGAAGGAGAAGGAGATGGTGAAGTCAGGAGGGTGAATCAGAAGAAGTAAAAGAAGGAGAAGGAGATGGTGAAGTCAGGAGGGTGAATCAGAAGAAGCAGAAAAAGGAGAAGGAGAAGGTGAAGTCTGGAGGGTGAGTCAGAGGAAACAGAAGAAGGAGAAGGCGAAGGTGAAGTCTGGAGGGTGAATCAGAAGAAGCAGAAGAAGGAGAAGGAGAAGGTGAAGTCTGGAGGGTGAAGCACAACAAGTAGAAGAAGGAGAAGGAGACGGTGAAGTCTGGAGGGTGAATCAGAGGAAGCAGAAGAAGGAGAAGGAGAAGGTGAAGCCAGGAGGGTGAAGCAGAAGAAGTAGAAGAAGGAGAAGGAGAAGGTGAAGTCAGGAGGGTGAATGAGAAGAAGTAGAAGAAGAAGGAGAAGTTGAAGTCTGGAGGGTGAATCAGAAGAAGCAGGAGAAGGGGAAAGTGAAGTCTGGAGGGTGAATCAGAAGAAGTAGAAGTAGAAGAAGAAGGTGAAGTATGGAGGGTGAATCAGAAGAAGCAGAAGAAGGAGAAGGAGAAGGTGAAGTCTGGAGGGTGAATCAGAGGAAGCAGAAGAAGGAGAAGGAGAAGCTGAAGTCAGGAGGGTGAAGCAGAAGAAGGAGAAGAAGGAGAAGGAGAAGGTGAAGTCAGGAGGGTGTATCAGAAGAAGCAGAAGAAGGAGAAGGCGAAGGTGAAGTCTGGAGGGTGAATCAGAAGAAGCAGAAGAAGGAGAAGGAGAAGGTGAAGTCTGGAGGGTGAATCAGAAGAAGTAGAAGAAGGAGAAGGAGAAGGTGAAGTCTGGAGGGTGAATCAGAAGAAGCAGAAGAAGGACAAGGAGGAGGTGAAGTCTGGAGGGTGAATCAGAGGAAGCAGAAGAAGGAGAAGGAGAAGGTGAAGTCTGGAGGGTGAATCAGAAGAAGTAGAAGAAGGAGAAGGAGAAGGTGAAGTCTGGATGGTGAATCAGAGGAAGCAGAAGAAGGTGAAGGCGAAGGTGAAGTCTGGAGGGTGAATCAGAAGAAGCAGAAGAAGGAGAAGGAGAAGGTGAAGTCTGGAGGGTGAAGCAGAAGAAGTAGAAGAAGGAGAAGGAGAAGGTGAAGTCAGGAGGGTGAATCAGAAGCAGAAGAAGGAGAAAGAGAAGGTGAAGTCAGGAGGGTGAATCAGAAGACACAGAAGAAGGAGAAGGAGAAGGTGAAGTCAGGAGGGTGAATCAGAAGAAGCAGAAGAAGGAGAAGGAGAAGGTGAAGTCTGGAGGTTGAATCAGAAGAAGCAGAAGAAGGAGAAGGCGAAGGTGAAGTCTAGAGGGTGAATCAGAAGAAGCAGAAGAACGAGAAGGAGAAGGTGAAGTCTGGAGGGTGAAGCAGAAGAATTAGAAGAAGGAGAAGGAGAAGGTGAAGTCTGGAGGGCGAATCAGAAGAAGCAGGAGAAGGGGAAGGAGAAGGTGACGTCAGGAGGGTGAATCAGAAGAAGCAGATGAAGGAGAAGGAGCAGGTGAAGTCTGGAGGTTGAATCTGAGGAAGCAGAAGAAGGAGAAGGCGAAGGTGAAGTCTGGAGGGTGAATCAGAATAAGCAGAAGAAGGAGAAGGGGAAGTCTGGAGGGTGAAGCAGAAGAAGTAGAAGAAGGAGAAGGAGAAGGTGAAGTATGGAGGGTGAATCAGATTCAGCAGAAGAAGGAGAAGGAGAAGGTGAAGTCAGGAGGGTGAATCAGAAGAAGTAGAAGAAGGAGAAGGAGAAGGTGAAGTCTGGAGGGTGAATCAGAAGAAGTAGAAGAAGGAGAAGGAGAAGGTGAAGTCAGGAGGGTGAATCAGAGGAAGCAGAAGAAGGAGAAGGAGAAGGTGAAGTCTGGAGGGTGAATCAGAAGAAGTAGAAGCAGGAGAAGGAGAAGGTGAAGTCTGGAGGGTGAATCAGAAGAAGTAGAAGAAGGAGAAGGAGAAGGTGAAGTCTGGAGGGTGAATCAGAAGAAGCAGAAGAAGGAGAAGGAGAAGGTGAAGTCAGGAGGGTGAAGCTGAAGAAGTAGAAGAAGGAGAAGGTGAAGTCAGGAGGGTGAATCAGAAGAAGCAGAAGAAGGAGAAGGAGAAGGTGAAGTCTGGAGGGTGAATCAGAAGAAGTAGAAGAAGGAGAAGGAGAAGGTGAAGTCTGGAGGGTGTAGCAGAAGAGGCAGAAGAAGGAGAAGGAGAAGGTGAAGTCAGGAGGGTGAATCAGAAGAAGCAGAAGAAGGAGAAGGAGAAGGTGAAGTCTGGAGGGTGAATCAGAAGAAGTAGAAGAAGGAGAAGGAGAAGGTGAAGTCTGGAGGGTGAAGCGGAAGAAGTAGAAGAAGGAGAAGGAGAAGGTGAAGTCAGGAGGGTGAATCAGAAGAAGTAAAAGAAGGAGAAGGAGATGGTGAAGTCAGGAGGGTGAATCAGAAGAAGCAGAAAAAGGAGAAGGAGAAGGTGAAGTCTGGAGGGTGAGTCAGAGGAAACAGAAGAAGGAGAAGGCGAAGGTGAAGTCTGGAGGGTGAATCAGAAGAAGCAGAAGAAGGAGAAGGAGAAGGTTAAGTCTGGAGGGTGAAGCACAACAAGTAGAAGAAGGAGAAGGAGACGATGAAGTCTGGAGGGTGAATCAGAGGAAGCAGAAGAAGGAGAAGGAGAAGGTGAAGCCAGGAGGGTGAAGCAGAAGAAGTAGAAGAAGGAGAAGGAGAAGGTGAAGTCAGGAGGGTGAATGAGAAGAAGTAGAAGAAGAAGGAGAAGTTGAAGTCTGGAGGGTGAATCAGAAGAAGCAGGAGAAGGGGAAGGTGAAGTCAGGAGGGTGAATCAGAAGAAGCAGAAGAAGGAGAATGAGAAGGTGAAGCCTGGAGGGTGAATCAGAAGAAGTAGAAGAAGGAGAAGGAGGAGGTGAAGTCTGGAGGGTGAATCAGAAGAAGTAGAAGTAGAAGAAGAAGGTGAAGTATGGAGGGTGAATCAGAAGAAGCAGAAGAAGGAGAAGGAGAAGGTGAAGTCTGGAGGGTGAATCAGAGGAAGCAGAAGAAGGAGAAGGAGAAGCTGAAGTCAGGAGGGTGTATCAGAAGAAGCAGAAGAAGGAGAAGGCGAAGGTGAAGTCTGGAGGGTGAATCAGAAGAAGCAGAAGAAGGAGAAGGAGAAGGTGAAGTCTGGAGGGTGAATCAGAAGAAGTAGAAGAAGGAGAAGGAGAAGGTGAAGTCTGGAGGGTGAATCAGAAGAAGTAGAAGAAGGAGAAGGAGAAGGTGAAGTCTGGAGGGTGAATCAGAAGAAGCAGAAGAAGGACAAGGAGGAGGTGAAGTCTGGAGGGTGAATCAGAGGAAGCAGAAGAAGGAGAAGGAGAAGGTGAAGTCTGGAGGGTGAATCAGAAGAAGTAGAAGAAGGAGAAGGAGAAGGTGAAGTCTGGATGGTGAATCAGAGGATGCAGAAGAAGGTGAAGGCGAAGGTGAAGTCTGGAGGGTGAATCAGAAGAAGCAGAAGAAGGAGAAGGAGAAGGTGAAGTCTGGAGGGTGAAGCAGAAGAAGTAGAAGAAGGAGAAGGAGAAGGTGAAGTCAGGAGGGTGAATCAGAAGAAGTAGAAGAAGGAGAAGGAGAAGGTGAAGTCTGCAGGGTGAATCAGAAGAAGCAGGAGAAGGAGAAGGAGAAGTTGAAGTCAGGAGGGTGAATCAGAAGAAGCAGAAGAAGGAGAAGGAGAAGGTGAAGCCTGGAGGGTGAATCAGAGGAATCAGAAGAAGGAGAAGGCGATGGTGAAGTCTGGAGGGTGAATCAGAAGAAGTAGAAGAAGGAGAAGGAGAAGGTGAAGTCAGAAGGGTGAATCAGAAGAATTAGAAGAAGGAGAAGGAGAAGGTGAAGTCTGGCGGGTGAATCAGAAGAAGCAGAAGAAGGAGAAGGAGAAGGTGAAGTCAGGAGGGTGAATCAGAAGAATCAGAAGAAGGAGAAGGAGAAGGTGAAGTCTGGAGGTTGAATCTGAGGAAGCAGAAGATGGAGAAGGCGAAGGTGAAGTCTGGAGGGTGAATCAGAAGAAGCAGAAGAAGGAGAAGGTGAAGTCTGGAGGGTGAAGCAGAAGAAGTAGAAGAAGGAGAAGAAGGTGAAGTATGGAGGGTGAATCAGAGGAAGCAGAAGAAGGAGAAGGTGAAGTCAGGAGGGTGAAGCAGAAGAAGTAGAAGAAGGAGAAGGAGAAGGTGAAGTCAGGAGGGTGAATCAGAAGAAGTAGAAGAAGGAGAAGGAGAAGGTGAAGTCTGGAGGGTGAATCAGAAGAAATTGAAGAAGGAGAAGGAGAAGGTGAAGTCAGGAGGGTGAATCAGAGGAAGCAGAAGAAGGAGAAGGAGAAGGTGAAGTCTGGAGGGTGAATCAGAAGAAGTAGAAGAAGGAGAAGGAGAAGGTGAAGTCTGGAGGGTGAATCAGAAGAAGTAGAAGAAGGAGAAGGAGAAGGTGAAGTCTGGAGGGTGAATCAGAAGAAGCAGAAGAAGGAGAAGGAGATGGTGAAGTCTGGAGGGTGAATCAGAAGAAGCAGAAGAAGGAGAAGGAGAAGGTGAAGTCTGGAGGGTGAATCAGAAGAAGCAGAAGAAGGAGAAGGAGAAGGTGAAGTCTGGAGGGTGAATCAGAAGAAGCAGAAGAAGGAGAAGGAGAAGGTGAAGTCAGGAGGGTGAATCAGAAGAAGTAGAAGAAGGAGAAGGAGAAGGTGAAGGCAGGAGGGTGAATCAGAAGAAGTAGAAGAAGGAGAAGGAGAAGGTGAAGTCAGGAGGGTGAATCAGAAGAAGTAGAAGAAGGAGAAGGAGAAGGTGAAGTCTGCAGGGTGAATCAGAAGAAGCAGGAGAAGGAGAAGGAGAAGTTGAAGTCAGGAGGGTGAATCAGAAGAAGCAGAAGAAGGAGAAGGAGAAGGTGAAGTCTGGAGGGTGAATCAGAAGAAGTAGAAGAAGGAGAAGGAGAAGGTGAAGTCTGGATGGTGAATCAGAGGATGCAGAAGAAGGTGAAGGCGAAGGTGAAGTCTGGAGGGTGAATCAGAAGAAGCAGAAGAAGGAGAAGGAGAAGGTGAAGTCTGGAGGGTGAAGCAGAAGAAGTAGAAGAAGGAGAAGGAGAAGGTGAAGTCAGGAGGGTGAATCAGAAGAAGTAGAAGAAGGAGAAGGAGAAGGTGAAGTCTGCAGGGTGAATCAGAAGAAGCAGGAGAAGGAGAAGGAGAAGTTGAAGTCAGGAGGGTGAATCAGAAGAAGCAGAAGAAGGAGAAGGAGAAGGTGAAGCCTGGAGGGTGAATCAGAGGAATCAGAAGAAGGAGAAGGCGATGGTGAAGTCTGGAGGGTGAATCAGAAGAAGTAGAAGAAGGAGAAGGAGAAGGTGAAGTCAGAAGGGTGAATCAGAAGAATTAGAAGAAGGAGAAGGAGAAGGTGAAGTCTGGAGGGTGAATCAGAAGAAGCAGAAGAAGGAGAAGGAGAAGGTGAAGTCAGGAGGGTGAATCAGAAGAATCAGAAGAAGGAGAAGGAGAAGGTGAAGTCTGGAGGTTGAATCTGAGGAAGCAGAAGATGGAGAAGGCGAAGGTGAAGTCTGGAGGGTGAATCAGAAGAAGCAGAAGAAGGAGAAGGTGAAGTCTGGAGGGTGAAGCAGAAGAAGTAGAAGAAGGAGAAGAAGGTGAAGTATGGAGGGTGAATCAGAGGAAGCAGAAGAAGGAGAAGGTGAAGTCAGGAGGGTGAAGCAGAAGAAGTAGAAGAAGGAGAAGGAGAAGGTGAAGTCAGGAGGGTGAATCAGAAGAAGTAGAAGAAGGAGAAGGAGAAGGTGAAGTCTGGAGGGTGAATCAGAAGAAATTGAAGAAGGAGAAGGAGAAGGTGAAGTCAGGAGGGTGAATCAGAGGAAGCAGAAGAAGGAGAAGGAGAAGGTGAAGTCTGGAGGGTGAATCAGAAGAAGTAGAAGAAGGAGAAGGAGAAGGTGAAGTCTGGAGGGTGAATCAGAAGAAGTAGAAGAAGGAGAAGGAGAAGGTGAAGTCTGGAGGGTGAATCAGAAGAAGCAAAAGAAGGAGAAGGAGATGGTGAAGTCTGGAGGGTGAATCAGAAGAAGCAGAAGAAGGAGAAGGAGAAGGTGGAGTCTGGAGGGTGAATCAGAAGAAGCAGAAGAAGGAGAAGGAGAAGGTGAAGTCTGGAGGGTGAATCAGAAGAAGCAGAAGAAGGAGAAGGAGAAGGTGAAGTCAGGAGGGTGAATCAGAAGAAGTAGAAGAAGGAGAAGGAGAAGGTGAAGGCAGGAGGGTGAATCAGAGGAAGTAGAAGAAGGAGAAGGAGAAGGTGAAGTCTGGATGGTGAATCAGAGGAAGCAGAAGAAGGTGAAGGCGAAGGTGAAGTCTGGAGGGTGAATCAGAAGAAGCAGAAGAAGGAGAAGGAGAAGGTGAAGTCTGGAGGGTGAAGCAGAAGAAGTAGAAGAAGGAGAAGGAGAAGGTGAAGTCAGGAGGGTGAATCAGAAGAAGTAGAAGAAGGAGAAGGAGAAGGTGAAGTCCTCAGGGTGAATCAGAAGAAGCAGGAGAAGGAGAAGGAGAAGTTGAAGTCAGGAGGGTGAATCAGAAGAAGCAGAAGAAGGAGAAGGAGAAGGTGAAGCCTGGAGGGTGAATCAGAGGAATCAGAAGAAGGAGAAGGCGATGGTGAAGTCTGGAGGGTGAATCAGAAGAAGTAGAAGAAGGAGAAGGAGAAGGTGAAGTCAGAAGGGTGAATCAGAAGAATTAGAAGAAGGAGAAGGAGAAGGTGAAGTCTGGAGGGTGAATCAGAAGAAGCAGAAGAAGGAGAAGGAGAAGGTGAAGTCAGGAGGGTGAATCAGAAGAATCAGAAGAAGGAGAAGGAGAAGGTGAAGTCTGGAGGTTGAATCTGAGGAAGCAGAAGATGGAGAAGGCGAAGGTGAAGTCTGGAGGGTGAATCAGAAGAAGCAGAAGAAGGAGAAGGTGAAGTCTGGAGGGTGAAGCAGAAGAAGTAGAAGAAGGAGAAGAAGGTGAAGTATGGAGGGTGAATCAGAGGAAGCAGAAGAAGGAGAAGGTGAAGTCAGGAGGGTGAAGCAGAAGAAGTAGAAGAAGGAGAAGGAGAAGGTGAAGTCAGGAGGGTGAATCAGAAGAAGTAGAAGAAGGAGAAGGAGAAGGTGAAGTCTGGAGGGTGAATCAGAAGAAATTGAAGAAGGAGAAGGAGAAGGTGAAGTCAGGAGGGTGAATCAGAGGAAGCAGAAGAAGGAGAAGGAGAAGGTGAAGTCTGGAGGGTGAATCAGAAGAAGTAGAAGAAGGAGAAGGAGAAGGTGAAGTCTGGAGGGTGAATCAGAAGAAGTAGAAGAAGGAGAAGGAGAAGGTGAAGTCTGGAGGGTGAATCAGAAGAAGCAGAAGAAGGAGAAGGAGATGGTGAAGTCTGGAGGGTGAATCAGAAGAAGCAGAAGAAGGAGAAGGTGAAGTCTGGAGGGTGAATCAGAAGAAGCAGAAGAAGGAGAAGGAGAAGGTGAAGTCTGGAGGGTGAATCAGAAGAAGCAGAAGAAGGAGAAGGAGAAGGTGAAGTCAGGAGGGTGAATCAGAAGAAGTAGAAGAAGGAGAAGGAGAAGGTGAAGGCAGGAGGGTGAATCAGAGGAAGCAGAAGAAGGAGAAGGAGAAGGTGAAGTCTGGAGGGTGAATCTAAAGAAGGAGAAGAAGGAGAAGGCGAAGGTGAGGTCAGGAGGGTGAAGCAGAAGAAGCAGAAGAAGGAGAAGGAGAAGGTGAAGTCTGGAGGGTGAATCAGAAGAAGCAGAAGAAGGAGAAGGAGAAGGTGAAGTCTGGAGGGTGAATCAGAGGAAGCAGAAGAAGGAGAAGGAGAAGGTGAAGTCAGGAGGGTGAAGCAGAAGAAGTAGAAGAAGGAGAAGGAGAAGGTGAACTCAGGAGGGTGAATCAGAAGAAGCAGAAGAAGGAGAAGGAGAAGGTGAAGTCTGGAGGGTGAATGAGAGGAAGCAGAAGAAGGAGAAGGAGAAGGTGAAGTCTGGAGGGTGAATCAGAAGAAGTAGAAGAAGGAGAAGGAGAAGGTGAAGTCTGGAGGGTGAATCAGAGGAAGCAAAAGAAGGAGATGGCGAAGGTGAAGTCTGGAGGGTGAATCGAAGAAGCAGAAGAAGGAGAAGGAGAAGGTGAAGTCTGCAGGGTGAATCAGAAGAAGCAGGAGAAGGAGAAGGAGAAGTTGAAGTCAGGAGGGTGAATCAGAAGAAGCAGAAGAAGGAGAAGGAGAAGTTGAAGCCTGGAGGGTGAATCAGAGGAATCAGAAGAAGGAGAAGGCGATGGTGAAGTCTGGAGGGTGAATCAGAAGAAGTAGAAGAAGGAGAAGGAGAAGGTGAAGTCAGGAGGGTGAATCAGAAGAATTAGAAGAAGGAGAAGGAGAAGGTGAAGTCTGGAGGGTGAATCAGAAGAAGTAGAAGAAGGAGAAGGAGAAGGTGAAGTCAGGAGGGTGAATCAGAGGAAGCAGAAGAAGGAGAACGAGAAGGTGAAGTCTGGAGGGTGAATCAGAAGAAGTAGAAGAAGGAGAAGGAGAAGGTGAAGTCTGGAGGGTGAATCAGAAGAAGTAGAAGAAGGAGAAGGAGAAGGTGAAGTCTGGAGGGTGAATCAGAAGAAGCAGAAGAAGGAGAAGGAGTTGGTGAAGTCTGGAGGGTGAATCAGAAGAAGCAGAAGAAGGAGAAGGAGAAGGTGAAGTCTGGAGGGTGAATCAGAAGAAGCAGAAGAAGGAGAAGGAGAATGTGAAGTCTGGAGGGTGTATCAGAAGAAGCAGAAGAAGGAGAAGGAGAACGTGAAGTCAGGAGGGTGAATCAGAAGAAGTAGAAGAAGGAGAAGGAGAAGGTGGAGTCAGGAGGGTGAATCAGAGGAAGCAGAAGAAGGAGAAGGAGAAGGTGAAGTCTGGAGGGTGAATCTAAACAAGGAGAAGAAGGAGAAGGAGAAGGTGAAGTCTGGAAGGTGAATCAGAAGAAGTAGAAGAAGGAGAAGGCGAAGGTGAAGTCAGGAGCGTGAAGCAATAGAAGCAGAAGAAGGTGAAGGAGAAGGTGAAGTCTGGAGGGTGAATCAGAAGAAGCAGAAGAAGGAGAAGGAGAAGGTGAAGTCTGGAGGGTGAATCAGAGGAAGCAGAAAATGGAGAAGGAGAAGGTGAAGTCAGGAGGGTGAAGCAGAAGAAGTAGAAGAAGGAGAAGGAGAAGGTGAACTCAGGAGGGTGAATCAGAAGAAGGAGAAGGCGAAGGTGAAGTCTGGAGGGTGAATCAGAAGAAGCAGAAGAAGGAGAAGGAGGAGGTGAATTCTGGAGGGTGAATCAGAAGAAGTAGAAGAAGGAGAAGGAGAAGGTGAAGTCTGGAGGGTGAAGCAGAAGAAGTAGAAGAAGGAGAAGGAGAAGGTGGAGTCTGGAGGGTGAATCAGAGGAAGCAGAAGAAGGAGAAGAAGAAGGTGAAGTCAGGAGGGTGAAGCTGAAGAAGTAGAAGAAGGAGAAGGTGAAGTCAGGAGGGTGAATCAGAAGAAGCAGAAGAAGGAGAAGGAGAAGGTGAAGTCTGGAGGGTGAATCAGAAGAAGTAGAAGAAGGAGAAGGAGAAGGTGAAGTCTGGAGGGTGTAGCAGAAGAGGCAGGAGAAGGAGAAGGAGAAGGTGAAGTCAGGAGGGTGAATCAGAAGAAGCAGAAGAAGGAGAAGGAGAAGGTGAAGTCAGGAGGGTGAAGCAGAAGAAGTAGAAGAAGGAGAAGGAGAAGGTGAAGTCTGGAGGGTGAATCAGAAGAAGCAGAAGAAGGAGAAGGAGAAGGTGAAGTCAGGAGGGTGAATCAGAAGAATCAGAAGAAGGAGAAGGAGAAGGTGAAGTCTGGAGGTTGAATCTGAGGAAGCAGAAGATGGAGAAGGCGAAGGTGAAGTCTGGAGGGTGAATCAGAAGAAGCAGAAGAAGGAGAAGGTGAAGTCTGGAGGGTGAAGCAGAAGAAGTAGAAGAAGGAGAAGAAGGTGAAGTATGGAGGGTGAATCAGAGGAAGCAGAAGAAGGAGAAGGTGAAGTCAGGAGGGTGAAGCAGAAGAAGTAGAAGAAGGAGAAGGAGAAGGTGAAGTCAGGAGGGTGAATCAGAAGAAGTAGAAGAAGGAGAAGGAGAAGGTGAAGTCTGGAGGGTGAATCAGAAGAAATTGAAGAAGGAGAAGGAGAAGGTGAAGTCAGGAGGGTGAATCAGAGGAAGCAGAAGAAGGAGAAGGAGAAGGTGAAGTCTGGAGGGTGAATCAGAAGAAGTAGAAGAAGGAGAAGGAGAAGGTGAAGTCTGGAGGGTGAATCAGAAGAAGTAGAAGAAGGAGAAGGAGAAGGTGAAGTCTGGAGGGTGAATCAGAAGAAGCAAAAGAAGGAGAAGGAGATGGTGAAGTCTGGAGGGTGAATCAGAAGAAGCAGAAGAAGGAGAAGGAGAAGGTGAAGTCTGGAGGGTGAATCAGAAGAAGCAGAAGAAGGAGAAGGAGAAGGTGAAGTCTGGAGGGTGAATCAGAAGAAGCAGAAGAAGGAGAAGGAGAAGGTGAAGTCAGGAGGGTGAATCAGAAGAAGTAGAAGAAGGAGAAGGAGAAGGTGAAGGCAGGAGGGTGAATCAGAGGAAGTAGAAGAAGGAGAAGGAGAAGGTGAAGTCTGGATGGTGAATCAGAGGAAGCAGAAGAAGGTGAAGGCGAAGGTGAAGTCTGGAGGGTGAATCAGAAGAAGCAGAAGAAGGAGAAGGAGAAGGTGAAGTCTGGAGGGTGAAGCAGAAGAAGTAGAAGAAGGAGAAGGAGAAGGTGAAGTCAGGAGGGTGAATCAGAAGAAGTAGAAGAAGGAGAAGGAGAAGGTGAAGTCTGCAGGGTGAATCAGAAGAAGCAGGAGAAGGAGAAGGAGAAGTTGAAGTCAGGAGGGTGAATCAGAAGAAGCAGAAGAAGGAGAAGGAGAAGGTGAAGCCTGGAGGGTGAATCAGAGGAATCAGAAGAAGGAGAAGGCGATGGTGAAGTCTGGAGGGTGAATCAGAAGAAGTAGAAGAAGGAGAAGGAGAAGGTGAAGTCAGAAGGGTGAATCAGAAGAATTAGAAGAAGGAGAAGGAGAAGGTGAAGTCTGGAGGGTGAATCAGAAGAAGCAGAAGAAGGAGAAGGAGAAGGTGAAGTCAGGAGGGTGAATCAGAAGAATCAGAAGAAGGAGAAGGAGAAGGTGAAGTCTGGAGGTTGAATCTGAGGAAGCAGAAGATGGAGAAGGCGAAGGTGAAGTCTGGAGGGTGAATCAGAAGAAGCAGAAGAAGGAGAAGGTGAAGTCTGGAGGGTGAAGCAGAAGAAGTAGAAGAAGGAGAAGAAGGTGAAGTATGGAGGGTGAATCAGAGGAAGCAGAAGAAGGAGAAGGTGAAGTCAGGAGGGTGAAGCAGAAGAAGTAGAAGAAGGAGAAGGAGAAGGTGAAGTCAGGAGGGTGAATCAGAAGAAGTAGAAGAAGGAGAAGGAGAAGGTGAAGTCTGGAGGGTGAATCAGAAGAAATTGAAGAAGGAGAAGGAGAAGGTGAAGTCAGGAGGGTGAATCAGAGGAAGCAGAAGAAGGAGAAGGAGAAGGTGAAGTCTGGAGGGTGAATCAGAAGAAGTAGAAGAAGGAGAAGGAGAAGGTGAAGTCTGGAGGGTGAATCAGAAGAAGTAGAAGAAGGAGAAGGAGAAGGTGAAGTCTGGAGGGTGAATCAGAAGAAGCAGAAGAAGGAGAAGGAGATGGTGAAGTCTGGAGGGTGAATCAGAAGAAGCAGAAGAAGGAGAAGGTGAAGTCTGGAGGGTGAATCAGAAGAAGCAGAAGAAGGAGAAGGAGAAGGTGAAGTCTGGAGGGTGAATCAGAAGAAGCAGAAGAAGGAGAAGGAGAAGGTGAAGTCAGGAGGGTGAATCAGAAGAAGTAGAAGAAGGAGAAGGAGAAGGTGAAGGCAGGAGGGTGAATCAGAGGAAGCAGAAGAAGGAGAAGGAGAAGGTGAAGTCTGGAGGGTGAATCTAAAGAAGGAGAAGAAGGAGAAGGCGAAGGTGAGGTCAGGAGGGTGAAGCAGAAGAAGCAGAAGAAGGAGAAGGAGAAGGTGAAGTCTGGAGGGTGAATCAGAAGAAGCAGAAGAAGGAGAAGGAGAAGGTGAAGTCTGGAGGGTGAATCAGAGGAAGCAGAAGAAGGAGAAGGAGAAGGTGAAGTCAGGAGGGTGAAGCAGAAGAAGTAGAAGAAGGAGAAGGAGAAGGTGAACTCAGGAGGGTGAATCAGAAGAAGCAGAAGAAGGAGAAGGAGAAGGTGAAGTCTGGAGGGTGAATGAGAGGAAGCAGAAGAAGGAGAAGGAGAAGGTGAAGTCTGGAGGGTGAATCAGAAGAAGTAGAAGAAGGAGAAGGAGAAGGTGAAGTCTGGAGGGTGAATCAGAGGAAGCAAAAGAAGGAGATGGCGAAGGTGAAGTCTGGAGGGTGAATCGAAGAAGCAGAAGAAGGAGAAGGAGAAGGTGAAGTCTGCAGGGTGAATCAGAAGAAGCAGGAGAAGGAGAAGGAGAAGTTGAAGTCAGGAGGGTGAATCAGAAGAAGCAGAAGAAGGAGAAGGAGAAGTTGAAGCCTGGAGGGTGAATCAGAGGAATCAGAAGAAGGAGAAGGCGATGGTGAAGTCTGGAGGGTGAATCAGAAGAAGTAGAAGAAGGAGAAGGAGAAGGTGAAGTCAGGAGGGTGAATCAGAAGAATTAGAAGAAGGAGAAGGAGAAGGTGAAGTCTGGAGGGTGAATCAGAAGAAGTAGAAGAAGGAGAAGGAGAAGGTGAAGTCAGGAGGGTGAATCAGAGGAAGCAGAAGAAGGAGAACGAGAAGGTGAAGTCTGGAGGGTGAATCAGAAGAAGTAGAAGAAGGAGAAGGAGAAGGTGAAGTCTGGAGGGTGAATCAGAAGAAGTAGAAGAAGGAGAAGGAGAAGGTGAAGTCTGGAGGGTGAATCAGAAGAAGCAGAAGAAGGAGAAGGAGTTGGTGAAGTCTGGAGGGTGAATCAGAAGAAGCAGAAGAAGGAGAAGGAGAAGGTGAAGTCTGGAGGGTGAATCAGAAGAAGCAGAAGAAGGAGAAGGAGAATGTGAAGTCTGGAGGGTGTATCAGAAGAAGCAGAAGAAGGAGAAGGAGAACGTGAAGTCAGGAGGGTGAATCAGAAGAAGTAGAAGAAGGAGAAGGAGAAGGTGGAGTCAGGAGGGTGAATCAGAGGAAGCAGAAGAAGGAGAAGGAGAAGGTGAAGTCTGGAGGGTGAATCTAAACAAGGAGAAGAAGGAGAAGGAGAAGGTGAAGTCTGGAAGGTGAATCAGAAGAAGTAGAAGAAGGAGAAGGCGAAGGTGAAGTCAGGAGCGTGAAGCAATAGAAGCAGAAGAAGGTGAAGGAGAAGGTGAAGTCTGGAGGGTGAATCAGAAGAAGCAGAAGAAGGAGAAGGAGAAGGTGAAGTCTGGAGGGTGAATCAGAGGAAGCAGAAAATGGAGAAGGAGAAGGTGAAGTCAGGAGGGTGAAGCAGAAGAAGTAGAAGAAGGAGAAGGAGAAGGTGAACTCAGGAGGGTGAATCAGAAGAAGGAGAAGGCGAAGGTGAAGTCTGGAGGGTGAATCAGAAGAAGCAGAAGAAGGAGAAGGAGGAGGTGAATTCTGGAGGGTGAATCAGAAGAAGTAGAAGAAGGAGAAGGAGAAGGTGAAGTCTGGAGGGTGAAGCAGAAGAAGTAGAAGAAGGAGAAGGAGAAGGTGGAGTCTGGAGGGTGAATCAGAGGAAGCAGAAGAAGGAGAAGAAGAAGGTGAAGTCAGGAGGGTGAAGCTGAAGAAGTAGAAGAAGGAGAAGGTGAAGTCAGGAGGGTGAATCAGAAGAAGCAGAAGAAGGAGAAGGAGAAGGTGAAGTCTGGAGGGTGAATCAGAAGAAGTAGAAGAAGGAGAAGGAGAAGGTGAAGTCTGGAGGGTGTAGCAGAAGAGGCAGGAGAAGGAGAAGGAGAAGGTGAAGTCAGGAGGGTGAATCAGAAGAAGCAGAAGAAGGAGAAGGAGAAGGTGAAGTCAGGAGGGTGAAGCAGAAGAAGTAGAAGAAGGAGAAGGAGAAGGTGAAGTCTGGAGGGTGAAGCAGAAGAAGTAGAAGAAGGAGAAGGAGAAGGTGAAGTCAGGAGGGTGAATCAGAAGAAGTAGAAGAAGGAGAAGGAGAAGGTGAAGTCAGGAGGGTGAATCAGAAGAAGCAGAAAAAGGAGAAGGAGAAGGTGAAGTCTGGAGGGTGAATCAGAAGAAGTAGAAGAAGGAGAAGGAGATGGTGAAGTCTGGAGGGTGAAGCAGAAGAAGCAGAAGAAGGAGAAAGAGAAGGTGAAGTCAGGAGGGTGAATCAGAAGACGCAGAAGAAGGAGAAGGAGAAGGTGAAGTCTGGAGGGTGAATCAGAAGAAGTGGAAGAAGGCGAAGGAGAAGGTGAAGTCTGGAGGGTGAATCAGAGGAAACAGAAGAAGGAGAAGGCGAAGGTGAAGTCTAGAGGGTGAATCAGAAGAAGCAGAAGAACGAGAAGGAGAAGGTGAAGTCTGGAGGGTGAAGCAGAAGAATTAGAAGAAGGAGAAGGAGAAGGTGAAGTCTGGAGGGCGAATCAGAAGAAGCAGGAGAAGGGGAAGGAGAAGGTGAAGTCAGGAGGGTGAATCAGAAGAAGCAGATGAAGGAGAAGGAGAAGGTGAAGTCTGGAGGTTGAATCTGAGGAAGCAGAAGAAGGAGAAGGCGAAGGTGAAGTCTGGAGGGTGAATCAGAATAAGCAGAAGAAGGAGAAGGGGAAGTCTGGAGGGTGAAGCAGAAGAAGTAGAAGAAGGAGAAGGAGAAGGTGAAGTATGGAGGGTGAAGCAGATTCAGCAGAAGAAGGAGAAGGAGAAGGTGAAGTCAGGAGGGTGAATCAGAAGAAGTAGAAGAAGGAGAAGGAGAAGGTGAAGTCTGGAGGGTGACTCAGAAGAAGTAGAAGAAGGAGAAGGAGAAGGTGAAGTCAGGAGGGTGAATCAGAGGAAGCAGAAGAAGGAGAAGGAGAAGGTGAAGTCTGGAGGGTGAATCAGAAGAAGTAGAAGCAGGAGAAGGAGAAGGTGAAGTCTGGAGGGTGAATCAGAAGAAGTAGAAGAAGGAGAAGGAGAAGGTGAAGTCTGGAGGGTGAATCAGAAGAAGCAGAAGAAGGAGAAGGAGAAGGTGAAGTCAGGAGGGTGAAGCTGAAGAAGTAGAAGAAGGAGAAGGTGAAGTCAGGAGGGTGAATCAGAAGAAGCAGAAGAAGGAGAAGGAGAAGGTGAAGTCTGGAGGGTGAATCAGAAGAAGTAGAAGAAGGAGAAGGAGAAGGTGAAGTCTGGAGGGTGAAGCAGAAGAAGTAGAAGAAGGAGAAGGAGAAGGTGAAGTCAGGAGGGTGAATCAGAAGAAGCAGAAGAAGGAGAAGGAGTTGGTGAAGTCTGGAGGGTGAATCAGAAGAAGCAGAAGAAGGAGAAGGAGAAGGTGAAGTCTGGAGGGTGAATCAGAAGAAGCAGAAGAAGGAGAAGGAGAATGTGAAGTCTGGAGGGTGTATCAGAAGAAGCAGAAGAAGGAGAAGGAGAACGTGAAGTCAGGAGGGTGAATCAGAAGAAGTAGAAGAAGGAGAAGGAGAAGGTGAAGTCAGGAGGGTGAATCAGAGGAAGCAGAAGAAGGAGAAGGAGAAGGTGAAGTCTGGAGGGTGAATCTAAACAAGGAGAAGAAGGAGAAGGAGAAGGTGAAGTCTGGAAGGTGAATCAGAAGAAGTAGAAGAAGGAGAAGGCGAAGGTGAAGTCAGGAGGGTGAAGCAATAGAAGCAGAAGAAGGTGAAGGAGAAGGTGAAGTCTGGAGGGTGAATCAGAAGAAGCAGAAGAAGGAGAAGGAGAAGGTGATGTCTGGAGGGTGAATCAGAGGAAGCAGAAAATGGAGAAGGAGAAGGTGAAGTCAGGAGGGTGAAGCAGAAGAAGTAGAAGAAGGAGAAGGAGAAGGTGAAGTCTGGAGGGTGAAGCAGAAGAAGTAGAAGAAGGAGAAGGAGAAGGTGGAGTCTGGAGGGTGAATCAGAGGAAGCAGAAGAAGGAGAAGAAGAAGGTGAAGTCAGGAGGGTGAAGCTGAAGAAGTAGAAGAAGGAGAAGGTGAAGTCAGGAGGGTGAATCAGAAGAAGCAGAAGAAGGAGAAGGAGAAGGTGAAGTCTGGAGGGTGAATCAGAAGAAGTAGAAGAAGGAGAAGGAGAAGGTGAAGTCTGGAGGGTGTAGCAGAAGAGGCAGAAGAAGGAGAAGGAGAAGGTGAAGTCAGGAGGGTGAATCAGAAGAAGCAGAAGAAGGAGAAGGAGAAGGTGAAGTCAGGAGGGTGAAGCAGAAGAAGTAGAAGAAGGAGAAGGAGAAGGTGAAGTCAGGAGGGTGAATCAGAAGAAGCAGAAAAAGGAGAAGGAGAAGGTGAAGTCTGGAGGGTGAATCAGAAGAAGTAGAAGAAGGAGAAGGAGATGGTGAAGTCTGGAGGGTGAAGCAGAAGAAGCAGAAGAAGGAGAAAGAGAAGGTGAAGTCAGGAGGGTGAATCAGAAGACGCAGAAGAAGGAGAAGGAGAAGGTGAAGTCTGGAGGGTGAATCAGAAGAAGTGGAAGAAGGCGAAGGAGAAGGTGAAGTCTGGAGGGTGAATCAGAGGAAACAGAAGAAGGAGAAGGCGAAGGTGAAGTCTAGAGGGTGAATCAGAAGAAGCAGAAGAACGAGAAGGAGAAGGTGAAGTCTGGAGGGTGAAGCAGAAGAATTAGAAGAAGGAGAAGGAGAAGGTGAAGTCTGGAGGGCGAATCAGAAGAAGCAGGAGAAGGGGAAGGAGAAGGTGAAGTCAGGAGGGTGAATCAGAAGAAGCAGATGAAGGAGAAGGAGAAGGTGAAGTCTGGAGGTTGAATCTGAGGAAGCAGAAGAAGGAGAAGGCGAAGGTGAAGTCTGGAGGGTGAATCAGAATAAGCAGAAGAAGGAGAAGGGGAAGTCTGGAGGGTGAAGCAGAAGAAGTAGAAGAAGGAGAAGGAGAAGGTGAAGTATGGAGGGTGAATCAGATTCAGCAGCAGAAGGAGAAGGAGAAGGTGAAGTCAGGAGGGTGAATCAGAAGAAGTAGAAGCAGGAGAAGGAGAAGGTGAAGTCTGGAGGGTGAATCAGAAGAAGTAGAAGAAGGAGAAGGAGAAGGTGAAGTCTGGAGGGTGAATCAGAAGAAGCAGAAGAAGGAGAAGGAGAAGGTGAAGTCAGGAGGGTGAAGCTGAAGAAGTAGAAGAAGGAGAAGGTGAAGTCAGGAGGGTGAATCAGAAGAAGCAGAAGAAGGAGAAGGAGAAGGTGAAGTCTGGAGGGTGAATCAGAAGAAGTAGAAGAAGGAGAAGGAGAAGGTGAAGTCTGGAGGGTGTAGCAGAAGAGGCAGAAGAAGGAGAAGGAGAAGGTGAAGTCAGGAGGGTGAATCAGAAGAAGCAGAAGAAGGAGAAGGAGAAGGTGAAGTCTGGAGGGTGAATCAGAAGAAGTAGAAGAAGGAGAAGGAGAAGGTGAAGTCTGGAGGGTGAAGCAGAAGAAGTAGAAGAAGGAGAAGGAGAAGGTGAAGTCAGGAGGGTGAATCAGAAGAAGCAGAAGAAGGAGAAGGAGTTGGTGAAGTCTGGAGGGTGAATCAGAAGAAGCAGAAGAAGGAGAAGGAGAAGGTGAAGTCTGGAGGGTGAATCAGAAGAAGCAGAAGAAGGAGAAGGAGAATGTGAAGTCTGGAGGGTGTATCAGAAGAAGCAGAAGAAGGAGAAGGAGAACGTGAAGTCAGGAGGGTGAATCAGAAGAAGTAGAAGAAGGAGAAGGAGAAGGTGAAGTCAGGAGGGTGAATCAGAGGAAGCAGAAGAAGGAGAAGGAGAAGGTGAAGTCTGGAGGGTGAATCTAAACAAGGAGAAGAAGGAGAAGGAGAAGGTGAAGTCTGGAAGGTGAATCAGAAGAAGTAGAAGAAGGAGAAGGCGAAGGTGAAGTCAGGAGGGTGAAGCAATAGAAGCAGAAGAAGGTGAAGGAGAAGGTGAAGTCTGGAGGGTGAATCAGAAGAAGCAGAAGAAGGAGAAGGAGAAGGTGAAGTCTGGAGGGTGAATCAGAGGAAGCAGAAAATGGAGAAGGAGAAGGTGAAGTCAGGAGGGTGAAGCAGAAGAAGTAGAAGAAGGAGAAGGAGAAGGTGAACTCAGGAGGGTGAATCAGAAGAAGGAGAAGGCGAAGGTGAAGTCTGGAGGGTGAATCAGAAGAAGCAGAAGAAGGAGAAGGAGAAGGTGAAGTCTGGAGGGTGAAGCAGAAGAAGTAGAAGAAGGAGAAGGAGAAGGTGGAGTCTGGAGGGTGAATCAGAGGAAGCAGAAGAAGGAGAAGAAGAAGGTGAAGTCAGGAGGGTGAAGCTGAAGAAGTAGAAGAAGGAGAAGGTGAAGTCAGGAGGGTGAATCAGAAGAAGCAGAAGAAGGAGAAGGAGAAGGTGAAGTCTGGAGGGTGAATCAGAAGAAGTAGAAGAAGGAGAAGGAGAAGGTGAAGTCTGGAGGGTGTAGCAGAAGAGGCAGAAGAAGGAGAAGGAGAAGGTGAAGTCAGGAGGGTGAATCAGAAGAAGCAGAAGAAGGAGAAGGAGAAGGTGAAGTCAGGAGGGTGAAGCAGAAGAAGTAGAAGAAGGAGAAGGAGAAGGTGAAGTCTGGAGGGTGAAGCAGAAGAAGTAGAAGAAGGAGAAGGAGAAGGTGAAGTCAGGAGGGTGAATCAGAAGAAGTAGAAGAAGGAGAAGGAGAAGGTGAAGTCAGGAGGGTGAATCAGAAGAAGCAGAAAAAGGAGAAGGAGAAGGTGAAGTCTGGAGGGTGAATCAGAAGAAGTAGAAGAAGGAGAAGGAGATGGTGAAGTCTGGAGGGTGAAGCAGAAGAAGCAGAAGAAGGAGAAAGAGAAGGTGAAGTCAGGAGGGTGAATCAGAAGACGCAGAAGAAGGAGAAGGAGAAGGTGAAGTCTGGAGGGTGAATCAGAAGAAGTGGAAGAAGGCGAAGGAGAAGGTGAAGTCTGGAGGGTGAATCAGAGGAAACAGAAGAAGGAGAAGGCGAAGGTGAAGTCTAGAGGGTGAATCAGAAGAAGCAGAAGAACGAGAAGGAGAAGGTGAAGTCTGGAGGGTGAAGCAGAAGAATTAGAAGAAGGAGAAGGAGAAGGTGAAGTCTGGAGGGCGAATCAGAAGAAGCAGGAGAAGGGGAAGGAGAAGGTGAAGTCAGGAGGGTGAATCAGAAGAAGCAAATGAAGGAGAAGGAGAAGGTGAAGTCTGGAGGTTGAATCTGAGGAAGCAGAAGAAGGAGAAGGCGAAGGTGAAGTCTGGAGGGTGAATCAGAATAAGCAGAAGAAGGAGAAGGGGAAGTCTGGAGGGTGAAGCAGAAGAAGTAGAAGAAGGAGAAGGAGAAGGTGAAGTATGGAGGGTGAATCAGATTCAGCAGAAGAAGGAGAAGGAGAAGGTGAAGTCAGGAGGGTGAATCAGAAGAAGTAGAAGAAGGAGAAGGAGAAGGTGAAGTCTGGAGGGTGAATCAGAAGAAGTAGAAGAAGGAGAAGGAGAAGGTGAAGTCAGGAGGGTGAATCAGAGGAAGCAGAAGAAGGAGAAGGAGAAGGTGAAGTCTGGAGGGTGAATCAGAAGAAGTAGAAGCAGGAGAAGGAGAAGGTGAAGTCTGGAGGGTGAATCAGAAGAAGTAGAAGAAGGAGAAGGAGAAGGTGAAGTCTGGAGGGTGAATCAGAAGAAGCAGAAGAAGGAGAAGGAGAAGGTGAAGTCAGGAGGGTGAAGCTGAAGAAGTAGAAGAAGGAGAAGGTGAAGTCAGGAGGGTGAATCAGAAGAAGCAGAAGAAGGAGAAGGAGAAGGTGAAGTCTGGAGGGTGAATCAGAAGAAGTAGAAGAAGGAGAAGGAGAAGGTGAAGTCTGGAGGGTGTAGCAGAAGAAGCAGAAGAAGGAGAAGGAGAAGGTGAAGTCAGGAGGGTGAATCAGAAGAAGCAGAAGAAGGAGAAGGAGAAGGTGAAGTCTGGAGGGTGAATCAGAAGAAGTAGAAGAAGGAGAAGGAGAAGGTGAAGTCTGGAGGGTGAAGCAGAAGAAGTAGAAGAAGGAGAAGGAGAAGGTGAAGTCAGGAGGGTGAATCAGAAGAAGTAAAAGAAGGAGAAGGAGATGGTGAAGTCAGAAGGGTGAATCAGAAGAAGCAGAAAAAGGAGAAGGAGAAGGTGAAGTCTGGAGGGTGAGTCAGAGGAAACAGAAGAAGGAGAAGGTGAAGGTGAAGTCTGGAGGGTGAATCAGATGAAGCAGAAGAAGGAGAAGGAGAAGGTGAAGTCTGGAGGGTGAAGCACAACAAGTAGAAGAAGGAGAAGGAGACGGTGAAGTCTGGAGGGTGAATCAGAGGAAGCAGAAGAAGGAGAAGGAGAAGGTGAAGCCAGGAGGGTGAAGCAGAAGAAGTAGAAGAAGGAGAAGGAGAAGGTGAAGTCAGGAGGGTGAATGAGAAGAAGTAGAAGAAGAAGGAGAAGTTGAAGTCTGGAGGGTGAATGAGAAGAAGCAGGAGAAGGGGAAGGGGAAGTCAGGAGGGTGAATCAGAAGAAGCAGAAGAAGGAGAATGAGAAGGTGAAGCCTGGAGGGTGAATCAGAAGAAGTAGAAGAAGGAGAAGGAGGAGGTAATGTCTGGAGGGTGAATCAGAAGAAGTAGAAGTAGAAGAAGAAGGTGAAATATGGAGGGTGAATCAGAAGAAGCAGAAGAAGGAGAAGGAGAAGGTGAAGTCTGGAGGGTGAATCAGAGGAAGCAGAAGAAGGAGAAGGAGAAGCTGAAGTCAGGAGGGTGAAGCAGAAGAAGGAGAAGAAGGAGAAGGAGAAGGTGAAGTCAGGAGGGTGAATCAGAAGAAGCAGAAGAAGGAGAAGGCGAAGGTGAAGTCTGGAGGGTGAATCAGAAGAAGCAGAAGAAGGAGAAGGAGAAGGTGAAGTCTGGAGGGTGAATCAGAAGAAGTAGAAGAAGGAGAAGGAGAAGGTGAAGTCTGGAGGGTGAATCAGAAGAAGCAGAAGAAGGACAAGGAGGAGGTGAAGTCTGGAGGGTGAATCAGAGGAAGCAGAAGAAGGAGAAGGAGAAGGTGAAGTCTGGAGGGTGAATCAGAAGAGGTAGAAGAAGGAGAAGGTGAAGTCAGGAGGGTGAAGCAGAAGAAGCAGAAGAAGGAGAAGGAGAAGGTGAAGTCTGGAGGGTGAAGCAGAAGGAGCAGAAGAAGGAAAAGGAGAAGGTGAAGTCTGGAGGGTGAAGCAGAAGAAGCAGAATAAGGAGAAGGAGAAGGTGAAGTCTGGAGGGTGAAGCAGAAGAAGCAGAAGAAGGAGAAGGAGAAGGTGAAGTCAGGTGGGTGAATCAGAAGAAGTAGAAGAAGGAGAAGGAGAAGGTGAAGTCTGGAGGGTGAATCAGAAGAAGTAGAAGAAGGAGAAGGTGAAGTCAGGAGGGTGAAGCAGAAGAAGCAGAAGAAGGGGAAGGAGAAGGTGAAGTCTGGAGGGTGAAGCAGAAGAAGCAGAATAAGGAGAAGGAGAAGGTGAAGTCTGGAGGGTGAATCAGAAGAAGCAGAAAAAGGAGAAGGAGAAGGTGAAGTCTGGAGGGTGAATCAGAAGAAGCAGAAGAAGGAGAAGGAGAAGGTGAAGTCAGGAGGGTGAAGCTGAAGAAGTAGAAGAAGGAGAAGGTGAAGTCAGGAGGGTGAATCAGAAGAAGCAGAAGAAGGAGAAGGAGAAGGTGAAGTCTGGAGGGTGAATCAGAAGAAGTAGAAGAAGGAGAAGGAGAAGGTGAAGTCTGGAGGGTGTAGCAGAAGAAGCAGAAGAAGGAGAAGGAGAAGGTGAAGTCAGGAGGGTGAATCAGAAGAAGCAGAAGAAGGAGAAGGAGAAGGTGAAGTCTGGAGGGTGAATCAGAAGAAGTAGAAGAAGGAGAAGGAGAAGGTGAAGTCTGGAGGGTGAAGCAGAAGAAGTAGAAGAAGGAGAAGGAGAAGGTGAAGTCAGGAGGGTGAATCAGAAGAAGTAAAAGAAGGAGAAGGAGATGGTGAAGTCAGGAGGGTGAATCAGAAGAAGCAGAAAAAGGAGAAGGAGAAGGTGAAGTCTGGAGGGTGAGTCAGAGGAAACAGAAGAAGGAGAAGGCGAAGGTGAAGTCTGGAGGGTGAATCAGAAGAAGCAGAAGAAGGAGAAGGAGAAGGTGAAGTCTGGAGGGTGAAGCACAACAAGTAGAAGAAGGAGAAGGAGACGGTGAAGTCTGGAGGGTGAATCAGAGGAAGCAGAAGAAGGAGAAGGAGAAGGTGAAGCCAGGAGGGTGAAGCAGAAGAAGTAGAAGAAGGAGAAGGAGAAGGTGAAGTCAGGAGGGTGAATGAGAAGAAGTAGAAGAAGAAGGAGAAGTTGAAGTCTGGAGGGTGAATGAGAAGAAGCAGGAGAAGGGGAAGGGGAAGTCAGGAGGGTGAATCAGAAGAAGCAGAAGAAGGAGAATGAGAAGGTGAAGCCTGGAGGGTGAATCAGAAGAAGTAGAAGAAGGAGAAGGAGGAGGTAATGTCTGGAGGGTGAATCAGAAGAAGTAGAAGTAGAAGAAGAAGGTGAAATATGGAGGGTGAATCAGAAGAAGCAGAAGAAGGAGAAGGAGAAGGTGAAGTCTGGAGGGTGAATCAGAGGAAGCAGAAGAAGGAGAAGGAGAAGCTGAAGTCAGGAGGGTGAAGCAGAAGAAGGAGAAGAAGGAGAAGGAGAAGGTGAAGTCAGGAGGGTGAATCAGAAGAAGCAGAAGAAGGAGAAGGCGAAGGTGAAGTCTGGAGGGTGAATCAGAAGAAGCAGAAGAAGGAGAAGGAGAAGGTGAAGTCTGGAGGGTGAATCAGAAGAAGTAGAAGAAGGAGAAGGAGAAGGTGAAGTCTGGAGGGTGAATCAGAAGAAGCAGAAGAAGGACAAGGAGGAGGTGAAGTCTGGAGGGTGAATCAGAGGAAGCAGAAGAAGGAGAAGGAGAAGGTGAAGTCTGGAGGGTGAATCAGAAGAAGTAGAAGAAGGAGAAGGAGAAGGTGAAGTCTGGAGGGTGAATCAGAGGAAGCAGAAAAAGGTGAAGGCGAAGGTGAAGTCTGGAGGGTGAATCAGAAGAAGCAGAAGAAGGAGAAGGAGAAGGTGAAGTCTGGAGGGTGAAGCAGAAGAAGTAGAAGAAGGAGAAGGAGAAGGTGAAGTCAGGAGGGTGAATCAGAAGAAGTAGAAGAAGGAGAAGGAGAAGGTGAAGTCTGCAGGGTGAATCAGAAGAAGCAGGAGAAGGAGAAGGAGAAGTTGAAGTCAGGAGGGTGAATCAGAAGAAGCAGAAGAAGGAGAAGGAGAAGGTGAAGCCTGGAGGGTGAATCAGAGGAATCAGAAGAAGGAGAAGGCGATGGTGAAGTCTGGAGGGTGAATCAGAAGAAGTAGAAGAAGGAGAAGGAGAAGGTGAAGTCAGAAGGGTGAATCAGAAGAATCAGAAGAAGGAGAAGGAGAAGGTGAAGTCTGGAGGTTGAATCTGAGGAAGCAGAAGATGGAGAAGGCGAAGGTGAAGTCTGGAGGGTGAATCAGAAGAAGCAGAAGAAGGAGAAGGTGAAGTCTGGAGGGTGAAGCAGAAGAAGTAGAAGAAGGAGAAGAAGAAGGTGAAGTATGGAGGGTGAATCAGAGGAAGCAGAAGAAGGAGAAGGTGAAGTCAGGAGGGTGAAGCAGAAGAAGTAGAAGAAGGAGAAGGAGAAGGTGAAGTCAGGAGGGTGAATCAGAAGAAGTAGAAGAAGGAGAAGGAGAAGGTGAAGTCTGGAGGGTGAATCAGAAGAAATTGAAGAAGGAGAAGGAGAAGGTGAAGTCAGGAGGGTGAATCAGAGGAAGCAGAAGAAGGAGAAGGAGAAGGTGAAGTCTGGAGGGTGAATCAGAAGAAGTAGAAGAAGGAGAAGGAGAAGGTGAAGTCTGGAGGGTGAATCAGAAGAAGTAGAAGAAGGAGAAGGAGAAGGTGAAGTCTGGAGGGTGAATCAGAAGAAGCAGAAGAAGGAGAAGGAGATGGTGAAGTCTGGAGGGTGAATCAGAAGAAGCAGAAGAAGGAGAAGGAGAAGGTGAAGTCTGGAGGGTGAATCAGAAGAAGCAGAAGAAGGAGAAGGAGAAGGTGAAGTCTGGAGGGTGAATCAGAAGAAGCAGAAGAAGGAGAAGGAGAAGGTGAAGTCAGGAGGGTGAATCAGAAGAAGTAGAAGAAGGAGAAGGAGAAGGTGAAGGCAGGAGGGTGAATCAGAGGAAGCAGAAGAAGGAGAAGGAGGAGGTGAAGTCTGGAGGGTGAATCTAAAGAAGGAGAAGAAGGAGAAGGAGAAGGTGAAGTCTGGAGGGTGAATCAGAAGAGGGAGAAGAAGGAGAAGGCGAAGATGAGGTCAGGAGGGTGAAGCAGAAGAAGCAGAAGAAGGAGAAGGAGAAGGTGAAGTCTGGAGGGTGAATCAGAAGAAGCAGAAGAAGGAGAAGGAGAAGGTGAAGTCTGGAGGGTGAATCAGAGGAAGCAGAAGAAGGAGAAGGAGAAGGTGAAGTCAGGAGGGTGAAGCAGAAGAAGTAGAAGAAGGAGAAGGAGAAGGTGAACTCAGGAGGGTGAATCAGAAGAAGCAGAAGAAGGAGAAGGAGAAGGTGAAGTCTGGAGGGTGAATGAGAGGAAGCAGAAGAAGGAGAAGGAGAAGGTGAAGTCTGGAGGGTGAATCAGAAGAAGTAGAAGAAGGAGAAGGAGAAGGTGAAGTCTGGAGGGTGAATCAGAGGAAGCAAAAGAAGGAGATGGCGAAGGTGAAGTCTGGAGGGTGAATCGAAGAAGCAGAAGAAGGAGAAGGAGAAGGTGAAGTCTGCAGGGTGAATCAGAAGAAGCAGGAGAAGGAGAAGGAGAAGTTGAAGTCAGGAGGGTGAATCAGAAGAAGCAGAAGAAGGAGAAGGAGAAGGTGAAGCCTGGAGGGTGAATCAGAGGAATCAGAAGAAGGAGAAGGCGATGGTGAAGTCTGGAGGGTGAATCCGAAGAAGTAGAAGAAGGAGAAGGAGAAGGTGAAGTCAGGAGGGTGAATCAGAAGAATTAGAAGAAGGAGAAGGAGAAGGTGAAGTCTGGAGGGTGAATCAGAAGAAGCAGAAGAAGGAGAAGGAGAAGGTGAAGTCAGGAGGGTGAATCAGAAGAATCAGAAGAAGGAGAAGGAGAAGGTGAAGTCTGGAGGCTGAATCTGAGGAAGCAGAAGATGGAGAAGGCGAAGGTGAAGTCTGGAGGGTGAATCAGAAGAAGCAGAAGAAGGAGAAGGTGAAGTCTGGAGGGTGAAGCAGAAGAAGTAGAAGAAGGAGAAGAAGAAGGTGAAGTATGGAGGGTGAATCAGAGGAAGCAGAAGAAGGAGAAGGTGAAGTCAGGAGGGTGAAGCAGAAGAAGTAGAAGAAGGAGAAGGAGAAGGTGAAGTCAGGAGGGTGAATCAGAAGAAGTAGAAGAAGGAGAAGGAGAAGGTGAAGTCTGGAGGGTGAATCAGAAGAAATTGAAGAAGGAGAAGGAGAAGGTGAAGTCAGGAGGGTGAATCAGAGGAAGCAGAAGAAGGAGAAGGAGAAGGTGAACTCTGGAGGGTGAATCACAAGAAGTAGAAGAAGGAGAAGGAGAAGGTGAAGTCTGGAGGGTGAATCAGAAGAAGTAGAAGAAGGAGAAGGAGAAGGTGAAGTCTGGAGGGTGAATCAGAAGAAGCAGAAGAAGGAGAAGGAGATGGTGAAGTCTGGAGGGTGAATCAGAAGAAGCAGAAGAAGGAGAAGGAGAAGGTGAAGTCTGGAGGGTGAATCAGAAGAGGCAGAAGAAGGAGAAGGAGAAGGTGAAGTCTGGAGGGTGAATCAGAAGAAGCAGAAGAAGGAGAAGGAGAAGGTGAAGTCAGGAGGGTGAATCAGAAGAAGTAGAAGAAGGAGAAGGAGAAGGTGAAGGCAGGAGGGTGAATCAGAGGAAGCAGAAGAAGGAGAAGGAGAAGGTGAAGTCTGGAGGGTGAATCTAAAGAAGGAGAAGAAGGAGAAGGAGAAGGTGAAGTCTGGAGGGTGAATCAGAAAAGGGAGAAGAAGGAGAAGGCGAAGGTGAGGTCAGGAGAGTGAAGCAGAAGAAGCAGAAGAAGGAGAAGGAGAAGGTGAAGTCTGGAGGGTGAATCAGAAGAAGCAGAAGAAGGAGAAGGAGAAGGTGAAGTCTGGAGGGTGAATCAGAGGAAGCAGAAGAAGGAGAAGGAGAAGGTGAAGTCAGGAGGGTGAAGCAGAAGAAGTAGAAGAAGGAGAAGGAGAAGGTGAAGTCTGGAGGGTGAATCAGAAGAAGCAGAAGAAGGAGAAGGAGAAGGTGAAGTCTGGAGGGTGAATGAGAGGAAGCAGAAGAAGGAGAAGGAGAAGGTGAAGTCTGGAGGGTGAATCAGAAGAAGTAGAAGAAGGAGAAGGAGAAGGTGAAGTCTGGAGGGTGAATCAGAGGAAGCAAAAGAAGGAGATGGCGAAGGTGAAGTCTGGAGGGTGAATCGAAGAAGCAGAAGAAGGAGAAGGAGAAGGTGAAGTCTGGAGGGTGAAGCAGAAGAGGTAGAAGAAGGAGAAGGAGAAGGTGAAGTCTGGAGGGTGAATCAGAGGAAGCAGAAGAAGGAGAATGAGAAGGTGAAGTCAGGAGTGTGAAGCTGAAGAAGTAGAGAAGGAGAAGGTGAAGTCAGGAGTGTGAATCAGAAGAAGCAGAAGAAGTAGAAGGAGAAGGTGAAGTCTGGAGGGTGAATCAGAAGAAGTAGAAGAAGGAGAAGGAGAAGGTGAAGTCTGGAGGGTGTAGCAGAAGAAGCAAAAGAAGGAGAAGGAGAAGGTGAAGTCAGGAGCGTGAATCAGAAGAAGCAGAAGAAGGAGAAGGAGAAGGTGAAGTCTGGAGGGTGAATCAGAAGAAGCAGAAGAAGGAGAAGGTGAAGTCTGGAGGGTGAAGCAGAAGAAGTAGAAGAAGGAGAAGAAGAAGGTGAAGTATGGAGGGTGAATCAGAGGAAGCAGAAGAAGGAGAAGGTGAAGTCAGGAGGGTGAAGCAGAAGAAGTAGAAGAAGGAGAAGGAGAAGGTGAAGTCAGGAGGGTGAATCAGAAGAAGTAGAGGAAGGAGAAGGAGAAGGTGAAGTCTGGAGGGTGAATCAGAAGAAATTGAAGAAGGAGAAGGAGAAGGTGAAGTCAGGAGGGTGAATCAGAGGAAGCAGAAGAAGGAGAAGGAGAAGGTGAAGTCTGGAGGGTGAATCACAAGAAGTAGAAGAAGGAGAAGGAGAAGGTGAAGTCTGGGGGGTGAATCAGAAGAAGTAGAAGAAGGAGAAGGAGAAGGTGAAGTCTGGAGGGTGAATCAGAAGAAGCAGAAGAAGGAGAAGGAGATGGTGAAGTCTGGAGGGTGAATCAGAAGAAGCAGAAGAAGGAGAAGGAGAAGGTGAAGTCTGGAGGGTGAATCAGAAGAGGCAGAAGAAGGAGAAGGAGAAGGTGAAGTCTGGAGGGTGAATCAGAAGAAGCAGAAGAAGGAGAAGGAGAAGGTGAAGTCAGGAGGGTGAATCAGAAGAAGTAGAAGAAGGAGAAGGAGAAGGTGAAGGCAGGAGGGTGAATCAGAGGAAGCAGAAGAAGGAGAAGGAGAAGGTGAAGTCTGGAGGGTGAATCTAAAGAAGGAGAAGAAGGAGAAGGAGAAGGTGAAGTCTGGAGGGTGAATCAGAAAAGGGAGAAGAAGGAGAAGGCGAAGGTGAGGTCAGGAGGGTGAAGCAGAAGAAGCAGAAGAAGGAGAAGGAGAAGGTGAAGTCTGGAGGGTGAATCAGAAGAAGCAGAAGAAGGAGAAGGAGAAGGTGAAGTCTGGAGGGTGAATCAGAGGAAGCAGAAGAAGGAGAAGGAGAAGGTGAAGTCAGGAGGGTGAAGCAGAAGAAGCAGAAGAAGGAGAAGGAGAAGGTGAAGTCTGGAGGGTGAATCAGAAGAGGCAGAAGAAGGAGAAGGAGAAGGTGAAGTCTGGAGGGTGAATCAGAAGAAGCAGAAGAAGGAGAAGGAGAAGGTGAAGTCAGGAGGGTGAATCAGAAGAAGTAGAAGAAGGAGAAGGAGAAGGTGAAGGCAGGAGGGTGAATCAGAGGAAGCAGAAGAAGGAGAAGGAGAAGGTGAAGTCTGGAGGGTGAATCTAAAGAAGGAGAAGAAGGAGAAGGAGAAGGTGAAGTCTGGAGGGTGAATCAGAAAAGGGAGAAGAAGGAGAAGGCGAAGGTGAGGTCAGGAGGGTGAAGCAGAAGAAGCAGAAGAAGGAGAAGGAGAAGGTGAAGTCTGGAGGGTGAATCAGAAGAAGCAGAAGAAGGAGAAGGAGAAGGTGAAGTCTGGAGGGTGAATCAGAGGAAGCAGAAGAAGGAGAAGGAGAAGGTGAAGTCAGGAGGGTGAAGCAGAAGAAGTAGAAGAAGGAGAAGGAGAAGGTGAAGTCTGGAGGGTGAATCAGAAGAAGCAGAAGAAGGAGAAGGAGAAGGTGAAGTCTGGAGGGTGAATGAGAGGAAGCAGAAGAAGGAGAAGGAGAAGGTGAAGTCTGGAGGGTGAATCAGAAGAAGTAGAAGAAGGAGAAGGAGAAGGTGAAGTCTGGAGGGTGAATCAGAGGAAGCAAAAGAAGGAGATGGCGAAGGTGAAGTCTGGAGGGTGAATCGAAGAAGCAGAAGAAGGAGAAGGAGAAGGTGAAGTCTGGAGGGTGAAGCAGAAGAGGTAGAAGAAGGAGAAGGAGAAGGTGAAGTCTGGAGGGTGAATCAGAGGAAGCAGAAGAAGGAGAATGAGAAGGTGAAGTCAGGAGTGTGAAGCTGAAGAAGTAGAGAAGGAGAAGGTGAAGTCAGGAGTGTGAATCAAAAGAAGCAGAAGAAGTAGAAGGAGAAGGTGAAGTCTGGAGGGTGAATCAGAAGAAGAAGAAGAAGGAGAAGGAGAAGGTGAAGTCTGGAGGGTGTAGCAGAAGAAGCAAAAGAAGGAGAAGGAGAAGGTGAAGTCAGGAGCGTGAATCAGAAGAAGCAGAAGAAGGAGAAGGAGAAGGTGAAGTCTGGAGGGTGAATCAGAAGAAGTAGAAGAAGGAGAAGGAGAAGGTGAAGTCTGGAGGGTGAAGCAGAAGAAGTAGAAGAAGGAGAAGGAGAAGGTGAAGTCAGGAGGGTGAATCAGAAGAAGTCGAAGAAGGAGAAGGAGAAGGTGAAGTTAGGAGGGTGAATCAGAAGAAGCAGAAAAAGGAGAAGGAGAAGGTGAAGTCTGGAGGGTGAGTCAGAAGAGGTAGAAGAAGGAGAAGGAGATGGTGAAGTCTGGAGGGTGAAGCAGAAGAAGCAGAAGAAGGAGAAGGAGAAGGTGAAGTCTGGAGGGTGAATGAGAGGAAGCAGAAGAAGGAGAAGGAGAAGGTGAAGTCTGGAGGGTGAATCAGAAGAAGTAGAAGAAGGAGAAGGAGAAGGTGAAGTCTGGAGGGTGAATCAGAGGAAGCAAAAGAAGGAGATGGCGAAGGTGAAGTCTGGAGGGTGAATCGAAGAAGCAGAAGAAGGAAAAGGAGAAGGTGAAGTCTGCAGGGTGAATCAGAAGAAGCAGGAGAAGGAGAAGGAGAAGTTGAAGTCAGGAGGGTGAATCAGAAGAAGCAGAAGAAGGAGAAGGAGAAGGTGAAGCCTGGAGGGTGAATCAGAGGAATCAGAAGAAGGAGAAGGCGATGGTGAAGTCTGGAGGGTGAATCAGAAGAAGTAGAAGAAGGAGAAGGAGAAGGTGAAGTCAGGAGGGTGAATCAGAAGAATTAGAAGAAGGAGAAGGAGAAGGTGAAGTCTGGAGGGTGAATCAGAAGAAGCAGAAGAAGGAGAAGGAGAAGGTGAAGTCAGGAGGGTGAATCAGAAGAATCAGAAGAAGGAGAAGGAGAAGGTGAAGTCTGGAGGTTGAATCTGAGGAAGCAGAAGATGGAGAAGGCGAAGGTGAAGTCTGGAGGGTGAATCAGAGGAAGCAGAAGAAGGAGAAGGTGAAGTCAGGAGGGTGAAGCAGAAGAAGTAGAAGAAGGAGAAGGAGAAGGTGAAGTCAGGAGGGTGAATCAGAAGAAGTAGAAGAAGGAGAAGGAGAAGGTGAAGTCTGGAGGGTGAATCAGAAGAAATTGAAGAAGGAGAAGGAGAAGTTGAAGTCAGGAGGGTGAATCAGAGGAAGCAGAAGAAGGAGAAGGAGAAGGTGAAGTCTGGAGGGTGAATCAGAAGAAGTAGAAGAAGGAGAAGGAGAAGGTGAAGTCTGGAGGGTGAATCAGAAGAAGTAGAAGAAGGAGAAGGAGAAGGTGAAGTCTGGAGGGTGAATCAGAAGAAGCAGAAGAAGGAGAAGGAGATGGTGAAGTCTGGAGGGTGAATCAGAAGAAGCAGAAGAAGGAGAAGGAGAAGGTGAAGTCTGGAGGGTGAATCAGAAGAAGCAGAAGAAGGAGAAGGAGAAGGTGAAGTCTGGAGGGTGAATCAGAAGAAGCAGAAGAAGGAGAAGGAGAAGGTGAAGTCAGGAGGGTGAATCAGAAGAAGTAGAAGAAGGAGAAGGAGAAGGTGAAGGCAGTAGGGTGAATCAGAGGAAGCAGAAGAAGGAGAAGGAGAAGGTGAAGTCTGGAGGGTGAATCTAAAGAAGGAGAAGAAGGAGAAGGAGAAGGTGAAGTCTGGAGGGTGAATCAGAAGAGGGAGAAGAAGGAGAAGGCGAAGGTGAGGTCAGGAGGGTGAAGCAGAAGAAGCAGAAGAAGGAGAAGGAGAAGGTGAAGTCTGGAGGGTGAATCAGAAGAAGCAGAAGAAGGAGAAGGAGAAGGTGAAGTCTGGAGGGTGAATCAGAGGAAGCAGAAGAAGGAGAAGGAGAAGGTGAAGTCAGGAGGGTGAAGCAGAAGAAGTAGAAGAAGGAGAAGGAGAAGGTGAAGTCTGGAGGGTGAATCAGAAGAAGCAGAAGAAGGAGAAGGAGAAGGTGAAGTCTGGAGGGTGAATCAGAGGAAGCAAAAGAAGGAGATGGCGAAGGTGAAGTCTGGAGGGTGAATCGAAGAAGCAGAAGAAGGAGAAGGAGAAGGTGAAGTCTGGAGGGTGAAGCAGAAGAGGTAGAAGAAGGAGAAGGAGAAGGAGAAGTCTGGAGGGTGAATCAGAGGAAGCAGAAGAAGGAGAAGGAGAAGGTGAAGTCAGGAGGGTGAAGCTGAAGAAGTAGAGAAGGAGAAGGTGAAGTCAGGAGTGTGAATCAGAAGAAGCAGAAGAAGTAGAAGGAGAAGGTGAAGTCTGGAGGGTGAATCAGAAGAAGTAGAAGAAGGAGAAGAAGAAGGTGAAGTCTGGAGGGTGTAGCAGAAGAAGCAAAAGAAGGAGAAGGAGAAGGTGAAGTCAGGAGCGTGAATCAGAAGAAGCAGAAGAAGGAGAAGGGGAAGGTGAAGTCTGGAGGGTGAATCAGAAGAAGTAGAAGAAGGAGAAGGAGAAGGTGAAGTCTGGAGGGTGAAGCAGAAGAAGTAGAAGAAGGAGAAGGAGAAGGTGAAGTCAGGAGGGTGAATCAGAAGAAGTCGAAGAAGGAGAAGGAGAAGGTGAAGGCAGGAGGGTGAATCAGAGGAAGCAGAACAAGGAGAAGGAGAAGGTGAAGTCTGGAGGGTGAATCTAAAGAAGGAGAAGAAGGAGAAGGAGAAGGTGAAGTCTGGAGGGTGAATCAGAAGAGGGAGAAGAAGAAGAAGGCGAAGGTGAAGTCTGGAGGGTGAATCAGAAGAAGCAGAAGAAGGAGAAGGAGAAGGTGAAGTCTGGAGGGTGAATCAGAAGAAGCAGAAGAAGGAGAAGGAGAAGGTGAAGTCAGGAGGGTGAATCAGAAGAAGTAGAAGAAGGAGAAGGAGAAGGTGAAGTCTGGAGGGTGAAGCAGAAGAAGTAGAAGAAGGAGAAGGAGAAGGTGAAGTCAGGAGGGTGTATCAGAAGAAGTCGAAGAAGGAGAAGGAGAAGGTGAAGTCTGAAGGGTGAGTCAGAAGAAGGAGAAGAAGGAGAAGGAGAAGGTGAAGTCTGGAGGGTGAATCAGAAGAGGGAGAAGAAGGAGAAGGCGAAGGTGAGGTCAGGAGGGTGAAGCAGAAGAAGCAGAAGAAGGAGAAGGAGAAGGCGAAGTCTGGAGGGTGAATCAGAAGAAGCAGAAGAAGGAGAAGGAGAAGGTGAAGTCTGGAGGGTGAATCAGAGGAACCAGAAGTAGGAGAAGGAGAAGGTGAAGTCAGGAGGGTGAAGCAGAAGAAGTAGAAGAAGGAGAAGGAGAAGGTGAAGTCTGGAGGGTGAATCAGAAGAAGCAGAAGAAGGAGAAGGTGAAGGTGAAGTCTGGAGGGTGAATGAGAGGAAGCAGAAGAAGGAGAAGGAGAAGGTGAAGTCTGGAGGGTGAATCAGAAGAAGTAGAAGAAGGAGAAGTAGAAGGTGAAGTCTGGAGGGTGAATCAGAGGAAGCAAAAGAAGGAGATGGCGAAGGTGAAGTCTGGAGGGTGAATCGAAGAAGCAGAAGAAGGAGAAGGAGAAGGTGAAGTCTGGAGGGTGAAGCAGAAGAGGTAGAAGAAGGAGAAGGAGAAGGTGAAGTCTGGAGGGTGAATCAGAGGAAGCAGAAGAAGGAGAATGAGAAGGTGAAGTCAGGAGGGTGAAGCTGAAGAAGTAGAGAAGGAGAAGGTGAAGTCAGGAGTGTGAATTAGAAGAAGCAGAAGAAGTAGAAGGAGAAGGTGAAGTCTGGAGGGCGAATCAGAAGAAGTAGAAGAAGGAGAAGGAGAAGGTGAAGTCTGGAGGGTGTAGCAGAAGAAGCAAAAGAAGGAGAAGGAGAAGGTGAAGTCAGGAGCGTGAATCAGAAGAAGCAGAAGAAGGAGAAGGAGAAGGTGAAGTCTGGAGGGTGAATCAGAAGAAGTAGAAGAAGGAGAAGGAGAAGGTGAAGTCTGGAGGGTGAAGCAGAAGAAGTAGAAGAAGGAGAAGGAGAAGGTGAAGTCAGGAGGGTGAATCAGAAGAAGTCGAAGAAGGAGAAGGAGAAGGTGAAGTTAGGAGGGTGAATCAGAAGAAGCAGAAAAAGGAGAAGGAGAAGGTGAAGTCTGGAGGGTGAGTCAGAAGAGGTAGAAGAAGGAGAAGGAGATGGTGAAGTCTGGAGGGTGAAGCAGAAGAAGCAGAAGAAGGAGAAGGAGAAGGTGAAGTCTGGAGGGTGAATGAGAGGAAGCAGAAGAAGGAGAAGGAGAAGGTGAAGTCTGGAGGGTGAATCAGAGGAAGCAAAAGAAGGAGATGGCGAAGGTGAAGTCTGGAGGGTGAATCGAAGAAGCAGAAGAAGGAAAAGGAGAAGGTGAAGTCTGCAGGGTGAATCAGAAGAAGCAGGAGAAGGAGAAGGAGAAGTTGAAGTCAGGAGGGTGAATCAGAAGAAGCAGAAGAAGGAGAAGGAGAAGGTGAAGCCTGGAGGGTGAATCAGAGGAATCAGAAGAAGGAGAAGGCGATGGTGAAGTCTGGAGGGTGAATCAGAAGAAGTAGAAGAAGGAGAAGGAGAAGGTGAAGTCAGGAGGGTGAATCAGAAGAATTAGAAGAAGGAGAAGGAGAAGGTGAAGTCTGGAGGGTGAATCAGAAGAAGCAGAAGAAGGAGAAGGAGAAGGTGAAGTCAGGAGGGTGAATCAGAAGAATCAGAAGAAGGAGAAGGAGAAGGTGAAGTCTGGAGGTTGAATCTGAGGAAGCAGAAGATGGAGAAGGCGAAGGTGAAGTCTGGAGGGTGAATCAGAAGAAGCAGAAGAAGGAGAAGGTGAAGTCTGGAGGGTGAAGCAGAAGAAGTAGAAGAAGGAGAAGAAGAAGGTGAAGGAAGGAGGGTGAATCAGAGGAAGCAGAAGAAGGAGAAGGTGAAGTCAGGAGGGTGAAGCAGAAGAAGTAGAAGAAGGAGAAGGAGAAGGTGAAGTCAGGAGGGTGAATCAGAAGAAGTAGAAGAAGGAGAAGGAGAAGGTGAAGTCTGGAGGGTGAATCAGAAGAAATTGAAGAAGGAGAAGGAGAAGGTGAAGTCAGGAGGGTGAATCAGAGGAAGCAGAAGAAGGAGAAGGAGAAGGTGAAGTCTGGAGGGTGAATCAGAAGAAGTAGAAGAAGGAGAAGGAGAAGGTGAAGTCTGGAGGGTGAATCAGAAGAAGTAGAAGAAGGAGAAGGAGAAGGTGAAGTCTGGAGGGTGAATCAGAAGAAGCAGAAGAAGGAGAAGGAGATGGTGAAGTCTGGAGGGTGAATCAGAAGAAGCAGAAGAAGGAGAAGGAGAAGGTGAAGTCTGGAGGGTGAATCAGAAGAAGCAGAAGAAGGAGAAGGAGAAGGTGAAGTCTGGAGGGTGAATCAAAAGAAGCAGAAGAAGGAGAAGGAGAAGGTGAAGTCAGGAGGGTGAATCAGAAGAAGTAGAAGAAGGAGATGGAGAAGGTGAAGGCAGGAGGGTGAATCAGAGGAAGCAGAAGAAGGAGAAGGAGAAGGTGAAGTCTGGAGGGTGAATCTAAAGAAGGAGAAGAAGGAGAAGGAGAAGGTGAAGTCTGGAGGGTGAATCAGAAGAGGGAGAAGAAGGAGAAGGCGAAGGTGAGGTCAGGAGGGTGAAGCAGAAGAAGCAGAAGAAGGAGAAGGAGAAGGTGAAGTCTGGAGGGTGAATCAGAAGAAGCAGAAGAAGGAGAAGGAGAAGGTGAAGTCTGGAGGGTGAATCAGAGGAAGCAGAAGAAGGAGAAGGAGAAGGTGAAGTCAGGAGGGTGAAGCAGAAGAAGTAGAAGAAGGAGAAGGAGAAGGTGAAGTCTGGAGGGTGAATCAGAAGAAGCAGAAGAAAGAGAAGGAGAAGGTGAAGTCTGGAGGGTGAATGAGAGGAAGCAGAAGAAGGAGAAGGAGAAGGTGAAGTCTGGAGGGTGAATCAGAAGAAGTAGAAGAAGGAGAAGGAGAAGGTGAAGTCTGGAGGGTGAATCAGAGGAAGCAAAAGAAGGAGATGGCGAAGGTGAAGTCTGGAGGGTGAATCGAAGAAGCAGAAGAAGGAGAAGGAGAAGGTGAAGTCTGGAGGGTGAAGCAGAAGAGGTAGAAGAAGGAGAAGGAGAAGGTGAAGTCTGGAGGGTGAATCAGAGGAAGCAGAAGAAGGAGAATGAGAAGGTGAAGTCAGGAGGGTGAAGCTGAAGAAGTAGAGAAGGAGAAGGTGAAGTCAGGAGTGTGAATCAGAAGAAGCAGAAGAAGTAGAAGGAGAAGGTGAAGTCTGGAGGGTGAATCAGAAGAAGTAGAAGAAGGAGAAGGAAAAGGTGAAGTCTGGAGGGTGTAGCAGAAGAAGCAAAAGAAGGAGAAGGAGAAGGTGAAGTCAGGAGCGTGAATCAGAAGAAGCAGAAGAAGGAGAAGGAGAAGGTGAAGTCTGGAGGGTGAATCAGAAGAAGTAGAAGAAGGAGAAGGAGAAGGTGAAGTCTGGAGGGTGAAGCAGAAGAAGTAGAAGAAGGAGAAGGAGAAGGTGAAGTCAGGAGGGTGTATCAGAAGAAGTCGAAGAAGGAGAAGGAGAAGGTGAAGTTAGGAGGGTGAATCAGAAGAAGCAGAAAAAGGAGAAGGAGAAGGTGAAGTCTGGAGGGTGAGTCAGAAGAGGTAGAAGAAGGAGAAGGAGATGGTGAAGTCTGGAGGGTGAAGCAGAAGAAGCAGAAGAAGGAGAAGGAGAAGGTGAAGTCAGGAGGGTGAATCAGAAGACGCAGAAGAAGGAGAAGGAGAAGGTGAAGGCAGGAGGGTGAATCAGAGGAAGCAGAAGAAGGAGAAGGTGAAGTCTGGAGGGTGAATCTAAAGAAGGAGAAGAAGGAGAAGGAGAAGGTGAAGTCTGGAGGGTGAATCAGAAGAGGGAGAAGAAGGAGAAGGCGAAGGTGAAGTCTGGAGGGTGAATCAGAAGAAGCAGAAGAAGGAGAAGGAGAAGGTGAAGTCTGGAGGGTGAATCAGAAGAAGCAGAAGAAGGAGAAGGAGAAGGTGAAGTCAGGAGGGTGAATCAGAAGAAGTAGAAGAAGGAGAAGGAGAAGGTGAAGGCAGGAGGGTGAATCAGAGGAAGCAGAAGAAGGAGAAGGAGAAGGTGAAGTCTGGAGGGTGAATCTAACGAAGGAGAAGAAGGAGAAGGAGAAGGTGAAGTCTGGAGGGTGAATCAGAAGAGGGAGAAGAAGGAGAAGGCGAAGGTGAGGTCAGGAGGGTGAAGCAGAAGAAGCAGAAGAAGGAGAAGGAGAAGGTGAAGTCTGGAGGGTGAATCAGAAGAAGAAGAAGAAGGAGAAGGAGAAGGTGAAGTCTGGAGGGTGAATCAGAGGAAGCAGAAGAAGGAGAAGGAGAAGGTGACGTCAGGAGGGTGAAGCAGAAGAAGTAGAAGAAGGAGAAGGAGAAGGTGAACTCAGGAGGGTGAATCAGAAGAAGCAGAAGAAGGAGAAGGAGAAGGTGAAGTCTGGAGGGTGAATGAGAGGAAGCAGAAGAAGGAGAAGGAGAAGGTGAAGTCTGGAGGGTGAATCAGAGGGAGCAAAAGAAGGAGATGGCGAAGGTGAAGTCTGGAGGGTGAATCGAAGAAGCAGAAGAAGGAGAAGGAGAAGGTGAAGTCTGCAGGGTGAATCAGAAGAAGCAGGAGAAGGAGAAGGAGAAGTTGAAGTCAGGAGGGTGAATCAGAAGAAGCAGAAGAAGGAGAAGGAGAAGGTGAAGCCTGGAGGGTGAATCAGAGGAATCAGAAGAAGGAGAGGGCGATGGTGAAGTCTGGAGGGTGAATCAGAAGAAGTAGAAGAAGGAGAAGGAGAAGGTGAAGTCAGGAGGGTGAATCAGAAGAATTAGAAGAAGGAGAAGGAGAAGGTGAAGTCTGGAGGGTGAATCAGAAGAAGCAGAAGAAGGAGAAGGAGAAGGTGAAGTCAGGAGGGTGAATCAGAAGAATCAGAAGAAGGAGAAGGAGAAGGTGAAGTCTGGAGGTTGAATCTGAGGAAGCAGAAGATGGAGAAGGCGAAGGTGAAGTCTGGAGGGTGAATCAGAAGAAGCAGAAGAAGGAGAAGGTGAAGTCTGGAGGGTGAAGCAGAAGAAGTAGAAGAAGGAGAAGAAGAAGGTGAAGTATGGAGGGTGAATCAGAGGAAGCAGAAGAAGGAGAAGGTGAAGTCAGGAGGGTGAAGCAGAAGAAGTAGAAGAAGGAGAAGGAGAAGGTGAAGTCAGGAGGGTGAATCAGAAGAAGTAGAAGAAGGAGAAGGAGAAGGTGAAGTCTGGAGGGTGAATCAGAAGAAATTGAAGAAGGAGAAGGAGAAGGTGAAGTCAGGAGGGTGAATCAGAGGAAGCAGAAGAAGGAGAAGGAGAAGGTGAAGTCTGGAGGGTGAATCAGAAGAAGTAGAAGAAGGAGAAGGAGAAGGTGAAGTCCGGAGGGTGAATCAGAAGAAGTAGAAGAAGGAGAAGGAGAAGGTGAAGTCTGGAGGGTGAATCAGAAGAAGCAGAAGAAGGAGAAGGAGATGGTGAAGTCTGGAGGGTGAATCAGAAGAAGCAGAAGAAGGAGAAGGAGAAGGTGAAGTCTGGAGGGTGAATCAGAAGAAGCAGAAGAAGGAGAAGGAGAAGGTGAAGTCTGGAGGGTGAATCAGACGAAGTAGAAGAAGGAGAAGGAGAAGGTGAAGTCAGGAGGGTGAATCAGAAGAAGTAGAAGAAGGAGAAGGAGAAGGTGAAGGCAGGAGGGTGAATCAGAGGAAGCAGAAGAAGGAGAAGGAGAAGGTGAAGTCTGGAGGGTGAATCTAAAGAAGGAGAAGAAGGAGAAGGAGAAGGTGAAGTCTGGAGGGTGAATCAGAAGAGGGAGAAGAAGGAGAAGGCGAAGGTGAGGTCAGGAGGGTGAAGCAGAAGAAGCAGAAGAAGGAGAAGGAGAAGGTGAAGTCTGGAGGGTGAATCAGAAGAAGCAGAAGAAGGAGAAGGAGAAGGTGAAGTCTGGAGGGTGAATCAGAGGAAGCAAAAGAAGGAGATGGCGAAGGTGAAGTCTGGAGGGTGAATCGAAGAAGCAGAAGAAGGAGAAGGAGAAGGTGAAGTCTGGAGGGTGAAGCAGAAGAGGTAGAAGAAGGAGAAGGAGAAGGTGAAGTCTGGAGGGTGAATCAGAGGAAGCAGAAGAAGGAGAATGAGAAGGTGAAGTCAGGAGGGTGAAGCTGAAGAAGTAGAGAAGGAGAAGGTGAAGTCAGTAGTGTGAATCAGAAGAAGCAGAAGAAGTAGAAGGAGAAGGTGAAGTCTGGAGGGTGAATCAGAAGAAGTAGAAGAAGGAGAAGGAGAAGGTGAAGTCTGGAGGGTGTAGCAGAAGAAGCAAAAGAAGGAGAAGGAGAAGGTGAAGTCAGGAGCGTGAATCAGAAGAAGCAGAAGAAGGAGAAGGAGAAGGTGAAGTCTGGAGGGTGAATCAGAAGAAGTAGAAGAAGGAGAAGGAGAAGGTGAAGTCTGGAGGGTGAAGCAGATGAAGTAGAAGAAGGAGAAGGAGAAGGTGAAGTCAGGAGGGTGAATCAGAAGAAGTCGAAGAAGGAGAAGGAGAAGGTGAAGTTAGGAGGGTGAATCAGAAGAAGCAGAAAAAGGAGAAGGAGAAGGTGAAGTCTGGAGGGTGAGTCAGAAGAGGTAGAAGAAGGAGAAGGAGATGGTGAAGTCTGGAGGGTGAAGCAGAAGAAGCAGAAGAAGGAGAAGGAGAAGGTGAAGTCAGGAGGGTGAATCAGAAGACGCAGAAGAAGGAGAAGGAGAAGGTGAAGTCTGGAGGGTGAATCAGAAGAAGTAGAAGAAGGAGAAGGAGAAGGTGAAGTCTGGAGGGTGAATCAGAAGAGGTAGAAGAAGGAGAAGGAGAAGGTGAAGTCTGGAGGGTGAATCAGAGGAAGCAGAAGAAGGAGAAGGCGAAGGTGAAGTCTGGAGGGTGAATCAGAAGAAGCAGAAGAAGGAGAAGGAGAAGGTGAAGTCTGGAGGGTGAAGCAGAAGAAGTAGAAGAAGGAGAAGGAGAAGGTGAAGTCTGGAGGGTGAAGCAGAAGAAGTAGAAGAAGGAGAAGGAGAAGGTGAAGTCAGGAGGGTGAATCAGAAGAAGTGGAAGAAGGAGAAGGAGAAGGTGAAGTTAGGAGTGTGAATCAGAAGAAGCAGAAAAAGGAGAAGGAGAAGGTGAAGTCTGGAGGGTGAATCAGAAGAAGTAGAAGAAGGAGAAGGAGATGGTGAAGTCTGGAGGGTGAAGCAGAAGAAGCAGAAGAAGGAGAAGGAGAAGGTGAAGTCAGGAGGGTGAATCAGAAGACGCAGAAGAAGGAGAAGGAGAAGGTGAAGTCTGGAGGGTGAATCAGAAGAAGTAGAAGAAGGAGAAGGAGAAGGTGAGGTCTGGAGGGTGAATCAGAAGGAGTAGAAGAAGGAGAAGGAGAAGGTGAAGTCTGGAGGGTGAATCAGAAGAAGCAGAAGAAGGAGAAGGAGAAGGTGAAGTCTGGAGGGTGAATCAGAAGAAGTAGAAGAAGGAGAAGGAGAAGGTGAAGTCTGAATGGTGAATCAGAAGGAGTAGAAGAAGGAGAAGGAGAAGGTGAAGTCTGGAGGGTGAATCAGAGGAAGCAGAAGAAGGAGATGGCGAAGGTGAAGTCTGGAGGGTGAATCAGAAGAAGTAGAAGAAGGAGAAAGAGAAGGTGAAGTCTGGAGGGCGAATCAGAAGAAGCAGAAGAAGGAGAAGGAGAAGGTGAAGTCTGGAGGGTGAATCAGAGGAAGCAGAAGAAGGAGAAGGAGAAGGTTAAGTCTGGAGGGTGAATCAGAAGAAGTTGAAGAAGGAGAAGGAGAAGGTGAAGTCTGGAGGGTGAATCAGAGGAAGCAGAAGAAGGAGATGGCGAAGGTGAAGTCTGGAGGGTGAATCGAAGAAGCAGAAGAAGGAGAAGGAAAGGTGAAGTCTGGAGGGTGAACCAGAAGAAGTAGAAGAAGGAGAAGGAGAAGGTGAAGTCTGGAGGGCGAATCAGAAGAAGCAGAGAAGGGAGAAGGAGAAGGTGAAGTCTGGAGGGTGAATCAGAGGAAGCAGAAGAAGGAGAAGGAGATGGTGAAGTCAGGAGGGTGAAGCAGAAGAAGTAGAAGAAGGAGAAGGAGAAGGTGAACTCAGGAGGGTGAATCAGAAGAAGTAGAAGAAGGAGAAGGCGAAGGTAAAGTCTGGAGGGTGAATCAGAAGAAGCAGAAGAAGGAGAAGGAGAAGGTGAAGTCTGGAGGGTGAATCAGAAGAAGTAGAAGAAGGAGAAAGAGAAGGTGAAGTCTGGAGGGTGAATCAGAAGAAGCAGAAGAAGGAAAAGGAGAAGGTGAAGTCTGGAGGGTGAATCAGAAGAAGCAGAAGAAGGAGAAGGAGAAGGTGAAGTCTGGAGGGTGAATCAGAGGAAGCAGAAGAAGGAGATGGCGAAGGTGAAGTCTGGAGGGTGAATCGAAGAAGCAGAAGAAGGAGAAGGAGAAGGTGAAGTCTGGAGGTTGAAGCAGAAGAAGTAGAAGAAGGAGAAGGAGAGGGTGAAGTCTGAAGGGTGAATCAGTGGAAGCAGAAGAAGGAGAAGGAGAAGGTGAAGTCAGGAGGGTGAAGCTGAAGAAGTAGAAGAAGGAGAAGGTGAAGTCAGGAGGGTGAATCAGAAGAAGCAGAAGAAGGAGAAGGAGAAGGTGAAGTCTGGAGGGTGAATCAGAAGAAGTACAAGAAGGAGAAGGAGAAGGTGAAGTCTGGAGGGTTTAGCAGAAGAGGCAGAAGAAGGAGAAGGAGAAGGTGATGTCAGGAGGGTGAATCAGAAGAAGTAGAAGGAGAAGGAGAAGGTGAAGTCAGGAGGGTGAATCAGAAGAAGCAGAAAAAGGAGAAGGAGAAGTTGAAGTCTGGAGGGTGAATCAGAAGAAGTAGAAGAAGGAGAAGGAGTTGGTGAAGTCTGGAGGGTGAAGCAGAAGAAGCAGAAGAAGGAGAAGGAGAAGGTGAAGTCAGGAGGGAGAATCAGAAGAAGCAGAAGAAGGAGAAGGAGAAGGTGAAGTCTGGAGGGTGAATCAAAAGAAGCAGAAGAAGGAGAAGGAGAAGGTGAAGTCAGGAGGGTCAATCAGAAGTAGTAGAAGAAGGAGAAGGTGAAGTCAGGAGGGTGAATCAGAAGAAGCAGAAGAAGGAGAAGGAGAAGGTGAAGTCTGGAGGGTGAAGCAGAAGAAGCAGAAGAAGGAGAAGGAGAAGGTGAAGACTGGAGGGTGAATCAGAACAAGTAGAAGAAGGAGAAGGAGAAGGTGAAGTCTGGAGGGTGAATGAGAAGAAGTAGAAGAAGAAGGAGAAGGTGAAGTCTGGAGGGTGAACCAGAAGAAGCAGGAGAAGGAGAAGGTGAAGTCAGGAGGGTGAATCAGAAGAAGCAGAAGAAGGAGAAGGAGAAGGTGAAGCCTGAAGGGTGAATCAGAAGAAGCAGGAGAAGGAGAAGGTGAAGTCAGGAGGGTGAATCAGAAGAAGCAGAAGAAGGAGAAGGAGAAGGTGAAGTCTGGAGGGTGAATCAGAAGAAGTACAAGAAGGAGAAGGAGAAGGTGAAGTCTGGAGGGTTTAGCAGAAGAGGCAGAAGAAGGAGAAGGAGAAGGTGAAGTCAGGAGGGTGAATCAGAAAAAGCAGAAAAAGGAGAAGGAGAAGGTGATGTCAGGAGGGTGAATCAGAAGAAGTAGAAGGAGAAGGAGAAGGTGAAGTCAGGAGGGTGAATCAGAAGAACCAGAAAAAGGAGAAGGAGAAGTTGAAGTCTGGAGGGTGAATCAGAAGAAGTAGAAGAAGGAGAAGGAGTTGGTGAAGTCTGGAGGGTGAAGCAGAAGAAGCAGAAGAAGGAGAAGGAGAAGGTGAAGTCAGGAGGGTGAATCAGAAGAAGCAGAAGAAGGAGAAGGAGAAGGTGAAGTCTGGAGGGTGAATCAGAAGAAGCAGAAGAAGAAGAAGGAGAAGGTGAAGTCAGGAGGGTCAATCAGAAGAAGTAGAAGAAGGAGAAGGTGAAGTCAGGCGGGTGAATCAGAAGAAGCAGAAGAAGGAGAAGGAGAAGGTGAAGTCTGGAGGGTGAAGCAGAAGAAGCAGAAGAAGGAGAAGGAGAAGGTGAAGACTGGAGGGTGAATCAGAACAAGTAGAAGAAGGAGAAGGAGAAGGTGAAGTCTGGAGGGTGAATGAGAAGAAGTAGAAGAAGAAGGAGAAGGTGAAGTCTGGAGGGTGAACCAGAAGAAGCAGGAGAAGGAGAAGGTGATGTCAGGAGGGTGAATCAGAAGAAGTAGAAGGAGAAGGAGAAGGTGAAGTCTGGAGGGTGAATCGAAGAAGCAGAAGAAGGAGAAGGAGAAGGTGAAGTCTGGAGGGTGAAGCAGAAGAGGTAGAAGAAGGAGAAGGAGAAGGTGAAGTCTGGAGGGTGAATAAGAGGAAGCAGAAGAAGGAGAATGAGAAGGTGAAGTCAGGAGGGTGAAGCTGAAGAAGTAGAGAAGGAGAAGGTGAAGTCAGGAGTGTGAATCAGAAGAAGCAGAAGAAGTAGAAGGAGAAGGTGAAGTCTGGAGGGTGAATCAGAAGAAGTAGAAGAAGGAGAAGGAGAAGGTGAAGTCTGGAGGGTGTAGCAGAAGAAGCAAAAGAAGGAGAAGGAGAAGGTGAAGTCAGGAGCGTGAATCAGAAGAAGCAGAAGAAGGAGAAGGAGAAGGTGAAGTCTGGAGGGTGAATCAGAAGAAGTAGAAGAAGGAGAAGGAGAAGGTGAAGTCTGGAGGGTGAAGCAGAAGAAGTAGAAGAAGGAGAAGGAGAAGGTGAAGTCAGGAGGGTGAATCAGAAGAAGTCGAAGAAGGAGAAGGAGAAGGTGAAGTTAGGAGGGTGAATCAGAAGAAGCAGAAAAAGGAGAAGGAGAAGGTGAAGTCTGGAGGGTGAGTCAGAAGAGGTAGAAGAAGAGAAGGAGATGGTGAAGTCTGGAGGGTGAAGCAGAAGAAGCAGAAGAAGGAGAAGGAGAAGGTGAAGTCAGGAGGGTGAATCAGAAGACGCAGAAGAAGGAGAAGGAGAAGGTGAAGTCTGGAGGGTGAATCAGAAGAAGTAGAAGAAGGAGAAGGAGAAGGTGAAGTCTGGAGGGTGAATCAGAAGAAGTAGAAGAAGGAGAAGGAGAAGGTGAAGTCTGGAGGGTGAATCAGAGGAAGCAGAAGAAGGAGAAGGCGAAGGTGAAGTCTGGAGGGTGAATCAGAAGAAGCAGAAGAAGGAGAAGGAGAAGGTGAAGTCTGGAGGGTGAAGCAGAAGAAGTAGAAGAAGGAGAAGGAGAAGGTGAGGTCTGGAGGGTGAAGCAGAAGAAGTAGAAGAAGGAGAAGGAGAAGGTGAAGTCAGGAGGGTGAATCAGAAGAAGTGGAAGAAGGAGAAGGAGAAGGTGAAGTTAGGAGTGTGAATCAGAAGAAGCAGAAAAAGGAGAAGGAGAAGGTGAAGTCTGGAGGGTGAATCAGAAGAAGTAGAAGAAGGAGAAGGAGATGGTGAAGTCTGGAGGGTGAAGCAGAAGAAGCAGAAGAAGGAGAAGGAGAAGGTGAAGTCAGGAGGGTGAATCAGAAGACGCAGAAGAAGGAGAAGGAGAAGGTGAAGTCTGGAGGGTGAATCAGAAGAAGCAGAAGAAGGAGAAGGAGAAGGTGAAGTCTGGAGGGTGAATCAGAAGAAGTACAAGAAGGAGAAGGAGAAGGTGAAGTCTGGAGGGTTTAGCAGAAGAGGCAGAAGAAGGAGAAGGAGAAGGTGATGTCAGGAGGGTGAATCAGAAGAAGTAGAAGGAGAAGGAGAAGGTGAAGTCAGGAGGGTGAATCAGAAGAAGCAGAAAAAGGAGAAGGAGAAGTTGAAGTCTGGAGGGTGAATCAGAAGAAGTAGAAGAAGGAGAAGGAGTTGGTGAAGTCTGGAGGGTGAAGCAGAAGAAGCAGAAGAAGGAGAAGGAGAAGGTGAAGTCAGGAGGGAGAATCAGAAGAAGCAGAAGAAGGAGAAGGAGAAGGTGAAGTCTGGAGGGTGAATCAAAAGAAGCAGAAGAAGGAGAAGGAGAAGGTGAAGTCAGGAGGGTCAATCAGAAGTAGTAGAAGAAGGAGAAGGTGAAGTCAGGAGGGTGAATCAGAAGAAGCAGAAGAAGGAGAAGGAGAAGGTGAAGTCTGGAGGGTGAAGCAGAAGAAGCAGAAGAAGGAGAAGGAGAAGGTGAAGACTGGAGGGTGAATCAGAACAAGTAGAAGAAGGAGAAGGAGAAGGTGAAGTCTGGAGGGTGAATGAGAAGAAGTAGAAGAAGAAGGAGAAGGTGAAGTCTGGAGGGTGAACCAGAAGAAGCAGGAGAAGGAGAAGGTGAAGTCAGGAGGGTGAATCAGAAGAAGCAGAAGAAGGAGAAGGAGAAGGTGAAGCCTGAAGGGTGAATCAGAAGAAGCAGGAGAAGGAGAAGGTGAAGTCAGGAGGGTGAATCAGAAGAAGCAGAAGAAGGAGAAGGAGAAGGTGAAGTCTGGAGGGTGAATCAGAAGAAGTACAAGAAGGAGAAGGAGAAGGTGAAGTCTGGAGGGTTTAGCAGAAGAGGCAGAAGAAGGAGAAGGAGAAGGTGAAGTCAGGAGGGTGAATCAGAAAAAGCAGAAAAAGGAGAAGGAGAAGGTGATGTCAGGAGGGTGAATCAGAAGAAGTAGAAGGAGAAGGAGAAGGTGAAGTCAGGAGGGTGAATCAGAAGAACCAGAAAAAGGAGAAGGAGAAGTTGAAGTCTGGAGGGTGAATCAGAAGAAGTAGAAGAAGGAGAAGGAGTTGGTGAAGTCTGGAGGGTGAAGCAGAAGAAGCAGAAGAAGGAGAAGGAGAAGGTGAAGTCAGGAGGGTGAATCAGAAGAAGCAGAAGAAGGAGAAGGAGAAGGTGAAGTCTGGAGGGTGAATCAGAAGAAGCAGAAGAAGAAGAAGGAGAAGGTGAAGTCAGGAGGGTCAATCAGAAGAAGTAGAAGAAGGAGAAGGTGAAGTCAGGCGGGTGAATCAGAAGAAGCAGAAGAAGGAGAAGGAGAAGGTGAAGTCTGGAGGGTGAAGCAGAAGAAGCAGAAGAAGGAGAAGGAGAAGGTGAAGACTGGAGGGTGAATCAGAACAAGTAGAAGAAGGAGAAGGAGAAGGTGAAGTCTGGAGGGTGAATGAGAAGAAGTAGAAGAAGAAGGAGAAGGTGAAGTCTGGAGGGTGAACCAGAAGAAGCAGGAGAAGGAGAAGGTGATGTCAGGAGGGTGAATCAGAAGAAGTAGAAGGAGAAGGAGAAGGTGAAGTCTGGAGGGTGAATCGAAGAAGCAGAAGAAGGAGAAGGAGAAGGTGAAGTCTGGAGGGTGAAGCAGAAGAGGTAGAAGAAGGAGAAGGAGAAGGTGAAGTCTGGAGGGTGAATAAGAGGAAGCAGAAGAAGGACAATGAGAAGGTGAAGTCAGGAGGGTGAAGCTGAAGAAGTAGAGAAGGAGAAGGTGAAGTCAGGAGTGTGAATCAGAAGAAGCAGAAGAAGTAGAAGGAGAAGGTGAAGTCTGGAGGGTGAATCAGAAGAAGTAGAAGAAGGAGAAGGAGAAGGTGAAGTCTGGAGGGTGTAGCAGAAGAAGCAAAAGAAGGAGAAGGAGAAGGTGACGTCAGGAGCGTGAATCAGAAGAAGCAGAAGAAGGAGAAGGAGAAGGTGAAGTCTGGAGGGTGAATCAGAAGAAGTAGAAGAAGGAGAAGGAGAAGGTGAAGTCTGGAGGGTGAAGCAGAAGAAGTAGAAGAAGGAGAAGGAGAAGGTGAAGTCAGGAGGGTGAATCAGAAGAAGTCGAAGAAGGAGAAGGAGAAGGTGAAGTTAGGAGGGTGAATCAGAAGAAGCAGAAAAAGGAGAAGGAGAAGGTGAAGTCTGGAGGGTGAGTCAGAAGAGGTAGAAGAAGAGAAGGAGATGGTGAAGTCTGGAGGGTGAAGCAGAAGAAGCAGAAGAAGGAGAAGGAGAAGGTGAAGTCAGGAGGGTGAATCAGAAGACGCAGAAGAAGGAGAAGGAGAAGGTGAAGTCTGGAGGGTGAATCAGAAGAAGTAGAAGAAGGAGAAGGAGAAGGTGAAGTCTGGAGGGTGAATCAGAAGAAGTAGAAGAAGGAGAAGGAGAAGGTGAAGTCTGGAGGGTGAATCAGAGGAAGCAGAAGAAGGAGAAGGCGAAGGTGAAGTCTGGAGGGTGAATCAGAAGAAGCAGAAGAAGGAGAAGGAGAAGGTGAAGTCTGGAGGGTGAAGCAGAAGAAGTAGAAGAAGGAGAAGGAGAAGGTGAGGTCTGGAGGGTGAAGCAGAAGAAGTAGAAGAAGGAGAAGGAGAAGGTGAAGTCAGGAGGGTGAATCAGAAGAAGTGGAAGAAGGAGAAGGAGAAGGTGAAGTTAGGAGTGTGAATCAGAAGAAGCAGAAAAAGGAGAAGGAGAAGGTGAAGTCTGGAGGGTGAATCAGAAGAAGTAGAAGAAGGAGAAGGAGATGGTGAAGTCTGGAGGGTGAAGCAGAAGAAGCAGAAGAAGGAGAAGGAGAAGGTGAAGTCAGGAGGGTGAATCAGAAGACGCAGAAGAAGGAGAAGGAGAAGGTGAAGTCTGGAGGGTGAATCAGAAGAAGTAGAAGAAGGAGAAGGAGAAGGTGAGGTCTGGAGGGTGAATCAGAAGGAGTAGAAGAAGGAGAAGGAGAAGGTGAAGTCTGGAGGGTGAATCAGAAGAAGCAGAAGAAGGAGAAGGAGAAGGTGAAGTCTGGAGGGTGAATCAGAAGAAGTAGAAGAAGGAGAAGGAGAAGGTGAAGTCTGAATGGTGAATCAGAAGGAGTAGAAGAAGGAGAAGGAGAAGGTGAAGTCTGGAGGGTGAATCAGAGGAAGCAGAAGAAGGAGATGGCGAAGGTGAAGTCTGGAGGGTGAATCAGAAGAAGTAGAAGAAGGAGAAAGAGAAGGTGAAGTCTGGAGGGCGAATCAGAAGAAGCAGAAGAAGGAGAAGGAGAAGGTGAAGTCTGGAGGGTGAATCAGAGGAAGCAGAAGAAGGAGAAGGAGAAGGTTAAGTCTGGAGGGTGAATCAGAAGAAGTTGAAGAAGGAGAAGGAGAAGGTGAAGTCTGGAGGGTGAATCAGAGGAAGCAGAAGAAGGAGATGGCGAAGGTGAAGTCTGGAGGGTGAATCGAAGAAGCAGAAGAAGGAGAAGGAAAGGTGAAGTCTGGAGGGTGAAGCAGAAGAAGTAGAAGAAGGAGAAGGAGAAGGTGAAGTCTGGAGGGCGAATCAGAAGAAGCAGAGAATGGAGAAGGAGAAGGTGAAGTCTGGAGGGTGAATCAGAGGAAGCAGAAGAAGGAGAAGGAGATGGTGAAGTCAGGAGGGTGAAGCAGAAGAAGTAGAAGAAGGAGAAGGAGAAGGTGAACTCAGGAGGGTGAATCAGAAGAAGTAGAAGAAGGAGAAGGCGAAGGTAAAGTCTGGAGGGTGAATCAGAAGAAGCAGAAGAAGGAGAAGGAGAAGGTGAAGTCTGGAGGGTGAATCAGAAGAAGTAGAAGAAGGAGAAAGAGAAGGTGAAGTCTGGAGGGTGAATCAGAAGAAGCAGAAGAAGGAAAAGGAGAAGGTGAAGTCTGGAGGGTGAATCAGAAGAAGCAGAAGAAGGAGAAGGAGAAGGTGAAGTCTGGAGGGTGAATAAGAGGAAGCAGAAGAAGGAGAATGAGAAGGTGAAGTCAGGAGGGTGAAGCTGAAGAAGTAGAGAAGGAGAAGGTGAAGTCAGGAGTGTGAATCAGAAGAAGCAGAAGAAGTAGAAGGAGAAGGTGAAGTCTGGAGGGTGAATCAGAAGAAGTAGAAGAAGGAGAAGGAGAAGGTGAAGTCTGGAGGGTGTAGCAGAAGAAGCAAAAGAAGGAGAAGGAGAAGGTGAAGTCAGGAGCGTGAATCAGAAGAAGCAGAAGAAGGAGAAGGAGAAGGTGAAGTCTGGAGGGTGAATCAGAAGAAGTAGAAGAAGGAGAAGGAGAAGGTGAAGTCTGGAGGGTGAAGCAGAAGAAGTAGAAGAAGGAGAAGGAGAAGGTGAAGTCAGGAGGGTGAATCAGAAGAAGTCGAAGAAGGAGAAGGAGAAGGTGAAGTTAGGAGGGTGAATCAGAAGAAGCAGAAAAAGGAGAAGGAGAAGGTGAAGTCTGGAGGGTGAGTCAGAAGAGGTAGAAGAAGAGAAGGAGATGGTGAAGTCTGGAGGGTGAAGCAGAAGAAGCAGAAGAAGGAGAAGGAGAAGGTGAAGTCAGGAGGGTGAATCAGAAGACGCAGAAGAAGGAGAAGGAGAAGGTGAAGTCTGGAGGGTGAATCAGAAGAAGTAGAAGAAGGAGAAGGAGAAGGTGAAGTCTGGAGGGTGAATCAGAAGAAGTAGAAGAAGGAGAAGGAGAAGGTGAAGTCTGGAGGGTGAATCAGAGGAAGCAGAAGAAGGAGAAGGCGAAGGTGAAGTCTGGAGGGTGAATCAGAAGAAGCAGAAGAAGGAGAAGGAGAAGGTGAAGTCTGGAGGGTGAAGCAGAAGAAGTAGAAGAAGGAGAAGGAGAAGGTGAGGTCTGGAGGGTGAAGCAGAAGAAGTAGAAGAAGGAGAAGGAGAAGGTGAAGTCAGGAGGGTGAATCAGAAGAAGTGGAAGAAGGAGAAGGAGAAGGTGAAGTTAGGAGTGTGAATCAGAAGAAGCAGAAAAAGGAGAAGGAGAAGGTGAAGTCTGGAGGGTGAATCAGAAGAAGTAGAAGAAGGAGAAGGAGATGGTGAAGTCTGGAGGGTGAAGCAGAAGAAGCAGAAGAAGGAGAAGGAGAAGGTGAAGTCAGGAGGGTGAATCAGAAGACGCAGAAGAAGGAGAAGGAGAAGGTGAAGTCTGGAGGGTGAATCAGAAGAAGTAGAAGAAGGAGAAGGAGAAGGTGAGGTCTGGAGGGTGAATCAGAAGGAGTAGAAGAAGGAGAAGGAGAAGGTGAAGTCTGGAGGGTGAATCAGAAGAAGCAGAAGAAGGAGAAGGAGAAGGTGAAGTCTGGAGGGTGAATCAGAAGAAGTAGAAGAAGGAGAAGGAGAAGGTGAAGTCTGAATGGTGAATCAGAAGGAGTAGAAGAACGAGAAGGAGAAGGTGAAGTCTGGAGGGTGAATCAGAGGAAGCAGAAGAAGGAGATGGCGAAGGTGAAGTCTGGAGGGTGAATCAGAAGAAGTAGAAGAAGGAGAAAGAGAAGGTGAAGTCTGGAGGGCGAATCAGAAGAAGCAGAAGAAGGAGAGGAGAAGGTGAAGTCTGGAGGGTGAATCAGAGGAAGCAGAAGAAGGAGAAGGAGAAGGTTAAGTCTGGAGGGTGAATCAGAAGAAGTTGAAGAAGGAGAAGGAGAAGGTGAAGTCTGGAGGGTGAATCAGAGGAAGCAGAAGAAGGAGATGGCGAAGGTGAAGTCTGGAGGGTGAATCGAAGAAGCAGAAGAAGGAGAAGGAAAGGTGAAGTCTGGAGGGTGAAGCAGAAGAAGTAGAAGAAGGAGAAGGAGAAGGTGAAGTCTGGAGGGCGAATCAGAAGAAGCAGAGAATGGAGAAGGAGAAGGTGAAGTCTGGAGGGTGAATCAGAGGAAGCAGAAGAAGGAGAAGGAGATGGTGAAGTCAGGAGGGTGAAGCAGAAGAAGTAGAAGAAGGAGAAGGAGAAGGTGAACTCAGGAGGGTGAATCAGAAGAAGTAGAAGAAGGAGAAGGCGAAGGTAAAGTCTGGAGGGTGAATCAGAAGAAGCAGAAGAAGGAGAAGGAGAAGGTGAAGTCTGGAGGGTGAATCAGAAGAAGTAGAAGAAGGAGAAAGAGAAGGTGAAGTCTGGAGGGTGAATCAGAAGAAGCAGAAGAAGGAAAAGGAGAAGGTGAAGTCTGGAGGGTGAATCAGAAGAAGCAGAAGAAGGAGAAGGAGAAGGTGAAGTCTGGAGGGTGAATCAGAGGAAGCAGAAGAAGGAGATGGCGAAGGTGAAGTCTGGAGGGTGAATCGAAGAAGCAGAAGAAGGAGAAGGAGAAGGTGAAGTCTGGAGTTTGAAGCAGAAGAAGTAGAAGAAGGAGAAGGAGAGGGTGAAGTCTGAAGGGTGAATCAGTGGAAGCAGAAGAAGGAGAAGGAGAAGGTGAAGTCAGGAGGGTGAAGCTGAAGAAGTAGAAGAAGGAGAAGGTGAAGTCAGGAGGGTGAATCAGAAGAAGCAGAAGAAGGAGAAGGAGAAGGTGAAGTCTGGAGGGTGAATCAGAAGAAGTACAAGAAGGAGAAGGAGAAGGTGAAGTCTGGAGGGTTTAGCAGAAGAGGCAGAAGAAGGAGAAGGAGAAGGTGATGTCAGGAGGGTGAATCAGAAGAAGTAGAAGGAGAAGGAGAAGGTGAAGTCAGGAGGGTGAATCAGAAGAAGCAGAAAAAGGAGAAGGAGAAGTTGAAGTCTGGAGGGTGAATCAGAAGAAGTAGAAGAAGGAGAAGGAGTTGGTGAAGTCTGGAGGGTGAAGCAGAAGAAGCAGAAGAAGGAGAAGGAGAAGGTGAAGTCAGGAGGGTGAATCAGAAGAAGCAGAAGAAGGAGAAGGAGAAGGTGAAGTCTGGAGGGTGAATCAGAAGAAGCAGAAGAAGGAGAAGGAGAAGGTGAAGTCAGGAGGGTCAATCAGAAGTAGTAGAAGAAGGAGAAGGTGAAGTCAGGAGGGTGAATCAGAAGAAGCAGAAGAAGGAGAAGGAGAAGGTGAAGTCTGGAGGGTGAAGCAGAAGAAGCAGAAGAAGGAGAAGGAGAAGGTGAAGACTGGAGGGTGAATCAGAACAAGTAGAAGAAGGAGAAGGAGAAGGTGAAGTCTGGAGGGTGAATGAGAAGAAGTAGAAGAAGAAGGAGAAGGTGAAGTCTGGAGGGTGAACCAGAAGAAGCAGGAGAAGGAGAAGGTGAAGTCAGGAGGGTGAATCAGAAGAAGCAGAAGAAGGAGAAGGAGAAGGTGAAGCCTGAAGGGTGAATCAGAAGAAGCAGGAGAAGGAGAAGGTGAAGTCAGGAGGGTGAATCAGAAGAAGCAGAAGAAGGAGAAGGAGAAGGTGAAGTCTGGAGGGTGAATCAGAAGAAGTACAAGAAGGAGAAGGAGAAGTTGAAGTCTGGAGGGTTTAGCAGAAGAGGCAGAAGAAGGAGAAGGAGAAGGTGAAGTCAGGAGGGTGAATCAGAAAAAGCAGAAAAAGGAGAAGGAGAAGGTGATGTCATGAGGGTGAATCAGAAGAAGTAGAAGGAGAAGGAGAAGGTGAAGTCAGGAGGGTGAATCAGAAGAACCAGAAAAAGGAGAAGGAGAAGTTGAAGTCTGGAGGGTGAATCAGAAGAAGTAGAAGAAGGAGAAGGAGTTGGTGAAGTCTGGAGGGTGAAGCAGAAGAAGCAGAAGAAGGAGAAGGAGAAGGTGAAGTCAGGAGGGTGAATCAGAAGAAGCAGAAGAAGGAGAAGGAGAAGGTGAAGTCTGGAGGGTGAATCAGAAGAAGCAGAAGAAGGAGAAGGAGAAGGTGAAGTCAGGAGGGTCAATCAGAAGAAGTAGAAGAAGGAGAAGGTGAAGTCAGGAGGGTGAATCAGAAGAAGCAGAAGAAGGAGAAGGAGAAGGTGAAGTCTGGAGGGTGAAGCAGAAGAAGCAGAAGAAGGAGAAGGAGAAGGTGAAGACTGGAGGGTGAATCAGAACAAGTAGAAGAAGGAGAAGGAGAAGGTGAAGTCTGGAGGGTGAATGAGAAGAAGTAGAAGAAGAAGGAGAAGGTGAAGTCTGGAGGGTGAACCAGAAGAAGCAGGAGAAGGAGAAGGTGAAGTCAGGAGGGTGAATCAGAAGAAGCAGAAGAAGGAGAAGGAGAAGGTGAAGCCTGGATGGTGAATCAGAAGAAGTAGAAGAAGGAGAAGGAGAAGGTGAAGTCTGGAGGTTGTAGCAGAAGAGGCAGAAGAAGGAGAAGGAGAAGGTGAAGTCAGGAGGGTGAATCAGAAGAAGTAGAAGAAGGAGAAGGAGAAGGTGAACTCAGGAGGGTGAATCAGAAGAAGTAGAAGAAGGAGAAGGCGAAGGTAAAGTCTGGAGGGTGAATCAGAAGAAGCAGAAGAAGGAGAAGGAGAAGGTGTAGTCTGGAGGGTGAATCAGAAGAAGTAGAAGAAGGAGAAAGAGAAGGTGAAGTCTGGAGGGTGAATCAGAAGAAGCAGAAGAAGGAAAAGGAGAAGGTGATGTCTGGAGGGAGAATCAGAGGAAGCAGAAGAAGGAGAAGGAGAAGGTGAAGTCTGGAGGGTGAATCAGAGGAAGCAGAAGAAGGAGATGGCGAAGGTGAAGTCTGGAGGGTGAATCGAAGAAGCAGAAGAAGGAGAAGGAGAAGGTGAAGTCTGGAGGTTGAAGCAGAAGAAGTAGAAGAAGGAGAAGGAGAGGGTGAAGTCTGGAGGGTGAATCAGTGGAAGCAGAAGAAGGAGAAGGAGAAGGTGAAGTCAGGAGGGTGAAGCTGAAGAAGTAGAAGAAGGAGAAGGTGAAGTCAGGAGGGTGAATCAGAAGAAGCAGAAGAAGGAGAAGGAGAAGGTGAAGTCTGGAGGGTGAATCAGAAGAAGTACAAGAAGGAGAAGGAGAAGGTGAAGTCTGGAGGGTTTAGCAGAAGAGGCAGAAGAAGGAGAAGGAGAAGGTGAAGTCAGGAGGGTGAATCAGAAAAAGCAGAAGAAGGAGAAGGAGAAGGTGAAGTCTGGAGGGCGAATCAGAAGAAGTAGAAGAAGGAGAAGGAGAAGGTGAAGTCTGGAGGGTGAAGCAGAAGAAGTAGAAAAAGGAGAAGGAGAAGGTGATGTCAGGAGGGTGAATCAGAAGAAGTAGAAGTAGAAGGAGAAGGTGAAGTCTGGAGGGTGAAGCAGAAGAAGCAGAAGAAGGAGAAGGAGAAGGTGAAGTCAGGAGGGTGAATCAGAAGAAGCAGAAGAAGGAGAAGGAGAAGGTGAAGTCTGGAGGGTGAATCAGAAGAAGCAGAAGAAGGAGAAGGAGAAGGTGAAGTCAGGAGGGTCAATCAGAAGAAGTAGAAGAAGGAGAAGGTGAAGTCAGGAGGGTGAATCAGAAGAAGCAGAAGAAGGAGAAGGTGAAGTCTGGAGGGTGAAGCAGAAGAAGCAGAAGAAGGAGAAGGAGAAGGTGAAGACTGGAGGGTGAATCAGAACAAGTAGAAGAAGGAGAAGGAGAAGGTGAAGTCTGGAGGGTGAATGAGAAGAAGTAGAAGAAGAAGGAGAAGGTGAAGTCTGGAGGGTGATCCAGAAGAAGCAGGAGAAGGAGAAGGTGAAGTCAGGAGGGTGAATCAGAAGAAGCAGAAGAAGGAGAAGGAGAAGGTGAAGCCTGGAGGGTGAATCAGAAGAACCAGGAGAAGGAGAAGGTGAAGTCAGGAGGGTGAATCAGAAGAAGCAGAAGAAGGAGAAGGAGAAGGTGAAGTCTGGAGGGTGAATCAGAAGAAGTACAAGAAGGAGAAGGAGAAGGTGAAGTCTGGAGGGTTTAGCAGAAGAGGCAGAAGAAGGAGAAGGAGAAGGTGAAGTCAGGAGGGTGAATCAGAAAAAGCAGAAAAAGGAGAAGGAGAAGGTGATGTCAGGAGGGTGAATCAGAAGAAGTAGAAGGAGAAGGAGAAGGTGAAGTCAGGAGGGTGAAGCAGAAGAAGCAGAAGAAGGAGAAGGAGAAGGTGAAGTCAGGAGGGTGAATCAGAAGAAGCAGAAGAAGGAGAAGGAGAAGGTGAAGTCTGGAGGGTGAATCAGAAGAAGCAGAAGAAGGAGAAGGAGAAGGTGAAGTCAGAAGGGTCAATCAGAAGAAGTAGAAGAAGGAGAAGGTGAAGTCAGGAGGGTGAATCAGAAGAAGCAGAAGAAGGAGAAGGAGAAGGTGAAGTCTGGAGGGTGAAGCAGAAGAAGGAGAAGGAGAAGGTGAAGACTGGAGGGTGAATCAGAACAAGTAGAAGAAGGAGAAGGAGAAGGTGAAGTCTGGAGGGTGAATGAGAAGAAGTAGAAGAAGAAGGAGAAGGTGAAGTCTGGAGGGTGAACCAGAAGAAGCAGGAGAAGGAGAAGGTGAAGTCAGGAGGGTGAATCAGAAGAAGCAGAAGAAGGAGAAGGAGAAGGTGAAGCCTGGAGGGTGAATCAGAAGAAGTAGAAGAAGGAGAAGGAGAAGGTGAAGTCTGGAGGTTGTAGCAGAACAGGCAGAAGAAGGAGAAGGAGAAGGTGAAGTCAGGAGGGTGAATCAGAAGAAGTAGAAGAAGGAGAAGGAGAAGGTGAAGTCTGGAGGGTGAAGCAGAAGAAGTAGAAGAAGGAGAAGGAGAAGGTGAAGTCAGGAGGGTGAATCAGAAGAAGTAGAAGAAGGAGAAGGAGAAGGTGAAGTCAGGAGGGTGAATCAGAAGAAGCAGAAGAAGGAGAAGGAGAAGGTGAAGTCTGGAGGGTGAATCAGAAGAAGTAGAAGAAGGAAAAGGAGATGGTGAAGTCTGGAGGGTGAAGCAGAAGAAGCAGAAGAAGGAGAAGGAGAAGGTGAAGTCAGGAGGGTGAATCAGATGAAACAGAAGAAGGAGAAGGCGAAGGTGAAGTCTGGAGGGTGAATCAGAAGAAGCAGTAGAAGGAGAAGGAGAAGGTGAAGTCTGGAGGGTGAAGCAGAACAAGTAGAAGAAGGAGAAGGAGAAGGTGAAGTCTGGAGGGTGAATCAGAGGATGCAGAAGAAGGAGAAGGAGAAGGTGAAGCCAGGAGGGTGAAGCAGAAGAAGTAGAAGAAGGAGAAGGAGAAGGTGAAGTCAGGAGGGTGAATGAGAAGAAGTAGAAGAAGAAGGAGAAGGTGAAGTCTGGAGGGTGAATCAGAAGAAGCATGAGAAGGAGAAGGTGAAGTCAGGAGGCTGAATCAGAAGAAGCAGAAGAAGGAGAAGGAGAAGGTGAAGCCTGGAGGGTGAATCAGAAGAAGTCGAAGAAGGAGAAGGAGAAGGTGAAGTCTGGAGGGTGAATCAGAAGAAGGAGAAGAAGGAGAAGGAGAAGGTGAGGTCTGGAGGGTGAATCAGAAGAAGCAGAAGAAGGAGAAGGAGAAGGTGAAGTCTGGAGGGTGAATCAGAGGAAGCAGAAGAAGGAGAAGGAGAAGGTGAAGTCAGGAGGGTGAAGCAGAAGAAGTAGAAGAAGGAGAAGGAGAAGTTGAAGTCAGGAGGGTGAAACAGAAGAAGCAGAAGAAGGAGAAGGCGAAGGTGAAGTCTGGAGGGTGAATCAGAAGAAGCAGAAGAAGGAGAAGGAGAAGGTGAAATCTGGAGGGTGAATCAGAAGAAGTAGAAGAAGGAGAAGGAGAAGGTGAAGTCTGGAGGGTGAATCAGAAGAAGCAGAAGAAGGACAAGTAGAAGGTGAAGTCTGGAGGGTGAATCAGAGGAAGCAGAAGAAGGAGAAGGAGAGGGTGAAGTCTGGAGGGTGAATCAGAAGAAGTAGAAGAAGGAGAAGGAGAAGGTGAAGTCTGGAGGGTGAATCAGAGGAAGCAGAAGAAGGAGAAGGCGAAGGTGAAGTCTGGAGGGTGAATCAGAAGAAGCAGAAGAAGGAGAAGGAGAAGGTGAAGTCTGGAGGGTGAAGCAAAAGAAGTAGAAGAAGGAGAAGGAGAAGGTGAAGTCAGGAGGGTGAATCAGAAGAAGTCGAAGAAGGAGAAGGAGAAGGTGAAGTCTGGAGGGTGAATCAGAAGAAGCAGAAGAAGGAGAAGGAGAAGGTGAAGTCAGGAGGGTGAATCAGAAGAAGCAGAAGAAGGAGAAGGAGAAGGTGAAGTCTGGAGGGTGAATCAGAGGAAGCAGAAGAAGGAGAAGGCGATGGTGAAGTCTGGAGGGTGAATCAGAAGAAGGAGAAGAAGGAGAAGGAGAAGGTGAAGTCAGGAGGGTGAATCAGAAGAATTAGAAGAAGGAGAAGAAGAAGGTGAAGTCTGGAGGGTGAATCAGAAGAAGCAGAAGAAGGAGAAGAAGGAGGTGAAGTCAGGAGGGTGAATCAGAGGAAGCAGAAGAAGGAGAAGGAGAAGGTGAAGTCTGGAGGGTGAATCAGAAGACGTAGAAGAAGGAGAAGGAGAAGGTGAAGTCTGGAGGGTGAATCAGAGGAAGCAGAAGAAGGAGATGGCGAAGGTGAAGTCTGGAAGGTGAATCGAAGAAGCAGAAGAAGGAGAAGGAGAAGGTGGAGTCTGGAGGGTGAAGCAGAAGAAGTAGAAGAAGGAGAAGGAGAAGGTGAAGTCTGGAGGGTGAATCAGAGGAAGCAGAAGAACGAGAAGGAGAAGGTGAAGTCAGGAGGGTGAAGCTGAAGAAGTAGAAGAAGGAGAAGGTGAAGTCAGGAGGGTGAATCAGAAGAAGCAGAAGAAGGAGAAGGAGAAGGTGAAGTCTGGAGGGTGAATTAGAAGAAGTAGAAGAAGGAGAAGGAGAAGGTGAAGTCTGGAGGGTGTAGCAGAAGAGGCAGAAGAAGGAGAAGGAGAAGGTGAAGTCAGGAGGGTGAATCAGAAGAAGCAGAAGAAGGAGAAGGAGAAGGTGAAGTCTGGAGGGTGAATCAGAAGAAGTAGAAGAAGGAGAAGGTGAAGTCTGGAGGGTGAAGCAGAAGAAGTAGAAGAAGGAGAAGGAGAAGGTGAAGTCAGGAGGGTGAATCAGAAGAAGTAGAAGAAGGAGAAGGAGAAGGTGAAGTCAGGAGGGTGAATCAGAAGAAGCAGAAAAAGGAGAAGGAGAAGGTGAAGTCTGGAGGGTGAATCAGAAGAAGTAGAAGAAGGAGAAGGAGATGGTGAAGTCTGGAGGGTGAATCAGAGGAAACAGAAGAAGGAGAAGGCGAAGGTGAAGTCTGGAGGGTGAATCAGAAGAAGCAGTAGAAGGAGAAGGAGAAGGTGAAGTCTGGAGGGTGAAGCAGAACAAGTAGAAGAAGGAGAAGGAGAAGGTGAAGTCTGGAGGGTGAATCAGAAGATGCAGAAGAAGGAGAAGGAGAAGGTGAAGCCAGGAGGGTGAAGCAGAAGAAGTAGAAGAAGGAGAAGGAGAAGGTGAAGTCAGGAGGGTGAATGAGAAGAAGTAGAAGAAGGACAAGTAGAAGGTGAAGTCTGGAGGGTGAATCAGAGGAAGCAGAAGAAGGAGAAGGAGAAGGTGAAGTCTGGAGGGTGAATCAGAAGAAGTAGAAGAAGGAGAAGGAGAAGGTGAAGTCTGGAGGCTGAATCAGAGGAAGCAGAAGAAGGAGAAGGCGAAGGTGAAGTCTGGAGGGTGAATCAGAAGAAGCAGAAGAAGGAGAAGGAGAAGGTGAAGTCTGGAGGGTGAAGCAAAAGAAGTAGAAGAAGGAGAAGGAGAAGGTGAAGTCAGGAGGGTGAATCAGAAGAAGTCGAAGAAGGAGAAGGAGAAGGTGAAGTCTGGAGGGTGAATCAGAAGAAGCAGAAGAAGGAGAAGGAGAAGGTGAAGTCAGGAGGGTGAATCAGAAGAAGCAGAAGAAGGAGAAGGAGAAGGTGAAGTCTGGAGGGTGAATCAGAGGAAGCAGAAGAAGGAGAAGGCGATGGTGAAGTCTGGAGGGTGAATCAGAAGAAGTAGAAGAAGGAGAAGGAGAAGGTGAAGTCAGGAGGGTGAATCAGAAGAATTAGAAGAAGGAGAAGGAGAAGGTGAAGTCTGGAGGGTGAATCAGAAGAAGCAGAAGAAGGAGAAGGAGGAGGTGAAGTCAGGAGGGTGAATCAGAGGAAGCAGAAGAAGGAGAAGGAGAAGGTGAAGTCTGGAGGGTGAATCAGAAGACGTAGAAGAAGGAGAAGGAGAAGGTGAAGTCTGGAGGGTGAATCAGAGGAAGCAGAAGAAGGAGATGGCGAAGGTGAAGTCTGGAAGGTGAATCGAAGAAGCAGAAGAAGGAGAAGGTGAAGTCTGGAGGTTGAATCTGAGGAAGCAGAAGATGGAGAAGGCGAAGGTGAAGTCTGGAGGGTGAATCAGAAGAAGCAGAAGAAGGAGAAGGAGAAGGTGAAGTCTGGAGGGTGAATCTAACGAAGGAGAAGAAGGAGAAGGAGAAGGTGAAGTCTGGAGGGTGAATCAGAAGAAGCAGAAGAAGGAGAAGGAGAAGGTGAAGTCTGGAGGGTGAATCAGAGGAAGCAGAAGAAGGAGAAGGAGAAGGTGAAGTCAGGAGGGTGAAGCAGAAGAAGTAGAAGAAGGAGAAGGAGAAGGTGAACTCAGGAGGGTGAATCAGAAGAAGCAGAAGAAGGAGAAGGAGAAGGTGAAGTCTGGAGGGTGAATGAGAGGAAGCAGAAGAAGGAGAAGGAGAAGGTGAAGTCTGGAGGGTGAATCAGAAGAAGTAGAAGAAGGAGAAGGAGAAGGTGAAGTCTGGAGGGTGAATCAGAGGGAGCAAAAGAAGGAGATGGCGAAGGTGAAGTCTGGAGGGTGAATCGAAGAAGCAGAAGAAGGAGAAGGAGAAGGTGAAGTCTGCAGGGTGAATCAGAAGAAGCAGGAGAAGGAGAAGGAGAAGTTGAAGTCAGGAGGGTGAATCAGAAGAAGCAGAAGAAGGAGAAGGAGAAGGTGAAGCCTGGAGGGTGAATCAGAGGAATCAGAAGAAGGAGAAGGCGATGGTGAAGTCTGGAGGGTGAATCAGAAGAAGTAGAAGAAGGAGAAGGAGAAGGTGAAGTCAGGAGGGTGAATCAGAAGAATTAGAAGAAGGAGAAGGAGAAGGTGAAGTCTGGAGGGTGAATCAGAAGAAGCAGAAGAAGGAGAAGGAGAAGGTGAAGTCAGGAGGGTGAATCAGAAGAATCAGAAGAAGGAGAAGGAGAAGGTGAAGTCTGGAGGTTGAATCTGAGGAAGCAGAAGATGGAGAAGGCGAAGGTGAAGTCTGGAGGGTGAATCAGAAGAAGCAGAAGAAGGAGAAGGTGAAGTCTGGAGGGTGAAGCAGAAGAAGTAGAAGAAGGAGAAGAAGAAGGTGAAGTATGGAGGGTGAATCAGAGGAAGCAGAAGAAGGAGAAGGTGAAGTCAGGAGGGTGAAGCAGAAGAAGTAGAAGAAGGAGAAGGAGAAGGTGAAGTCAGGAGGGTGAATCAGAAGAAGTAGAAGAAGGAGAAGGAGAAGGTGAAGTCTGGAGGGTGAATCAGAAGAAATTGAAGAAGGAGAAGGAGAAGGTGAAGTCAGGAGGGTGAATCAGAGGAAGCAGAAGAAGGAGAAGGAGAAGGTGAAGTCTGGAGGGTGAATCAGAAGAAGTAGAAGAAGGAGAAGGAGAAGGTGAAGTCCGGAGGGTGAATCAGAAGAAGTAGAAGAAGGAGAAGGAGAAGGTGAAGTCAGGAGGGTCAATCAGAAGAAGTAGAAGAAGGAGAAGGTGAAGTCAGGAGGGTGAATCAGAAGAAGCAGAAGAAGGAGAAGGAGAAGGTGAAGTCTGGAGGGTGAAGCAGAAGAAGGAGAAGGAGAAGGTGAAGACTGGAGGGTGAATCAGAACAAGTAGAAGAAGGAGAAGGAGAAGGTGAAGTCTGGAGGGTGAATGAGAAGAAGTAGAAGAAGAAGGAGAAGGTGAAGTCTGGAGGGTGAACCAGAAGAAGCAGGAGAAGGAGAAGGTGAAGTCAGGAGGGTGAATCAGAAGAAGCAGAAGAAGGAGAAGGAGAAGGTGAAGCCTGGAGGGTGAATCAGAAGAAGTAGAAGAAGGAGAAGGAGAAGGTGAAGTCTGGAGGTTGTAGCAGAAGAGGCAGAAGAAGGAGAAGGAGAAGGTGAAGTCAGGAGGGTGAATCAGAAGAAGTAGAAGAAGGAGAAGGAGAAGGTGAAGTCTGGAGGGTGAAGCAGAAGAAGTAGAAGAAGGAGAAGGAGAAGGTGAAGTCAGGAGGGTGAATCAGAAGAAGAAGAAGAAGGAGAAGGAGAAGGTGAAGTCAGGAGGGTGAATCAGAAGAAGCAGAAGAAGGAGAAGGAGAAGGTGAAGTCTGGAGGGTGAATCAGAAGAAGTAGAAGAAGGAGAAGGAGATGGTGAAGTCTGGAGGGTGAAGCAGAAGAAGCAGAAGAAGGAGAAGGAGAAGGTGAAGTCAGGAGGGTGAATCAGATGAAACAGAAGAAGGAGAAGGCGAAGGTGAAGTCTGGAGGGTGAATCAGAAGAAGCAGTAGAAGGAGAAGGAGAAGGTGAAGTCTGGAGGGTGAAGCAGAACAAGTAGAAGAAGGAGAAGGAGAAGGTGAAGTCTGGAGGGTGAATCAGAGGATGCAGAAGAAGGAGAAGGAGAAGGTGAAGCCAGGAGGGTGAAGCAGAAGAAGTAGAAGAAGGAGAAGGAGAAGGTGAAGTCAGGAGGGTGAATGAGAAGAAGTAGAAGAAGAAGGAGAAGGTGAAGTCTGGAGGGTGAATCAGAAGAAGCAGGAGAAGGAGAAGGTGAAGTCAGGAGGCTGAATCAGAAGAAGCAGAAGAAGGAGAAGTAGAAGGTGAAGCCTGGAGGGTGAATCAGAAGAAGTCGAAGAAGGAGAAGGAGAAGGTGAAGTCTGGAGGGTGAATCAGAAGAAGGAGAAGAAGGAGAAGGAGAAGGTGAGGTCTGGAGGGTGAATCAGAAGAAGCAGAAGAAGGAGAAGGAGAAGGTGAAGTCTGGAGGGTGAATCAGAGGAAGCAGAAGAAGGAGAAGGAGAAGGTGAAGTCAGGAGGGTGAAGCAGAATAAGTAGAAGAAGGAGAAGGAGAAGGTGAAGTCAGGAGGGTGAAACAGAAGAAGCAGAAGAAGGAGAAGGCGAAGGTGAAGTCTGGAGGGTGAATCAGAAGAAGCAGAAGAAGGAGAAGGAGAAGGTGAAGTCTGGAGGGTGAATCAGAAGAAGTAGAAGAAGGAGAAGGAGAAGGTGAAGTCTGGAGGGTGAATCAGAAGAAGCAGAAGAAGGACAAGTAGAAGGTGAAGTCTGGAGGGTGAATCAGAGGAAGCAGAAGAAGGAGAAGGAGAGGGTGAAGTCTGGAGGGTGAATCAGAAGAAGTAGAAGAAGGAGAAGGAGAAGGTGAAGTCTGGAGGGTGAATCAGAGGAAGCAGAAGAAGGAGAAGGCGAAGGTGAAGTCTGGAGGGTGAATCAGAAGAAGCAGAAGAAGGAGAAGGAGAAGGTGAAGTCTGGAGGGTGAAGCAAAAGAAGTAGAAGAAGGAGAAGGAGAAGGTGAAGTCAGGAGGGTGAATCAGAAGAAGTCGAAGAAGGAGAAGGAGAAGGTGAAGTCTGGAGGGTGAATCAGAAGAAGCAGAAGAAGGAGAAGGAGAAGGTGAAGTCAGGAGGGTGAATCAGAAGAAGCAGAAGAAGGAGAAGGAGAAGGTGAAGTCTGGAGGGTGAATCAGAGGAAGCAGAAGAAGGAGAAGGCGATGGTGAAGTCTGGAGGGTGAATCAGAAGAAGTAGAAGAAGGAGAAGGAGAAGGTGAAGTCAGGAGGGTGAATCAGAAGAATTAGAAGAAGGAGAAGGAGAAGGTGAAGTCTGGAGGGTGAATCAGAAGAAGCAGAAGAAGGAGAAGGAGGAGGTGAAGTCAGGAGGGTGAATCAGAGGAAGCAGAAGAAGGAGAAGGAGAAGGTGAAGTCTGGAGGGTGAATCAGAAGACGTAGAAGAAGGAGAAGGAGAAGGTGAAGTCTGGAGGGTGAATCAGAGGAAGCAGAAGAAGGAGATGGCGAAGGTGAAGTCTGGAAGGTGAATCGAAGAAGCAGAAGAAGGAGAAGGAGAAGGTGGAGTCTGGAGGGTGAAGCAGAAGAAGTAGAAGAAGGAGAAGGAGAAGGTGAAGTCTGGAGGGTGAATCAGAGGAAGCAGAAGAACGAGAAGGAGAAGGTGAAGTCAGGAGGGTGAAGCTGAAGAAGTAGAAGAAGGAGAAGGCGAAGTCAGGAGGGTGAATCAGAAGAAGCAGAAGAAGGAGAAGGAGAAGGTGAAGTCTGGAGGGTGAATTAGAAGAAGTAGAAGAAGGAGAAGGAGAAGGTGAAGTCTGGAGGGTGTAGCAGAAGAGGCAGAAGAAGGAGAAGGAGAAGGTGAAGTCAGGAGGGTGAATCAGAAGAAGCAGAAGAAGGAGAAGGAGAAGGTGAAGTCTGGAGGGTGAATCAGAAGAAGTAGAAGAAGGAGAAGGAGAAGGTGAAGTCTGGAGGGTGAAGCAGAAGAAGTAGAAGAAGGAGAAGGAGAAGGTGAAGTCAGGAGGGTGAATCAGAAGAAGTAGAAGAAGGAGAAGGAGAAGGTGAAGTCAGGAGGGTGAATCAGAAGAAGCAGAAAAAGGAGAAGGAGAAGGTGAAGTCTGGAGGGTGAATCAGAAGAAGGAGAAGAAGGAGAAGGAGATGGTGAAGTCTGGAGGGTGAATCAGAGGAAACAGAAGAAGGAGAAGGCAAAGGTGAAGTCTGGAGGGTGAATCAGAAGAAGCAGTAGAAGGAGAAGGAGAAGGTGAAGTCTGGAGGGTGAAGCAGAACAAGTAGAAGAAGGAGAAGGAGAAGGTGAAGTCTGGAGGGTGAATCAGAAGATGCAGAAGAAGGAGAAGGAGAAGGTGAAGCCAGGAGGGTGAAGCAGAAGAAGTAGAAGAAGGAGAAGGAGAAGGTGAAGTCAGGAGGGTGAATGAGAAGAAGTAGAAGAAGGACAAGTAGAAGGTGAAGTCTGGAGGGTGAATCAGAGGAAGCAGAAGAAGGAGAAGGAGAAGGTGAAGTCTGGAGGGTGAATCAGAAGAAGTAGAAGAAGGAGAAGGAGAAGGTGAAGTCTGGAGGGTGAATCAGAGGAAGCAGAAGAAGGAGAAGGCGAAGGTGAAGTCTGGAGGGTGAATCAGAAGAAGCAGAAGAAGGAGAAGGAGAAGTTGAAGTCTGGAGGGTGAAGCAAAAGAAGTAGAAGAAGGAGAAGGAGAAGGTGAAGTCAGGAGGGTGAATCAGAAGAAGTCGAAGAAGGAGAAGGAGAAGGTGAAGTCTGGAGGGTGAATCAGAAGAAGCAGAAGAAGGAGAAGGAGAAGGTGAAGTCAGGAGGGTGAATCAGAAGAAGCAGAAGAAGGAGAAGGAGAAGGTGAAGTCTGGAGGGTGAATCAGAGGAAGCAGAAGAAGGAGAAGGCGATGGTGAAGTCTGGAGGGTGAATCAGAAGAAGTAGAAGAAGGAGAAGGAGAAGGTGAAGTCAGGAGGGTGAATCAGAAGAATTAGAAGAAGGAGAAGGAGAAGTTGAAGTCTGGAGGGTGAATCAGAAGAAGCAGAAGAAGGAGAAGGAGGAGGTGAAGTCAGGAGGGTGAATCAGAGGAAGCAGAAGAAGGAGAAGGAGAAGGTGAAGTCTGGAGGGTGAATCAGAAGACGTAGAAGAAGGAGAAGGAGAAGGTGAAGTCTGGAGGGTGAATCAGAGGAAGCAGAAGAAGGAGATGGCGAAGGTGAAGTCTGGAAGGTGAATCGAAGAAGCAGAAGAAGGAGAAGGAGAAGGTGGAGTCTGGAGGGTGAAGCAGAAGAAGTAGAAGAAGGAGAAGGAGAAGGTGAAGTCTGGAGGGTGAATCAGAGGAAGCAGAAGAACGAGAAGGAGAAGGTGAAGTCAGGAGGGTGAAGCTGAAGAAGTAGAAGAAGGAGAAGGTGAAGTCAGGAGGGTGAATCAGAAGAAGCAGAAGAAGGAGAAGGAGAAGGTGAAGTCTGGAGGGTGAATTAGGAGAAGTAGAAGAAGGAGAAGGAGAAGGTGAAGTCTGGAGGGTGTAGCAGAAGAGGCAGAAGAAGGAGAAGGAGAAGGTGAAGTCAGGAGGGTGAATCAGAAGAAGCAGAAGAAGGAGAAGGAGAAGGTGAAGTCTGGAGGGTGAATCAGAAGAAGTAGAAGAAGGAGAAGGAGAAGGTGAAGTCTGGAGGGTGAAGCAGAAGAAGTAGAAGAAGGAGAAGGTGAAGTCAGGAGGGTGAATCAGAAGAAGTAGAAGAAGGAGAAGGAGAAGGTGAAGTCAGGAGGGTGAATCAGAAGAAGCAGAAAAAGGAGAAGGAGAAGGTGAAGTCTGGAGGGTGAATCAGAAGAAGTAGAAGAAGGAGAAGGAGATGGTGAAGTCTGGAGGGTGAATCAGAGGAAACAGAAGAAGGAGAAGGCGAAGGTGAAGTCTGGAGGGTGAATCAGAAGAAGCAGTAGAAGGAGAAGGAGAAGGTGAAGTCTGGAGGGTGAAGCAGAACAAGTAGAAGAAGGAGAAGGAGAAGGTGAAGTCTGGAGGGTGAATCAGAAGATGCAGAAGAAGGAGAAGGAGAAGGTGAAGCCAGGAGGGTGAAGCAGAAGAAGTAGAAGAAGGAGAAGGAGAAGGTGAAGTCAGGAGGGTGAATGAGAAGAAGTAGAAGAAGAAGGAGAAGGTGAAGTCTGGAGGGTGAACCAGAAGAAGCAGGAGAAGGAGAAGGTGAAGTCAGGAGGGTGAATCAGAAGAAGCAGAAGAAGGAGAAGGAGAAGGTGAAGCCTGGAGGGTGAATCAGAAGAAGTAGAAGAAGGAGAAGGAGAAGGTGAAGTCTGGAGGGTGAATCAGAAGAAGTAGAAGAAGGAGAAGGAGAAGGTGAAGTCTGGAGGGTGAATCAGAAGAAGCAGAAGAAGGAGAAGGAGAAGGTGAAGTCTGGAGGGTGAATCAGAGGAAGCAGAAGAAGGAGAAGGAGAAGGTGAAGTCAGGAGGGTGAAGCACAAGAAGTAGAAGAAGGAGAAGGAGAAGGTGAAGTCAGGAGGGTGAATCAGATGAAGCAGAAGAAGGAGAAGGCGAAGGTGAAGTCTGGAGGGTGAATCAGAAGAAGCAGAAGAAGGAGAAGGAGAAGGTGAAGTCTGGAGGGTGAATCAGAAGAAGTAGAAGAAGGAGAAGGAGAAGGTGAAGTCTGGAGGGTGAATCAGAAGAAGCAGAAGAAGGACAAGGAGAAGTTGAAGTCTGGAGGGTGAATCAGAGGAAGCAGAACAAGGAGAAGGAGAAGGTGAAGTCTGGAGGGTGAATCAGAAGAAGTAGAAGAAGAAGGAGAAGGAGAAGGTGAAGTCTGGAGGGTGAATGAGAGGAAGCAGAAGAAGGAGAAGGCGAAGGTGAAGTCTGGAGGGTGAATCAGAAGAAGCAGAAGAAGGAGAAGGAGAAGGTGAAGTCTGGAGGGTGAAGCAGAAGAAGTAGAAGAAGGAGAAGGAGAAGGTGAGGTCTGGAGGGTGAATCAGAAGAAGCAGAAGAAGGAGAAGGAGAAGGTGAAGTCTGAAGGGTGAATCAGAAGAAGCAGAAGAAGCAGAAGGAGAAGGTGAAGTCTGGAGGGTGAATCAGAAGAAGCAGAAGAAGGAGAAGGAGAAGGTGAAGTTTGGAGGGTGAATCAGAAGAAGTAGAAGAAGGAGAAGGAGAAGGCGAAGTCTGGAGGGTGAATCAGAAGAAGCAGAAGAAAGAGAAGGAGAAGGTGAAGTCTGGAGGGTGCATCAGAAGAAGCAGAAGAAGGAGAAGGAGAAGGTGAAGTCAGGAGGGTCAATCAGAAGAAGTAGAAGAAGGAGAAGGTGAAGTCAGGAGGGTGAATCAGAAGAAGCAGAAGAAGGAGAAGGAGAAGGTGAAGTCTGGAGGGTGAAGCAGAAGAAGCAGAAGAAGGAGAAGGAGAAGGTGAAGACTGGAGGGTGAATCAGAACAAGTAGAAGAAGGAGAAGGAGAAGGTGAAGTCTGGAGGGTGAATGAGAAGAAGTAGAAGAAGAAGGAGAAGGTGAAGTCTGGAGGGTGAACCAGAAGAAGCAGGAGAAGGAGAAGGTGAAGTCAGGAGGGTGAATCAGAAGAAGCAGAAGAAGGAGAAGGAGAAGGTGAAGCCTGGAGGGTGAATCAGAAGAAGTAGAAGAAGGAGAAGGAGAAGGTGAAGTCTGGAGGGTGTAGCAGAAGAGGCAGAAGAAGGAGAAGGAGAAGGTGAAGTCAGGAGGGTGAATCAGAAGAAGTAGAAGAAGGAGAAGGAGAAGGTGAAGTCTGGAGGGTGAAGCAGAAGAAGTAGAAGAAGGAGAAGGAGAAGGTGAAGTCAGGAGGGTGAGTCAGAAGAAGTAGAAGAAGGAGAAGGTGAAGTCAGGAGGGTGAATCAGAAGAAGCAGAAGAAGGAGAAGGAGAAGGTGAAGTCTGGAGGGTGAATCAGAAGAAGTAGAAGAAGGAGAAGCAGATGGTGAAGTCTGGAGGGTGAAGCAGAAGAAGCAGAAGAAGGAGAAGGAGAAGGTTAAGTCAGGAGGGTGAATCAGAAGACGCAGAAGAAGGAGAAGGAGAAGGTGAAGTCTGGAGGGTGAATCAGAAGAAGTGGAAGAAGGAGAAGGAGAAGGTGAAGTCTGGAGGGTGAATCAGATGAAACAGAAGAAGGAGAAGGCGAAGGTGAAGTCTGGAGGGTGAATCAGAAGAAGCAGTAGAAGGAGAAGGAGAAGGTGAAGTCTGGAGGGTGAAGCAGAACAAGTAGAAGAAGGAGAAGGAGAAGGTGAAGTCTGGAGGGTGAATCAGAGGATGCAGAAGAAGGAGAAGGAGAAGGTGAAGCCAGGAGGGTGAAGCAGAAGAAGTAGAAGAAGGAGAAGGAGAAGGTGAAGTCAGGAGGGTGAATGAGAAGAAGTCGAAGAAGAAGGAGAAGGTGAAGTCTGGAGGGTGAATCAGAAGAAGCAGGAGAAGGAGAAGGTGAAGTCAGGAGGCTGAATCAGAAGAAGCAGAAGAAGGAGAAGGAGAAGGTGAAGCCTGGAGGGTGAATCAGAAGAAGTAGAAGAAGGAGAAGGAGAAGGTGAAGTCTGGAGGGTGAATCAGAAGAAGTAGAAGAAGGAGAAGGAGAAGGTGAAGTCTGGAGGGTGAATCAGAAGAAGCAGAAGAAGGAGAAGGAGAAGGTGAAGTCTGGAGGGTGAATCAGAGGAAGCAGAAGAAGGAGAAGGAGAAGGTGAAGTCAGGAGGGTGAAGCAGAAGAAGTAGAAGAAGGAGAAGGAGAAGGTGAAGTCAGGAGGGTGAAGCAGAAGAAGTAGAAGAAGGAGAAGGAGAAGGTGAAGTCTGGAGGGTGAATCAGAAGAAGTAGAAGAAGAAGGAGAAGGAGAAGGTGAAGTCTGGAGGGTGAATGAGAGGAAGCAGAAGAAGGAGAAGGCGAAGGTGAAGTCTGGAGGGTGAATCAGAAGAAGCAGAAGAAGGAGGAGGAGAAGGTGAAGTCTGGAGGGTGAAGCAGAAGAAGTAGAAGAAGGAGAAGGAGAAGGTGAGGTCTGGAGGGTGAATCAGAAGAAGCAGAAGAAGGAGAAGGAGAAGGTGAAGTCTGAAGGGTGAATCAGAAGAAGCAGAAGAAGCAGAAGGAGAAGGTGAAGTCTGGAGGGTGAATCAGAAGAAGCAGAAGAAGGAGAAGGAGAAGGTGAAGTCTGGAGGGTGAATCAGAAGAAGTAGAAGAAGGAGAAGGAGAAGGCGAAGTCTGGAGGGTGAATCAGAAGAAGCAGAAGAAAGAGAAGGAGAAGGTGAAGTCTGGAGGGTGCATCAGAAGAAGCAGAAGAAGGAGAAGGAGAAGGTGAAGTCAGGAGGGTCAATCAGAAGAAGTAGAAGAAGGAGAAGGTGAAGTCAGGAGGGTGAATCAGAAGAAGCAGAAGAAGGAGAAGGAGAAGGTGAAGACTGGAGGGTGAATCAGAACAAGTAGAAGAAGGAGAAGGAGAAGGTGAAGTCTGGAGGGTGAATGAGAAGAAGTAGAAGAAGAAGGAGAAGGTGAAGTCTGGAGGGTGAACCAGAAGAAGCAGGAGAAGGAGAAGGTGAAGTCAGGAGGGTGTATCAGAAGAAGCAGAAGAAGGAGAAGGAGAAGGTGAAGCCTGGAGGGTGAATCAGAAGAAGTAGAAGAAGGAGAAGGAGAAGGTGAAGTCTGGAGGGTGTAGCAGAAGAGGCAGAAGAAGGAGAAGGAGAAGGTGAAGTCAGGAGGGTGAATCAGAAGAAGTAGAAGAAGGAGAAGGAGAAGGTGAAGTCTGGAGGGTGAAGCAGAAGAAGTAGAAGAAGGAGAAGGAGAAGGTGAAGTCAGGAGGGTGAGTCAGAAGAAGTAGAAGAAGGAGAAGGTGAAGTCAGGAGGGTGAATCAGAAGAAGCAGAAGAAGGAGAAGGAGAAGGTGAAGTCTGGAGGGTGAATCAGAAGAAGTAGAAGAAGGAGAAGCAGATGGTGAAGTCTGGAGGGTGAAGCAGAAGAAGCAGAAGAAGGAGAAGGAGAAGGTGAAGTCAGGAGGGTGAATCAGAAGACGCAGAAGAAGGAGAAGGAGAAGGTGAAGTCTGGAGGGTGAATCAGAAGAAGTGGAAGAAGGAGAAGGAGAAGGTGAAGTCTGGAGGGTGAATCAGATGAAACAGAAGAAGGAGAAGGCGAAGGTGAAGTCTGGAGGGTGAATCAGAAGAAGCAGTAGAAGGAGAAGGAGAAGGTGAAGTCTGGAGGGTGAAGCAGAACAAGTAGAAGAAGGAGAAGGAGAAGGTGAAGTCTGGAGGGTGAATCAGAGGATGCAGAAGAAGGAGAAGGAGAAGGTGAAGCCAGGAGGGTGAAGCAGAAGAAGTAGAAGAAGGAGAAGGAGAAGGTGAAGTCAGGAGGGTGAATGAGAAGAAGTCGAAGAAGAAGGAGAAGGTGAAATCTGGAGGGTGAATCAGAAGAAGCAGGAGAAGGAGAAGGTGAAGTCAGGAGGCTGAATCAGAAGAAGCAGAAGAAGGAGAAGGAGAAGGTGAAGCCTGGAGGGTGAATCAGAAGAAGTAGAAGAAGGAGAAGGAGAAGGTGAAGTCTGGAGGGTGAATCAGAAGAAGTAGAAGAAGGAGAAGGAGAAGGTGAAGTCTGGAGGGTGAATCAGAAGAAGCAGAAGAAGGAGAAGGAGAAGGTGAAGTCTGGAGGGTGAATCAGAGGAAGCAGAAGAAGGAGAAGGAGAAGATGAAGTCAGGAGGGTGAAGCAGAAGAAGTAGAAGAAGGAGAAGGAGAAGGTGAAGTCAGGAGGGTGAAGCAGAAGAAGTAGAAGAAGGAGAAGGAGAAGGTGAAGTCTGGAGGGTGAATCAGAAGAAGCAGAAGAAGGAGAAGGAGAAGGTGAAGTCTGGAGGGTGAATCAGAAGAAGTAGAAGAAGGAGAAGGAGAAGGTGAAGTCTGGAGGGTGAATCAGAAGAAGCAGAAGAAGGACAAGTAGAAGGTGAAGTCTGGAGGGTGAATCAGAGGAAGCAGAAGAAGGAGAAGGAGAAGGTGAAGTCTGGAGAGTGAATCAGAAGAAGTAGAAGAAGGAGAAGGAGAAGGTGAAGTCTGGAGGGTGAATCAGAGGAAGCAGAAGAAGGAGAAGGCGAAGGTGAAGTCTGGAGGGTGAATCAGAAGAAGCAGAAGAAGGAGAAGGAGAATGTGAAGTCTGGAGGGTGAAGCAAATGAAGTAGAAGAAGGAGAAGGAGAAGGTGAAGTCTGGAGGGTGAATCAGAAGAAGCAGAAGAAGGAAAAGGAGAAGGTGAAGTCTGGAGGGTGAAGCAGAAGAAGTAGAAGAAGGAGAAGGAGAAGGTGAAGTCAGGAGGGTGAAGCAGAAGAAGTAGAAGAAGGAGAAGGAGAAGGTGAAGTCTGGAGGGTGAATCAGAAGAAGTAGAAGAAGAAGGAGAAGGAGAAGGTGAAGTCTGGAGGGTGAATGAGAGGAAGCAGAAGAAGGAGAAGGCGAAGGTGAAGTCTGGAGGGTGAATCAGAAGAAGCAGAAGAAGGAGAAGGAGAAGGTGAAGTCTGGAGGGTGAAGCAGAAGAAGTAGAAGAAGGAGAAGGAGAAGGTGAGGTCTGGAGGGTGAATCAGAAGAAGCAGAAGAAGGAGAAGGAGAAGGTGAAGTCTGAAGGGTGAATCAGAAGAAGCAGAAGAAGCAGAAGGAGAAGGTGAAGTCTGGAGGGTGAATCAGAAGAAGCAGAAGAAGGAGAAGGAGAAGGTGAAGTCTGGAGGGTGAATCAGAAGAAGTAGAAGAAGGAGAAGGAGAAGGCGAAGTCTGGAGGGTGAATCAGAAGAAGCAGAAGAAAGAGAAGGAGAAGGTGAAGTCTGGAGGGTGCATCAGAAGAAGCAGAAGAAGGAGAAGGAGAAGGTGAAGTCAGGAGGGTCAATCAGAAGAAGTAGAAGAAGGAGAAGGTGAAGTCAGGAGGGTGAATCAGAAGAAGCAGAAGAAGGAGAAGGAGAAGGTGAAGACTGGAGGGTGAATCAGAACAAGTAGAAGAAGGAGAAGGAGAAGGTGAAGTCTGGAGGGTGAATGAGAAGAAGTAGAAGAAGAAGGAGAAGGTGAAGTCTGGAGGGTGAACCAGAAGAAGCAGGAGAAGGAGAAGGTGAAGTCAGGAGGGTGAATCAGAAGAAGCAGAAGAAGGAGAAGGAGAAGGTGAAGCCTGGAGGGTGAATCAGAAGAAGTAGAAGAAGGAGAAGGAGAAGGTGAAGTCTGGAGGGTGTAGCAGAAGAGGCAGAAGAAGGAGAAGGAGAAGGTGAAGTCAGGAGGGTGAATCAGAAGAAGTAGAAGAAGGAGAAGGAGAAGGTGAAGTCTGGAGGGTGAATCAGAAGAAGCAGAAGAAGGACAAGTAGAAGGTGAAGTCTGGAGGGTGAATCAGAGGAAGCAGAAGAAGGAGAAGGAGAAGGTGAAGTCTGGAGGGTGAATCAGAAGAAGTAGAAGAAGGAGAAGGAGAAGGTGAAGTCTGGAGGGTGAATCAGAGGAAGCAGAAGAAGGAGAAGGCGAAGGTGAAGTCTGGAGGGTGAATCAGAAGAAGCAGAAGAAGGAGAAGGAGAATGTGAAGTCTGGAGGGTGAAGCAAATGAAGTAGAAGAAGGAGAAGGAGAAGGTGAAGTCTGGAGGGTGAATCAGAAGAAGCAGAAGAAGGAAAAGGAGAAGGTGAAGTCTGGAGGGTGAAGCAGAAGAAGTAGAAGAAGGAGAAGGAGAAGGTGAAGTCAGGAGGGTGAAGCAGAAGAAGTAGAAGAAGGAGAAGGAGAAGGTGAAGTCTGGAGGGTGAATCAGAAGAAGTAGAAGAAGAAGGAGAAGGAGAAGGTGAAGTCTGGAGGGTGAATGAGAGGAAGCAGAAGAAGGAGAAGGCGAAGGTGAAGTCTGGAGGGTGAATCAGAAGAAGCAGAAGAAGGAGAAGGAGAAGGTGAAGTCTGGAGGGTGAAGCAGAAGAAGTAGAAGAAGGAGAAGGAGAAGGTGAGGTCTGGAGGGTGAATCAGAAGAAGCAGAAGAAGGAGAAGGAGAAGGTGAAGTCTGAAGGGTGAATCAGAAGAAGCAGAAGAAGCAGAAGGAGAAGGTGAAGTCTGGAGGGTGAATCAGAAGAAGCAGAAGAAGGAGAAGGAGAAGGTGAAGTCTGGAGGGTGAATCAGAAGAAGTAGAAGAAGGAGAAGGAGAAGGCGAAGTCTGGAGGGTGAATCAGAAGAAGCAGAAGAAAGAGAAGGAGAAGGTGAAGTCTGGAGGGTGCATCAGAAGAAGCAGAAGAAGGAGAAGGAGAAGGTGAAGTCAGGAGGGTCAATCAGAAGAAGTAGAAGAAGGAGAAGGTGAAGTCAGGAGGGTGAATCAGAAGAAGCAGAAGAAGGAGAAGGAGAAGGTGAAGACTGGAGGGTGAATCAGAACAAGTAGAAGAAGGAGAAGGAGAAGGTGAAGTCTGGAGGGTGAATGAGAAGAAGTAGAAGAAGAAGGAGAAGGTGAAGTCTGGAGGGTGAACCAGAAGAAGCAGGAGAAGGAGAAGGTGAAGTCAGGAGGGTGAATCAGAAGAAGCAGAAGAAGGAGAAGGAGAAGGTGAAGCCTGGAGGGTGAATCAGAAGAAGTAGAAGAAGGAGAAGGAGAAGGTGAAGTCTGGAGGGTGTAGCAGAAGAGGCAGAAGAAGGAGAAGGAGAAGGTGAAGTCAGGAGGGTGAATCAGAAGAAGTAGAAGAAGGAGAAGGAGAAGGTGAAGTCTGGAGGGTGAAGCAGAAGAAGTAGAAGAAGGAGAAGGAGAAGGTGAAGTCAGGAGGGTGAGTCAGAAGAAGTAGAAGAAGGAGAAGGTGAAGTCAGGAGGGTGAATCAGAAGAAGCAGAAGAAGGAGAAGGAGAAGGTGAAGTCTGGAGGGTGAATCAGAAGAAGTAGAAGAAGGAGAAGCAGATGGTGAAGTCTGGAGGGTGAAGCAGAAGAAGCAGAAGAAGGAGAAGGAGAAGGTGAAGTCAGGAGGGTGAATCAGAAGACGCAGAAGAAGGAGAAGGAGAAGGTGAAGTCTGGAGGGTGAATCAGAAGAAGTGGAAGAAGGAGAAGGAGAAGGTGAAGTCTGGAGGGTGAATCAGATGAAACAGAAGAAGGAGAAGGCGAAGGTGAAGTCTGGAGGGTGAATCAGAAGAAGCAGTAGAAGGAGAAGGAGAAGGTGAAGTCTGGAGGGTGAAGCAGAACAAGTAGAAGAAGGAGAAGGAGAAGGTGAAGTCTGGAGGGTGAATCAGAGGATGCAGAAGAAGGAGAAGGAGAAGGTGAAGCCAGGAGGGTGAAGCAGAAGAAGTAGAAGAAGGAGAAGGAGAAGGTGAAGTCAGGAGGGTGAATGAGAAGAAGTCGAAGAAGAAGGAGAAGGTGAAGTCTGGAGGGTGAATCAGAAGAAGCAGGAGAAGGAGAAGGTGAAGTCAGGAGGCTGAATCAGAAGAAGCAGAAGAAGGTGAAGCCTGGAGGGTGATTCAGAAGAAGTAGAAGAAGGAGAAGGAGAAGGTGAAGTCTGGAGGGTGAATCAGAAGAAGTAGAAGAAGGAGAAGGAGAAGGTGAAGTCTGGAGGGTGAATCAGAAGAAGCAGAAGAAGGAGAAGGAGAAGGTGAAGTCTGGAGGGTGAATCAGAGGAAGCAGAAGAAGGAGAAGGAGAAGATGAAGTCAGGAGGGTGAAGCAGAAGAAGTAGAAGAAGGAGAAGGAGAAGGTGAAGTCAGGAGGGTGAAGCAGAAGAAGTAGAAGAAGGAGAAGGAGAAGGTGAAGTCTGGAGGGTGAATCAGAAGAAGCAGAAGAAGGAGAAGGAGAAGGTGAAGTCTGGAGGGTGAATCAGAAGACGTAGAAGAAGGAGAAGGAGAAGGTGAAGTCTGGAGGGTGAATCAGAAGAAGCAGAAGAAGGACAAGTAGAAGGTGAAGTCTGGAGGGTGAATCAGAGGAAGCATAAGAAGGAGAAGGAGAAGGTGAAGTCTGGAGGGTGAATCAGAAGAAGTAGAAGAAGGAGAAGGAGAAGGTGAAGTCTGGAGGGTGAATCAGAGGAAGCAGAAGAAGGAGAAGGCGAAGATGAAGTCTGGAGGGTGAATCAGAAGAAGCAGAAGAAGGAGAAGGAGAATGTGAAGTCTGGAGGGTGAAGCAAATGAAGTAGAAGAAGGAGAAGGAGAAGGTGAAGTCTGGAGGGTGAATCAGAAGAAGCAGAAGAAGGAAAAGGAGAAGGTGAAGTCTGGAGGGTGAATCAGAAGAAGCAGAAGAAGGAGAAGGAGAAGGTGAAGTCTGGAGGGTGAATCAGAAGAAGCAGAAGAAGGAAAAGGAGAAGGTGAAGTCTGGAGGGTGAATCAGAAGAAGCAGAAGAAGGAGAAGGAGAAGGTGAAGTCTGGAGGGTGAATCAGAGGAAGCAGAAGGAGATGGCGAAGGTGAAGTCTGGAGGGTGAATCGAAGAAGCAGAAGAAGGAGAAGGAGAAGGTGAAGTCTGGAGGTTGAAGCAGAAGAAGTAGAAGAAGGAGAAGGAGAGGGTGAAGTCTGAAGTGTGAATCAGTGGAAGCAGAAGAAGGAGAAGGAGAAGGTGAAGTCAGGAGGGTGAAGCTGAAGAAGTAGAAGAAGGAGAAGGTGAAGTCAGGAGGGTGAATCAGAAGAAGCAGAAGAAGGAGAAGGAGAAGGTGAAGTCTGGAGGGTGAATCAGAAGAAGTACAAGAAGGAGAAGGAGAAGGTGAAGTCTGGAGGGTTTAGCAGAAGAGGCAGAAGAAGGAGAAGGAGAAGGTGATGTCAGGAGGGTGAATCAGAAGAAGTAGAAGGAGAAGGAGAAGGTGAAGTCAGGAGGGTGAATCAGAAGAAGCAGAAAAAGGAGAAGGAGAAGTTGAAGTCTGGAGGGTGAATCAGAAGAAGTTTAAGAAGGAGAAGGAGTTGGTGAAGTCTGGAGGGTGAAGCAGAAGAAGCAGAAGAAGGAGTAGGAGAAGGTGAAGTCAGGAGGGTGAATCAGAAGAAGCAGAAGAAGGAGAAGGAGAAGGTGAAGTCTGGAGGGTGAATCAGAAGAAGCAGAAGAAGGAGAAGGAGAAGGTGAAGTCAGGAGGGTCAATCAGAAGTAGTAGAAGAAGGAGAAGGTGAAGTCAGGAGGGTGAATCAGAAGAAGCAGAAGAAGGAGAAGGAGAAGGTGAAGTCTGGAGGGTGAAGCAGAAGAAGCAGAAGAAGGAGAAGGAGAAGGTGAAGACTGGAGGGTGAATCAGAACAAGTAGAAGAAGGAGAAGGAGAAGGTGAAGTCTGGAGGGTGAATGAGAAGAAGTAGAAGAAGAAGGAGAAGGTGAAGTCTGGAGGGTGAACCAGAAGAAGCAGGAGAAGGAGAAGGTGAAGTCAGGAGGGTGAATCAGAAGAAGCAGAAGAAGGAGAAGGAGAAGGTGAAGCCTGAAGGGTGAATCAGAAGAAGCAGGAGAAGGAGAAGTTGAAGTCAGGAGGGTGAATCAGAAGAAGCAGAAGAAGGAGAAGGAGAAGGTGAAGTCAGGAGGGTGAATCAGAAAAAGCAGAAAAAGGAGAAGGAGAAGGTGATGTCAGGAGGGTGAATCAGAAGAAGTAGAAGGAGAAGGAGAAGGTGAAGTCAGGAGGGTGAATCAGAAGAACCAGAAAAAGGAGAAGGAGAAGTTGAAGTCTGGAGGGTGAATCAGAAGAAGTGGAAGAAGGAGAAGGAGTTGGTGAAGTCTGGAGGGTGAAGCAGAAGAAGCAGAAGAAGGAGAAGGAGAAGGTGAAGTCAGGAGGGTGAATCAGAAGAAGCAGAAGAAGGAGAAGGAGAAGGTGAAGTCTGGAGGGTGAATCAGAAGAAGCAGAAGAAGGAGAAGGAGAAGGTGAAGTCAGGAGGGTCAATCAGAAGAAGTAGAAGAAGGAGAAGGTGAAGTCAGGAGGGTGAATCAGAAGAAGCAGAAGAAGGAGAAGGAGAAGGTGAAGTCTGGAGGGTGAAGCAGAAGAAGCAGAAGAAGGAGAAGGAGAAGGTGAAGACTGGAGGGTGAATCAGAACAAGTAGAAGAAGGAGAAGGAGAAGGTGAAGTCTGGAGGGTGAATGAGAAGAAGTAGAAGAAGAAGGAGAAGGTGAAGTCTGGAGGGTGAACCAGAAGAAGCAGGAGAAGGAGAAGGTGAAGTCAGGAGGGTGAATCAGAAGAAGCAGAAGAAGGAGAAGGAGAAGGTGAAGCCTGGAGGGTGAATCAGAAGAAGTAGAAGAAGGAGAAGGAGAAGGTGAAGTCTGGAGGTTGTAGCAGAAGAGGCAGAAGAAGGAGAAGGAGAAGGTGAAGTCAGGAGGGTGAATCAGAAGAAGTAGAAGAAGGAGAAGGAGAAGGTGAACTCAGGAGGGTGAATCAGAAGAAGTAGAAGAAGGAGAAGGCGAAGGTAAAGTCTGGAGGGTGAATCAGAAGAAGCAGAAGAAGGAGAAGGAGAAGGTGAAGTCTGGAGGGTGAATCAGAAGAAGTAGAAGAAGGAGAAAGAGAAGGTGAAGTCTGGAGGGTGAATCAGAAGAAGCAGAAGAAGGAAAAGGAGAAGGTGATGTCTGGAGGGAGAATCAGAGGAAGCAGAAGAAGGAGAAGGAGAAGGTGAAGTCTGGAGGGTGAATCAGAGGAAGCAGAAGAAGGAGATGGCGAAGGTGAAGTCTGGAGGGTGAATCGAAGAAGCAGAAGAAGGAGAAGGAGAAGGTGAAGTCTGGAGGTTGAAGCAGAAGAAGTAGAAGAAGGAGAAGGAGAGGGTGAAGTCTGGAGGGTGAATCAGTGGAAGCAGAAGAAGGAGAAGGAGAAGGTGAAGTCAGGAGGGTGAAGCTGAAGAAGTAGAAGAAGGAGAAGGTGAAGTCAGGAGGGTGAATCAGAAGAAGCAGAAGAAGGAGAAGGAGAAGGTGAAGTCTGGAGGGTGAATCAGAAGAAGTACAAGAAGGAGAAGGAGAAGGTGAAGTCTGGAGGGTTTAGCAGAAGAGGCAGAAGAAGGAGAAGGAGAAGGTGAAGTCAGGAGGGTGAATCAGAAGAAGCAGAAGAAGGAGAAGGAGAAGGTGAAGTGTGGAGGGTGAAGCAGAAGAAGTAGAAAAAGGAGAAGGAGAAGGTGATGTCAGGAGGGTGAATCAGAAGAAGTAGAAGTAGAAGGAGAAGGTGAAGTCTGGAGGGTGAAGCAGAAGAAGCAGAAGAAGGAGAAGGAGAAGGTGAAGTCAGGAGGGTGAATCAGAAGAAGCAGAAGAAGGAGAAGGAGAAGGTGAAGTCTGGAGGGTGAATCAGAAGAAGCAGAAGAAGGAGAAGGAGAAGGTGAAGTCAGGAGGGTCAATCAGAAGAAATAGAAGAAGGAGAAGGTGAAGTCAGGAGGGTGAATCAGAAGAAGCAGAAGAAGGAGAAGGTGAAGTCTGGAGGGTGAAGCAGAAGAAGCAGAAGAAGGAGAAGGAGAAGGTGAAGACTGGAGGGTGAATCAGAACAAGTAGAAGAAGGAGAAGGAGAAGGTGAAGTCTGGAGGGTGATTGAGAAGAAGTAGAAGAAGAAGGAGAAGGTGAAGTCTGGAGGGTGAACCAGAAGAAGCAGGAGAAGGAGAAGGTGAAGTCAGGAGGGTGAATCAGAAGAAGCAGAAGAAGGAGAAGGAGAAGGTGAAGCCTGGAGGGTGAATCAGAAGAACCAGGAGAAGGAGAAGGTGAAGTCAGGAGGGTGAATCAGAAGAAGCAGAAGAAGGAGAAGGAGAAGGTGATGTCAGGAGGGTGAATCAGAAGAAGTAGAAGGAGAAGGAGAAGGTGAAGTCAGGAGGGAGAAGCAGAAGAAGCAGAAGAAGGAGAAGGAGAAGGTGAAGTCAGGAGGGTGAATCAGAAGAAGCAGAAGAAGGAGAAGGAGAAGGTGAAGTCTGGAGGGTGAATCAGAAGAAGCAGAAGAAGGAGAAGGAGAAGGTGAAGTCAGGAGGGTCAATCAGAAGAAGTAGAAGAAGGAGAAGGTGAAGTCAGGAGGGTGAATCAGAAGAAGCAGAAGAAGGAGAAGGAGAAGGTGAAGTCTGGAGGGTGAAGCAGAAGAAGGAGAAGGAGAAGGTGAAGACTGGAGGGTGAATCAGAACAAGTAGAAGAAGGAGAAGGAGAAGGTGAAGTCTGGAGGGTGAATGAGAAGAAGTAGAAGAAGAAGGAGAAGGTGAAGTCTGGAGGGTGAACCAGAAGAAGCAGGAGAAGGAGAAGGTGAAGTCAGGAGGGTGAATCAGAAGAAGCAGAAGAAGGAGAAGGAGAAGGTGAAGCCTGGAGGGTGAATCAGAAGAAGTAGAAGAAGGAGAAGGAGAAGGTGAAGTCTGGAGGTTGTAGCAGAAGAGGCAGAAGAAGGAGAAGGAGAAGGTGAAGTCAGGAGGGTGAATCAGAAGAAGTAGAAGAAGGAGAAGGAGAAGGTGAAGTCTGGAGGGTGAAGCAGAAGAAGTAGAAGAAGGAGAAGGAGAAGGTGAAGTCAGGAGGGTGAATCAGAAGAAGTAGAAGAAGGAGAAGGAGAAGGTGAAGTCAGGAGGGTGAATCAGAAGAAGCAGAAGAAGGAGAAGGAGAAGGTGAAGTCTGGAGGGTGAATCAGAAGAAGTAGAAGAAGGAGAAGGAGATGGTGAAGTCTAGAGGGTGAAGCAGAAGAAGCAGAAGAAGGAGAAGGAGAAGGTGAAGTCAGGAGGGTGAATCAGATGAAACAGAAGAAGGAGAAGGCGAAGGTGAAGTCTGGAGGGTGAATCAGAAGAAGCAGTAGAAGGAGAAGGAGAAGGTGAAGTCTGGAGGGTGAAGCAGAACAAGTAGAAGAAGGTGAAGGAGAAGGTGAAGTCTGGAGGGTGAATCAGAGGATGCAGAAGAAGGAGAAGGAGAAGGTGAAGCCAGGAGGGTGAAGCAGAAGAAGTAGAAGAAGGAGAAGGAGAAGGTGAAGTCAGGAGGGTGAATGAGAAGAAGTAGAAGAAGAAGGAGAAGGTGAAGTCTGGAGGGTGAATCAGAAGAAGCAGGAGAAGGAGAAGGTGAAGTCAGGAGGCTGAATCAGAAGAAGCAGAAGAAGGAGAAGGAGAAGGTGAAGCCTGGAGGGTGAATCAGAAGAAGTCGAAGAAGGAGAAGGAGAAGGTGAAGTCTGGAGGGTGAATCAGAAGAAGGAGAAGAAGGAGAAGGAGAAGGTGAGGTCTGGAGGGTGAATCAGAAGAAGCAGAAGAAGGAGAAGGAGAAGGTGAAGTCTGGAGGGTGAATCAGAGGAAGCAGAAGAAGGAGAAGGAGAAGGTGAAGTCAGGAGGGTGAAGCAGAAGAAGTAGAAGAAGGAGAAGGAGAAGGTGAAGTCAGGAGGGTGAAGCAGAAGAAGTAGAAGAAGGAGAAGGAGAAGGTGAAGTCAGGAGGGTGAAACAGAAGAAGCAGAAGAAGGAGAAGGCGACGGTGAAGTCTGGAGGGTGAATCAGAAGAAGCAGAAGAAGGAGAAGGAGAAGGTGAAGTCTGGAGGGTGAATCAGAAGAAGTAGAAGAAGGAGAAGGAGAAGGTGAAGTCTGGAGGGTGAATCAGAAGAAGTAGAAGAAGGAGAAGGAGAAGGTGAAGTCAGGAGGGTGAAACAGAAGAAGCAGAAGAAGGAGAAGGCGAAGGTGAAGTCTGGAGGGTGAATCAGAAGAAGCAGAAGAAGGAGAAGGAGAAGGTGAAGTCTGGAGGGTGAAGCAAAAGAAGTAGAAGAAGGAGAAGGAGAAGGTGAAGTCAGGAGGGTGAATCAGAGGAAGTCGAAGAAGGAGAAGGAGAAGGTGAAGTCTGGAGGGTGAATCAGAAGAAGCAGAAGAAGGAGAAGGAGAAGGTGAAGTCAGGAGGGTGAATCAGAAGAAGCAGAAGAAGGAGAAGGAGAAGGTGAAGTCTGGAGGGTGAATCAGAGGAAGCAGAAGAAGGAGAAGGCGATGGTGAAGTCTGGAGGGTGAATCAGAAGAAGTAGAAGAAGGAGAAGGAGAAGGTGAAGTCAGGAGGGTGAATCAGAAGAATTAGAAGAAGGAGAAGAAGAAGGTGAAGTCTGGAGGGTGAATCAGAAGAAGCAGAAGAAGGAGAAGGAGGAGGTGAAGTCAGGAGGGTGAATCAGAGGAAGCAGAAGAAGGAGAAGGAGAAGGTGAAGTCTGGAGGGTGAATCAGAAGACGTAGAAGAAGGAGAAGGAGAAGGTGAAGTCTGGAGGGTGAATCAGAGGAAGCAGAAGAAGGAGATGGCGAAGGTGAAGTCTGGAAGGTGAATCGAAGAAGCAGAAGAAGGAGAAGGAGAAGGTGGAGTCTGGAGGGTGAAGCAGAAGAAGTAGAAGAAGGAGAAGGAGAAGGTGAAGTCTGGAGGGTGAATCAGAGGAAGCAGAAGAACGAGAAGGAGAAGGTGAAGTCAGGAGGGTGAAGCTGAAGAAGTAGAAGAAGGAGAAGGTGAAGTCAGGAGGGTGAATCAGAAGAAGGAGAAGAAGGAGAAGGAGAAGGTGAAGTCTGGAGGGTGAATTAGAAGAAGTAGAAGAAGGAGAAGGAGAAGGTGAAGTCTGGAGGGTGTAGCAGAAGAGGCAGAAGAAGGAGAAGGAGAAGGTGAAGTCAGGAGGGTGAATCAGAAGAAGCAGAAGAAGGAGAAGGAGAAGGTGAAGTCTGGAGGGTGAATCAGAAGAAGTAGAAGAAGGAGAAGGAGAAGGTGAAGTCTGGAGGGTGAAGCAGAAGAAGTAGAAGAAGGAGAAGGAGAAGGTGAAGTCAGGAGGGTGAATCAGAAGAAGTAGAAGAAGGAGAAGGAGAAGGTGAAGTCAGGAGGGTGAATCAGAAGAAGCAGAAAAAGGAGAAGGAGAAGGTGAAGTCTGGAGGGTGAATCAGAAGAAGTAGAAGAAGGAGAAGGAGAAGGTGAAGTCAGGAGGGTGAATCAGAAGAAGCAGAAAAAGGAGAAGGAGATGGTGAAGTCTGGAGGGTGAATCAGAGGAAACAGAAGAAGGAGAAGGCGAAGGTGAAGTCTGGAGGGTGAATCAGAAGAAGCAGTAGAAGGAGAAGGAGAAGGTGAAGTCTGGAGGGTGAAGCAGAACAAGTAGAAGAAGGAGAAGGAGAAGGTGAAGTCTGGAGGGTGAATCAGAAGATGCAGAAGAAGGAGAAGGAAAAGGTGAAGTCAGGAGGGTGAATGAGAAGAAGTAGAAGAAGGACAAGTAGAAGGTGAAGTCTGGAGGGTGAATCAGAGGAAGCAGAAGAAGGAGAAGGAGAAGGTGAAGTCTGGAGGGTGAATCAGAAGAAGTAGAAGAAGGAGAAGGAGAAGGTGAAGTCTGGAGGGTGAATCAGAGGAAGCAGAAGAAGGAGAAGGCGAAGGTGAAGTCTGGAGGGTGAATCAGAAGAAGCAGAAGAAGGAGAAGGAGAAGGTGAAGTCTGGAGGGTGAAGCAAAAGAAGTAGAAAAAGGAGAAGGAGAAGGTGAAGTCAGGAGGGTGAATCAGAAGAAGTCGAAGAAGGAGAAGGAGAAGGTGAAGTCTGGAGGGTGAATCAGAAGAAGCAGAAGAAGGAGAAAGAGAAGGTGAAGTCAGGAGGGTGAATCAGAAGAAGCAGAAGAAGGAGAAGGAGAAGGTGAAGTCTGGAGGGTGAATCAGAGGAAGCAGAAGAAGGAGAAGGCGATGGTGAAGTCTGGAGGGTGAATCAGAAGAAGTAGAAGAAGAAGAAGGAGAAGGTGAAGTCAGGAGGGTGAATCAGAAGAATTAGAAGAAGGAGAAGGAGAAGGTGAAGTCTGGAGGGTGAATCAGAAGAAGCAGAAGAAGGAGAAGGAGGAGGTGAAGTCAGGAGGGTGAATCAGAGGAAGCAGAAGAAGGAGAAGGAGAAGGTGAAGTCTGGAGGGTGAATCAGAAGACGTAGAAGAAGGAGAAGGAGAAGGTGAAGTCTGGAGGGTGAATCAGAGGAAGCAGAAGAAGGAGATGGCGAAGGTGAAGTCTGGAAGGTGAATCGAAGAAGTAGAAGAAGGAGAAGGAGAAGGTGAAGTCAGGAGGGTGAAGCAGAAGAAGTAGAAGAAGGAGAAGGAGAAGGTGAAGTCTGGAGGGTGAATCAGAAGAAGTAGAAGAAGAAGGAGAAGGAGAAGGTGAAGTCTGGAGGGTGAATGAGAGGAAGCAGAAGAAGGAGAAGGCGAAGGTGAAGTCTGGAGGGTGAATCAGAAGAAGCAGAAGAAGGAGAAGGAGAAGGTGAAGTCTGGAGGGTGAAGCAGAAGAAGTAGAAGAAGGAGAAGGAGAAGGTGAGGTCTGGAGGGTGAATCAGAAGAAGCAGAAGAAGGAGAAGGAGAAGGTGAAGTCTGAAGGGTGAATCAGAAGAAGCAGAAGAAGCAGAAGGAGAAGGTGAAGTCTGGAGGGTGAATCAGAAGAAGCAGAAGAAGGAGAAGGAGAAGGTGAAGTCTGGAGGGTGAATCAGAAGAAGTAGAAGAAGGAGAAGGAGAAGGCGAAGTCTGGAGGGTGAATCAGAAGAAGCAGAAGAAAGAGAAGGAGAAGGTGAAGTCTGGAGGGTGCATCAGAAGAAGCAGAAGAAGGAGAAGGAGAAGGTGAAGTCAGGAGGGTCAATCAGAAGAAGTAGAAGAAGGAGAAGGTGAAGTCAGGAGGGTGAATCAGAAGAAGCAGAAGAAGGAGAAGGAGAAGGTGAAGACTGGAGGGTGAATCAGAACAAGTAGAAGAAGGAGAAGGAGAAGGTGAAGTCTGGAGGGTGAATGAGAAGAAGTAGAAGAAGAAGGAGAAGGTGAAGTCTGGAGGGTGAACCAGAAGAAGCAGGAGAAGGAGAAGGTGAAGTCAGGAGGGTGAATCAGAAGAAGCAGAAGAAGGAGAAGGAGAAGGTGAAGCCTGGAGGGTGAATCAGAAGAAGTAGAAGAAGGAGAAGGAGACGGTGAAGTCTGGAGGGTGTAGCAGAAGAGGCAGAAGAAGGAGAAGGAGAAGGTGAAGTCAGGAGGGTGAATCAGAAGAAGTAGAAGAAGGAGAAGGAGAAGGTGAAGTCTGGAGGGTGAAGCAGAAGAAGTAGAAGAAGGAGAAGGAGAAGGTGAAGTCAGGAGGGTGAGTCAGAAGAAGTAGAAGAAGGAGAAGGTGAAGTCAGGAGGGTGAATCAGAAGAAGCAGAAGAAGGAGAAGGAGAAGGTGAAGTCTGGAGGGTGAATCAGAAGAAGTAGAAGAAGGAGAAGCAGATGGTGAAGTCTGGAGGGTGAAGCAGAAGAAGCAGAAGAAGGAGAAGGAGAAGGTGAAGTCAGGAGGGTGAATCAGAAGACGCAGAAGAAGGAGAAGGAGAAGGTGAAGTCTGGAGGGTGAATCAGAAGAAGTGGAAGAAGGAGAAGGAGAAGGTGAAGTCTGGAGGGTGAATCAGATGAAACAGAAGAAGGAGAAGGCGAAGGTGAAGTCTGGAGGGTGAATCAGAAGAAGCAGTAGAAGGAGAAGGAGAAGGTGAAGTCTGGAGGGTGAAGCAGAACAAGTAGAAGAAGGAGAAGGAGAAGGTGAAGTCTGGAGGGTGAATCAGAGGATGCAGAAGAAGGAGAAGGAGAAGGTGAAGCCAGGAGGGTGAAGCAGAAGAAGTAGAAGAAGGAGAAGGAGAAGGTGAAGTCAGGAGGGTGAATGAGAAGAAGTCGAAGAAGAAGGAGAAGGTGAAGTCTGGAGGGTGAATCAGAAGAAGCAGGAGAAGGAGAAGGTGAAGTCAGGAGGCTGAATCAGAAGAAGCAGAAGAAGGAGAAGGAGAAGGTGAAGCCTGGAGGGTGAATCAGAAGAAGTAGAAGAAGGAGAAGGAGAAGGTGAAGTCTGGAGGGTGAATCAGAAGAAGTAGAAGAAGGAGAAGGAGAAGGTGAAGTCTGGAGGGTGAATCAGAAGAAGCAGAAGAAGGAGAAGGAGAAGGTGAAGTCTGGAGGGTGAATCAGAGGAAGCAGAAGAAGGAGAAGGAGAAGATGAAGTCAGGAGGGTGAAGCAGATGAAGTAGAAGAAGGAGAAGGAGAAGGTGAAGTCAGGAGGGTGAAGCAGAAGAAGTAGCAGAAGGAGAAGGAGAAGGTGAAGTCTGGAGGGTGAATCAGAAGAAGCAGAAGAAGGAGAAGGAGAAGGTGAAGTCTGGAGGGTGAATCAGAAGAAGTAGAAGAAGGAGAAGGAGAAGTTGAAGTCTGGAGGGTGAATCAGAAGAAGCAGAAGAAGGACAAGTAGAAGGTGAAGTCTGGAGGGTGAATCAGAGGAAGCAGAAGAAGGAGAAGGAGAAGGTGAAGTCTGGAGGGTGAATCAGAAGAAGTAGAAGAAGGAGAAGGAGAAGGTGAAGTCTGGAGGGTGAATCAGAGGAAGCAGAAGAAGGAGAAGGCGAAGGTGAAGTCTGGAGGGTGAATCAGAAGAAGCAGAAGAAGGAGAAGGAGAATGTGAAGTCTGGAGGGTGAAGCAAATGAAGTAGAAGAAGGAGAAGGAGAAGGTGAAGTCAGGAGGGTGAATCAGAGGAAGTCGAAGAAGGAGAAGGAGAAGGTGAAGTCTGGAGGGTGAATCAGAAGAAGCAGAAGAAGGAGAAGGAGAAGGTGAAGTCAGGAGGGTGAATCAGAAGAAGCAGAAGAAGGAGAAGGAGAAGGTGAAGACTGGAGGGTGAATCAGAGGAAGCAGAAGAAGGAGAAGGCGATGGTGAAGTCTGGAGGGTGAATCAGAAGAAGTAGAAGAAGGAGAAGGAGAAGGTGAAGTCAGGAGGGTGAATCAGAAGAATTAGAAGAAGGAGAAGGAGAAGGTGAAGTCTGGAGGGTGAATCAGAAGAAGCAGAAGAAGGAGAAGGAGGAGGTGAAGTCAGGAGGGTGAATCAGAGGAAGCAGAAGAAGGAGAAGGAGAAGGTGAAGTCTGGAGGGTGAATCAGAAGACGTAGAAGAAGGAGAAGGAGAAGGTGAAGTCTGGAGGGTGAATCAGAGGAAGCAGAAGAAGGAGATGGCGAAGGTGAAGTCTGGAGGGTGAATCGAAGAAGCAGAAGAAGGAGAAGGAGAAGGTGGAGTCTGGAGGGTGAAGCAGAAGAAGAAGAAGAAGGAGAAGGAGAAGGAGAAGTCTGGAGGGTGAATCAGAGGAAGCAGAAGAACGAGAAGGAGAAGGTGAAGTCAGGAGGGTGAAGCTGAAGAAGTAGAAGAAGGAGAAGGTGAAGTCAGGAGGGTGAATCAGAAGAAGCAGAAGAAGGAGAAGGAGAAGGTGAAGTCTGGAGGGTGAATTAGAAGAAGTAGAAGAAGGAGAAGGAGAAGGTGAAGTCTGGAGGGTGTAGCAGAAGAGGCAGAAGAAGGAGAAGGAGAAGGTGAAGTCAGGAGGGTGAATCAGAAGAAGCAGAAGAAGGAGAAGGAGAAGGTGAAGTCTGGAGGGTGAATCAGAAGAAGTAGAAGAAGGAGAAGGAGAAGGTGAAGTCTGGAGGGTGAAGCAGAAGAAGTAGAAGAAGGAGAAAGAGAAGGTGAAGTCTGGAGGGTGAATCAGAAGAAGTAGAAGAAGGAGAAGGAGAAGGTGAAGTCAGGAGGGTGAATCAGAAGAAGCAGAAAAAGGAGAAGGAGAAGGTGAAGTCTGGAGGGTGAATCAGAAGAAGTAGAAGAAGGAGAAGGAGATGGTGAAGTCTGGAGGGTGAATCAGAGGAAACAGAAGAAGGAGAAGGCGAAGGTGAAGTCTGGAGGGTGAATCAGAAGAAGCAGTAGAAGGAGAAGGAGAAGGTGAAGTCTGGAGGGTGAAGCAGAACAAGTAGAAGAAGGAGAAGGAGAAGGTGAAGTCTGGAGGGTGAATCAGAAGATGCAGAAGAAGGAGAAGGAGAAGGTGAAGCCAGGAGGGTGAAGCAGAAGAAGTAGAAGAAGGAGAAGGAGAAGGTGAAGTCAGGAGGATGAATGAGAAGAAGTAGAAGAAGAAGGAGAAGGTGAAGTCTGGAGGGTGAACCAGAAGAAGCAGGAGAAGGAGAAGGTGAAGTCAGGAGGGTGAATCAGAAGAAGCAGAAGATGGAGAAGGAGAAGGTGAAGCCTGGAGGGTGAATCAGAAGAATTAGAAGAAGGAGAAGGTGAAGTCTGGAGGGTGAATCAGAAGAAGTAGAAGAAGGAGAAGGAGAAGGTGAAGTCTGGAGGGTGAATCAGAAGAAGCAGAAGAAGGAGAAGGAGAAGGTGAAGTCTGGAGGGTGAATCAGAGGAAGCAGAAGAAGGAGAAGGAGAAGGTGAAGTCTGGAGGGTGAAGCAGAACAAGTAGAAGAAGGAGAAGGAGAAGGTTAAGTCTGGAGGGTGAATCAGAGGATGCAGAAGAAGGAGAAGGAGAAGGTGAAGCCAGGAGGGTGAAGCAGAAGAAGTAGAAGAAGGAGAAGGAGAAGGTGAAGTCAGGAGGGTGAATGAGAAGAAGTCGAAGAAGAAGGAGAAGGTGAAGTCTGGAGGGTGAATCAGAAGAAGCAGGAGAAGGAGAAGGTGAAGTCAGGAGGCTGAATCAGAAGAAGCAGAAGAAGGAGAAGGAGAAGGTGAAGCCTGGAGGGTGAATCAGAAGAAGTAGAAGAAGGAGAAGGAGAAGGTGAAGTCTGGAGGGTGAATCAGAAGAAGTAGAAGAAGGAGAAGGAGAAGGTGAAGTCTGGAGGGTGAATCAGAAGAAGCAGAAGAAGGAGAAGGAGAAGGTGAAGTCTGGAGGGTGAATCAGAGGAAGCAGAAGAAGGAGAAGGAGAAGGTGAAGTCAGGAGGGTGAAGCAGAAGAAGTAGAAGAAGGAGAAGGAGAAGGTGAAGTCAGGAGGGTGAAGCAGAAGAAGTAGAAGAAGGAGAAGGAGAAGGTGAAGTCTGGAGGGTGAATCAGAAGAAGCAGAAGAAGGAGAAGGAGAAGGTGAAGTCTGGAGGGTGAATCAGAAGAAGTAGAAGAAGGAGAAGGAGAAGGTGAAGTCTGGAGGGTGAATCAGAAGAAGCAGAAGAAGGAGAAGGAGAATGTGAAGTCTGGAGGGTGAAGCAAAAGAAGTAGAAGAAGGAGAAGGAGAAGGTGAAGTCAGGAGGGTGAATCAGAAGAAGTCGAAGAAGGAGAAGGAGAAGGTGAAGTCTGGAGGGTGAATCAGAAGAAGCAGAAGAAGGAGAAGGAGAAGGTGAAGTCAGGAGGGTGAATCAGAAGAAGCAGAAGAAGAAGAAGGAGAAGGTGAAGTCTGGAGGGTGAATCAGAGGAAGCAGAAGAAGGAGAAGGCGATGGTGAAGTCTGGAGGGTGAATCAGAAGAAGTAGAAGAAGGAGAAGGAGAAGGTGAAGTCAGGAGGGTGAATCAGAAGAATTAGAAGAAGGAGAAGGAGAAGGTGAAGTCTGGAGGGTGAATCAGAAGAAGCAGAAGAAGGAGAAGGAGGAGGTGAAGTCAGGAGGGTGAATCAGAGGAAGCAGAAGAAGGAGAAGGAGAAGGTGAAGTCTGGAGGGTGAATCAGAAGACGTAGAAGAAGGAGAAGGAGAAGGTGAAGTCTGGAGGGTGAATCAGAGGAAGCAGAAGAAGGAGATGGCGAAGGTGAAGTCTGGAGGGTGAATCGAAGAAGCAGAAGAAGGAGAAGGAGAAGGTGGAGTCTGGAGGGTGAAGCAGAAGAAGTAGAAGAAGGAGAAGGAGAAGGAGAAGTCTGGAGGGTGAATCAGAGGAAGCAGAAGAACGAGAAGGAGAAGGTGAAGTCAGGAGGGTGAAGCTGAAGAAGTAGAAGAAGGAGAAGGTGAAGTCAGGAGGGTGAATCAGAAGAAGCAGAAGAAGGAGAAGGAGAAGGTGAAGTCTGGAGGGTGAATTAGAAGAAGTAGAAGAAGGAGAAGGAGAAGGTGAAGTCTGGAGGGTGTAGCAGAAGAGGCAGAAGAAGGAGAAGGAGAAGGTGAAGTCAGGAGGGTGAATCAGAAGAAGCAGAAGAAGGAGAAGGAGAAGGTGAAGTCTGGAGGGTGAATCAGAAGAAGTAGAAGAAGGAGCAGGAGAAGGTGAAGTCTGGAGGGTGAAGCAGAAGAAGTAGAAGAAGGAGAAGGAGAAGGTGAAGTCTGGAGGGTGAATCAGAAGAAGTAGAAGAAGGAGAAGGAGAAGGTGAAGTTAGGAGGGTGAATCAGAAGAAGCAGAAAAAGGAGAAGGAGAAGGTGAAGTCTGGAGGGTGAATCAGAAGAAGTAGAAGAAGGAGAAGGAGATGGTGAAGTCTGGAGGGTGAATCAGAGGAAACAGAAGAAGGAGAAGGCGAAGGTGAAGTCTGGAGGGTGAATCAGAAGAAGCAGTAGAAGGAGAAGGAGAAGGTGAAGTCTGGAGGGTGAAGCAGAACAAGTAGAAGAAGGAGAAGGAGAAGGTGAAGTCTGGAGGGTGAATCAGAAGATGCAGAAGAAGGAGAAGGAGAAGGTGAAGCCAGGAGGGTGAAGCAGAAGAAGTAGTAGAATGAGAAGGAGAAGGTGAAGTCAGGAGGATGAATGAGAAGAAGTAAAAGAAGAAGGAGAAGGTGAAGTCTGGAGGGTGAACCAGAAGAAGCAGGAGAAGGAGAAGGTGAAGTCAGGAGGGTGAATCAGAAGAAGCAGAAGAAGGAGAAGGAGAAGGTGAAGCCTGGAGGGTGAATCAGAAGAAGTAGAAGAAGGAGAAGGTGAAGTCTGGAGGGTGAATCAGAAGAAGTAGAAGAAGGAGAAGGAGAAGGTGAAGTCTGGAGGGTGAATCAGAAGAAGCAGAAGAAGGAGAAGGAGAAGGTGAAGTCTGGAGGGTGAATCAGAGGAAGCAGAAGAAGGAGAAGGAGAAGGTGAAGTCAGGAGGGTGAAGCACAAGAAGTAGAAGAAGGAGAAGGAGAAGGTGAAGTCAGGAGGGTGAATCAGATGAAGCAGAAGAAGGAGAAGGCGAAGGTGAAGTCTGGAGGGTGAATCAGAAGAAGCAGAAGAAGGAGAAGGAGAAGGTGAAGTCTGGAGGGTGAATCAGAAGAAGTAGAAGAAGGAGAAGGAGAAGGTGAAGTCTGGAGGGTGAATCAGAAGAAGCAGAAGAAGGACAAGGAGAAGTTGAAGTCTGGAGGGTGAATCAGAGGAAGCAGAACAAGGAGAAGGAGAAGGTGAAGTCTGGAGGGTGAATCAGAAGAAGTAGAAGAAGAAGGAGAAGGAGAAGGTGAAGTCTGGAGGGTGAATCAGAGGAAGCAGAAGAAGAAGAAGGCGAAGGTGAAGTCTGGAGGGTGAATCAGAAGAAGCAGAAGAAGGAGAAGGAGAAGATGAAGTCTGGAGGGTGAAGCAGAAGAAGTAGAAGAAGGAGAAGGAGAAGGTGAGGTCTGGAGGGTGAATCAGAAGAAGCAGAAGAAGGAGAAGGAGAAGGTGAAGTCTGAAGGGTGAATCAGAAGAAGCAGAAGAAGCAGAAGGAGAAGGTGAAGTCTGGAGGGTGAATCAGAAGAAGCAGAAGAAGGAGAAGGAGAAGGTGAAGTCTGGAGGGTGAATCAGAAGAAGAAGAAGAAGGAGAAGGAGAAGGCGAAGTCTGGAGGGTGAATCAGAAGAAGCAGAAGAAAGAGAAGGAGAAGGTGAAGTCTGGAGGGTGAATCAGAAGAAGCAGAAGAAGGAGAAGGAGAAGGTGAAGTCAGGAGGGTCAATCAGAAGAAGTAGAAGAAGGAGAAGGTGATGTCAGGAGGGTGAATCAGAAGAAGCAGAAGAAGGAGAAGGAGAAGGTGAAGTCTGGAGGGTGAAGCAGAAGAAGCAGCAGAAGGAGAAGGAGAAGGTGAAGACTGGAGGGTGAATCAGAACAAGTAGAAGAAGGAGAAGGAGAAGGTGAAGTCTGGAGGGTGAATGAGAAGAAGTAGAAGAAAAAGGAGAAGGTGAAGTCTGGAGGGTGAACCAGAAGAAGCAGGAGAAGGAGAAGGTGAAATCAGGAGGGTGAATCAGAAGAAGCAGAAGAAGGAGAAGGAGAAGGTGAAGCCTGGAGGGTGAATCAGAAGAAGTAGAAGAAGGAGAAGGAGAAGGTGAAGTCTGGAGGGTGTAGCAGAAGAGGCAGAAGAAGGAGAAGGAGAAGGTGAAGTCAGGAGGGTGAATCAGAAGAAGTAGAAGAAGGAGAAGGAGAAGGTGAAGTCTGGAGGGTGAAGCAGAAGAAGTAGAAGAAGGAGAAGGAGAAGATGAAGTCAGGAGGGTGAATCAGAAGAAGTAGAAGAAGGAGAAGGTGAAGTCAGGAGGGTGAATCAGAAGAAGCAGAAGAAGGAGAAGGAGAAGGTGAAGTCTGGAGGGTGAATCAGAAGAAGTAGAAGAAGGAGAAGGAGATGGTGAAGTCTGGAGGGTGAAGCAGAAGAAGCAGAAGAAGGAGAAGGAGAAGGTGAAGTCAGCAGGGTGAATCAGAAGACGCAGAAGAAGGAGAAGGAGAAGGTGAAGTCTGGAGGGTGAATCAGAAGAAGTGGAAGAAGGAGAAGGAGAAGGTGAAGTCTGGAGGGTGAATCAGATGAAACAGAAGAAGGAGAAGGCGAAGGTGAAGTCTGGATGGTGAATCAGAAGAAGCAGTAGAAGGAGAAGGAGAAGGTGAAGTCTGGAGGGTGAAGCAGAACAAGTAGAAGAAGGAGAAGGAGAAGGTGAAGTCTGGAGGGTGAATCAGAGGATGCAGAAGAAGGAGAAGGAGAAGGTGAAGCCAGGAGGGTGAAGCAGAAGAAGTAGAAGAAGGAGAAGGAGAAGGTGAAGTCAGGAGGGTGAATGAGAAGAAGTAGAAGAAGAAGGAGAAGGTGAAGTCTGGAGGGTGAATCAGAAGAAGCAGGAGAAGGAGAAGGTGAAGTCAGGAGGCTGAATCAGAAGAAGCAGAAGAAGGAGAAGGAGAAGTTGAAGCCTGTAGGGTGAATCAGAAGAAGTAGAAGAAGGAGAAGGAGAAGGTGAAGTCTGGAGGGTGAATCAGAAGAAGTAGAAGAAGGAGAAGGAGAAGGTGAAGTCTGGAGGGTGAATCAGAAGAAGCAGAAGAAGGAGAAGGAGAAGGTGAAGTCTGGAGGGTGAATCAGAGGAAGCAGAAGAAGGAGAAGGAGAAGGTGAAGTCAGGAGGGTGAAGCAGAAGAAGTAGAAGAAGGAGAAGGAGAAGGTGAAGTCAGGAGGGTGAAACAGAAGAAGCAGAAGAAGGAGAAGGCGAAGGTGAAGTCTGGAGGGTGAATCAGAAGAAGCAGAAGAAGGAGAAGGAGAAGGTGAAGTCTGGAGGGTGAATCAGAAGAAGTAGAAGAAGGAGAAGGAGAAGGTGAAGTCTGGAGGGTGAATCAGAAGAAGCAGAAGAAGGACAAGAAGAAGGTGAAGTCTGGAGGGTGAATCAGAGGAAGCAGAAGAAGGAGAAGGAGAAGGTGAAGTCTGGAGGGTGAATCAGAAGAAGTAGAAGAAGGAGAAGGAGAAGGTGAAGTCTGGAGGGTGAATCAGAGGAAGCAGAAGAAGGAGAAGGCGAAGGTGAAGTCTGGAGGGTGAATCAGAAGAAGCAGAAGAAGGAGAAGGAGAAGGTGAAGTCTGGAGGGTGAAGCAAAAGAAGTAGAAGAAGGAGAAGGAGAAGGTGAAGTCAGGAGGGTGAATCAGAAGAAGTCGAAGAAGGAGAAGGAGAAGGTGAAGTCTGGAGGGTGAATCAGAAGAAGCAGAAGAAGGAGAAGGAGAAGGTGAAGTCAGGAGGGTGAATCAGAAGAAGCAGAAGAAGGAGAAGGAGAAGGTGAAGTCTGGAGGGTGAATCAGAGGAAGCAGAAGAAGGAGAAGGCGATGGTGAAGTCTGGAGGGTGAATCAGAAGAAGTAGAAGAAGGAGAAGGAGAAGGTGAAGTCAGAAGGGTGAATCAGAAGAATTAGAAGAAGGAGAAGGAGAAGGTGAAGTCTGGAGGGTGAATCAGAAGAAGCAGAAGAAGGAGAAGGAGGAGGTGAAGTCAGGAGGGTGAATCAGAGGAAGCAGAAGAAGGAGAAGGAGAAGGTGAAGTCTGGAGGGTGAATCAGAAGACGTAGAAGAAGGAGAAGGAGAAGGTGAAGTCTGGAGGGTGAATCAGAGGAAGCAGAAGAAGGAGATGGCGAAGGTGAAGTCTGGAGGGTGAATCGAAGAAGCAGAAGAAGGAGAAGGAGAAGGTGGAGTCTGGAGGGTGAAGCAGAAGAAGTAGAAGAAGGAGAAGGAGAAGGAGAAGTCTGGAGGATGAATCAGAGGAAGCAGAAGAACGAGAAGGAGAAGGTGAAGTCAGGAGGGTGAAGCTGAAGAAGTAGAAGAAGGAGAAGGTGAAGTCAGGAGGGTGAATCAGAAGAAGCAGAAGAAGGAGAAGGAGAAGGTGAAGTCTGGAGGGTGAATTAGAAGAAGTAGAAGAAGGAGAAGGAGAAGGTGAAGTCTGGAGGGTGTAGCAGAAGAGGCAGAAGAAGGAGAAGGAGAAGGTGAAGTCAGGAGGGTGAATCAGAAGAAGCAGAAGAAGGAGAAGGAGAAGGTGAAGTCTGGAGGGTGAATCAGAAGAAATAGAAGAAGGAGAAGGAGAAGGTGAAGTCTGGAGGGTGAAGCAGAAGAAGTAGAAGAAGGAGAAGGAGAAGGTGAAGTCAGGAGGGTGAATCAGAAGAAGTAGAAGAAGGAGAAGGAGAAGGTGAAGTCAGGAGGGTGAATCAGAAGAAGCAGAAAAAGGAGAAGGAGAAGGTGAAGTCTGGAGTGTGAATCAGAAGAAGTAGAAGAAGGAGAAGGAGATGGTGAAGTCTGGAGGGTGAATCAGAGGAAACAGAAGAAGGAGAAGGCGAAGGTGAAGTCTGGAGGGTGAATCAGAAGAAGCAGTAGAAGGAGAAGGAGAAGGTGAAGTCTGGAGGGTGAAGCAGAACAAGTAGAAGAAGGAGAAGGAGAAGGTGAAGTCTGGAGGGTGAATCAGAAGATGCAGAAGAAGGAGAAGGAGAAGGTGAAGCCAGGAGGGGGAAGCAGAAGAAGTAGAAGAAGGAGAAGGAGAAGGTGTAGTCAGGAGGGTGAATGAGAAGAAGTAGAAGAAGAAGGAGAAGGTGAAGTCTGGAGGGTGAACCAGAAGAAGCAGGAGAAGGAGAAGGTGAAGTCAGGAGGGTGAATCAGAAGAAGCAGAAGAAGGAGAAGGAGAAGGTGAAGCCTGGAGGGTGAATCAGAAGAAGTAGAAGAAGGAGAAGGAAAAGGTGAAGTCTGGAGGGTGAATCAGAAGAAGTAGAAGAAGGAGAAGGAGAAGGTGAAGTCTGGAGGGTGAATCAGAAGAAGCAGAAGAAGGAGAAGGAGAAGGTGAAGTCTGGAGGGTGAATCAGAGGAAGCAGAAGAAAGAGAAGGAGAAGGTGAAGTCAGGAGGGTGAAGCACAAGAAGTAGAAGAAGGAGAAGGAGAAGGTGAAGTCAGGAGGGTGAATCAGATGAAGCAGAAGAAGGAGAAGGCGAAGGTGAAGTCTGGTGGGTGAATCAGAAGAAGCAGAAGAAGGAGAAGGAGAAGGTGAAGTCTGGAGGGTGAATCAGAAGAAGCAGAAGAAGGACAAGGAGAAGTTGAAGTCTGGAGGGTGATTCAGAGGAAGCAGAAGAAGGAGAAGGAGAAGGTGAAGTCTGGAGGGTGAATCAGAAGAAGTAGAAGAAGAAGGAGAAGGAGAAGGTGAAGTCTGGAGGGTGAATCAGAGGAAGCAGAAGAAGGAGAAGGCGAAGGTGAAGTCTGGAGGGTGAATCAGAAGAAGCAGAAGAAGGAGAAGGAGAAGGTGAAGTCTGGAGGGTGAAGCAGAAGAAGTAGAAGAAGGAGAAGGAGAAGGTGAAGTCAGGAGGATGAATCAGAAGAAGTCGAAGAAGGAGAAGGAGAAGGTGAAGTCTGGAGGGTGAATCAGAAGAAGCAGAAGAAGGAGAAGGAGAAGGTGAAGTCAGGAGGGTGAATCAGAAGAAGCAGAAGAAGGAGAAGGAGAAGGTGAAGTCTGGAGGGTGAATCAGAGGAAGCAGAAGAAGGAGAAGGCGATGGTGAAGTCTGGAGGGTGAATCAGAAGAAGTAGAAGAAGGAGAAGGAGAAGGTGAAGTCAGGAGGGTGAATCAGAAGAATTAGAAGAAGGAGAAGGAGAAGGTGAAGTCTGGAGGGTGAATCAGAAGAAACAGAAGAAGGAGAAGGAGAAGGTGAAGTCAGGAGGGTGAATCAGAAGAAGCAGAAGAAGGAGAAGGAGAAGGTGAAGTCTGGAGGTTGAATCTGAGGAAGCAGAAGAAGGAGAAGGCGAAGGTGAAGTCAGGAGGGTGAATCAGAAGAAGCAGAAGAAGGAGAAGGTGAAGTCTGGAGGGTGAAGCAGAAGAAGTAGAAGAAGGAGAAGGAGAAGGTGAAGTATGGAGGGTGAATCAGAGGAAGCAGAAGAAGGAGAAGGAGAAGGTGAAGTCAGGAGGGTGAAGCAGAAGAAGTAGAAGAAGGAGAAGGAGAAGGTGAAGTCAGAAGGGTGAATCAGAAGAAGTAGAAGAAGGAGAGGAGAAGGTGAAGTCTGGAGGGTGAATCAGAAGAAATAGAAGAAGGAGAAGGAGAAGGTGAAGTCAGGAGGGTGAATCAGCGGAAGCAGAAGAAGGAGAAGGAGAAGGTGAAGTCTGGAGGGTGAATCAGAAGAAGTAGAAGAAGGAGAAGGAGAAGGTGAAGTCTGGAGGGTGAATCAGAAGAAGTAGAAGAAGGAGAAGGAGAAGGTGAAGTCTGGAGGGTGAATCAGAAGAAGCAGAAGAAGGAGCAGGAGATGGTGAAGTCTGGAGGGTGAATCAGAAGAAGCAGAAGAAGGAGAAGCAGAACGTGAAGTCTGGAGGGTGAATCAGAAGAAGTAGAAGAAGGAGAAGGAGAAGGTGAAGTCTGGAGGGTGAATCAGAGGAAGCAGAAGAAGGAGAAGGTGAAGGCGAAGTCTGGAGGGTGAATCAGAAGAAGCAGAAGAAGGAGAAGGAGAAGGTGAAGTCTGGAGGGTGAAGCAGAAGAAGTAGAAGAAGGAGAAGGAGAAGGTGAAGTCAGGAGGATGAATCAGAAGAAATCGAAGAAGGAGAAGGAGAAGGTGAAGTCTGGAGGGTGAATCAGAAGAAGCAGAAGAAGGAGAAGGAGAAGGTGAAGTCAGGAGGGTGAATCAGAAGAAGCAGAAGAAGGAGAAGGAGAAGGTGAAGTCTGGAGGGTGAATCAGAGGAAGCAGAAGAAGGAGAAGGCGATGGTGAAGTCTGGAGGGTGAATCAGAAGAAGTAGAAGAAGGAGAAGGAGAAGGTGAAGTCAGGAGGGTGAATCAGAAGAATTAGAAGAAGGAGAAGTTGAAGTCTGGAGGGTGAATCAGAAGAAGCAGAAGAAGGAGAAGGAGAAGGTGAAGTCAGGAGGGTGAATCAGCAGAAGCAGAAGAAGGAGAAGGAGAAGGTGAAGACTGGAGGTTGAATCTGAGGAAGCAGAAGAAGGAGAAGGCGAAGGTGAAGTCTGGAGGGTGAATCAAAAGAAGCAGAAGAAGAAGAAGGTGAAGTCTGGAGGGTGAAGCAGAAGAAGTAGAAGAAGGAGAAGGAGAAGGTGAAGTATGGAGGGTGAATCAGAGGAAGCAGAAGAAGGAGAAGGAGAAGGTGAAGTCAGGAGGGTGAAGCAGAAGAAGTAGAAGAAGGAGAAGGAGAATGTGAAGTCAGGAGGGTGAATCAGAAGAAGTAGAAGAAGGAGAAGGAGAATGTGAAGTCTGGAGGGTGAATCAGAAGAAATAGAAGAAGGAGAAGGAGAAGGTGAAGTCAGGAGGGTGAATCAGCGGAAGCAGAAGAAGGAGAAGGAGAAGGTGAAGTCTGGAGGGTGAATCAGAAGAAGTAGAAGAAGGAGAAGGAGAAGGTGAAGTCTGGAGGGTGAATCAGAAGAAGTAGAAGAAGGAGAAGGAGAAGGTGAAGTCTGGAGGGTGAATCAGAAGAAGCAGAAGAAGGAGAAGGAGATGGTGAAGTCTGGAGGGTGAATCAGAAGAAGCAGAAGAAGGAGAAGCAGAAGGTGAAGTCTGGAGGGTGAATCAGAAGAAGCAGAAGAAGGAGAAGGAGAAGGTGAAGTCTGGAGGGTGAATCAGAAGAAGCAGAAGAAGGAGATGGAGAAGGTGAAGTCAGGAGGGTGAATCAGAAGAAGTAGAAGAAGGAGAAGGAGAAGGTGAAGGCAGGAGGGTGAATCAGAGGAAGCAGAAGAAGGAGAAGGAGAAGGTGAAGTCTGGAGTGTGAATCTAAAGAAGGAGAAGAAGGAGAAGGAGAAGGTGAAGTCTGGAGGGAGAATCAGAAGAAGTAGAAGAAGGAGAAGGCGAAGGTGAAGTCAGGAGGGTGAAGCAGAAGAAGCAGAAGAAGGAGAAGGAGAAGATGAAGTCTGGAGGGTGAATCAGAAGAAGCAGAAGAATGAAAAGGAGAAGGTGAGGTCTGGAGGGTGAATCAGAGGAAGCAGAAGAAGGAGAAGGAGAAGGTGAAGTCAGGAGGGTGAAGCAGAAGAAGTAGAAGAAGGAGAAGGAGAAGGTGAACTCAGGAGGGTGAATCAGAAGAAGTAGAAGAAGGAGAAGGCGAAGGTGAAGTCTGGAGGGTGAATCAGAAGAAGCAGAAGAAGGAGAAGGAGACGGTGAAGACTGGAGGGTGAATCAGAAGAAGTAGAAGAAGGAGAAGGAGAAGGTGAAGTCTGGAGGGTGAATCAGAGGAAGCAGAAGAAGGAGATGGCGAAGGTGAAGTCTGGAGGGTGAATCGAAGAAGCAGAAGAAGGAGAAGGAGAAGGTGAAGTCTGGAGGGTGAAGCAGAAGAAGTAGAAGAAGGAGAAGGAGAAGGTGAAGTCTGGAGGGTGAATCAGAGGAAGCAGAAGAAGGAGAATGAGACGGTGAAGTCAGGAGGGTGAAGCTGAAGAAGTAGAAGAAGGAGAAGGTGAAGTCAGGAGGGTGAATCAGAAGAAGCAGAAGAAGGAGAAGGTGAAGTCTGGAGGGTGAATCAGAAGAAGTAGAAGAAGGAGAAGGAGAAGGTGAAGTCTGGAGGGTGTAGCAGAAGAAGCAGAAGAAGGAGAAGGAGAAGGTGAAGTCAGGAGGGTGAATCAGAAGAAGCAGAAGAAGGAGAAGGAGAAGGTGAAGTCTGGAGGGTGAATCAGAAGAAGTAGAAGAAGGAGAAGGAGAAGGTGAAGTCTGGAGGGTGAAGCAGAAGAAGTAGAAGAAGGAGAAGGAGAAAGTGAAGTCAGGAGGGTGAATCAGAAGAAGTAGAAGAAGGAGAAGGAGAAGGTGAAGTTGGAAGGTGAATCAGAAGAAGCAGAAAAAGGAGAAGGAGAAGGTGAAGTCAGGAGGGTGAATCAGAAGACGCAGAAGAAGGAGAAGGAGGAGGTGAAGTCAGGAGGGTGAATCAGAAGAAGCAGAAGAAGGAGAAGGAGAAGGTGAAGTCTGGAGGTTGAATCTGAGGAAGCAGAAGAAGGAGAAGGCGAAGGTGAAGTCTGGAGGGTGAATCAGAAGAAGCAGAAGAAGGAGAAGGTGAAGTCTGGAGGGTGAAGCAGAAGAAGTAGAAGAAGGAGAAGGAGAAGGTGAAGTATGGAGGGTGAATCAGAGGAAGCAGAAGAAGGAGAAGGAGAAGGTGAAGTCAGGAGGGTGAAGCAGAAGAAGTAGAAGAAGAAGGAGAAGGTGAAGTCAGGAGGGTGAATCAGAAGAAGTAGAAGAAGGAGAAGGAGAAGGTGAAGTCTGGAGGGTGAATCAGAAGAAATAGAAGAAGGAGAAGGAGATGGTGAAGTCTGGAGGGTGAATCAGAAGAAGCAGAAGAAGGAGAAGGAGAAGGTGAAGTCTGGAGGGTGAATCAGAAGAAGCAGAAGAAGGAGAAGGAGAAGGTGAAGTCTGGAGGGTGAATCAGAAGAAGCAGAAGAAGGAGAAGGTGTAGGTGAAGTCAGGAGGGTTAATCAGAGGAAGCAGAAGAAGGAGAAGGAGGAGGTGAAGTCTGGAGGGTGAATCTAAAGAAGGAGAAGAAGGAGAAGGAGAAGGTGAAGTCTGGAGGGTGAATCAGAAGAAGTAGAAGAAGGAGAAGGAGAAGGTGAAGTCTGGAGGGTGAATCAGAAGAAGCAGAAGAAGGAGAAGGAGAAGGTGAAGTCTGGAGGGTGAATCAGAGGAAGCAGAAGAAGGAGAAGGAGAAGGTGAAGTCAGGAGGGTAAAGCAGAAGGAGTAGAAGAAGGAGAAGGAGAAGGTGAAGTCAGGAGGGTGAATCAGATGAAGCAGAAGAAGGAGAAGGCGAAGGTGAAGTCTGGTGGGTGAATCAGAAGAAGCAGAAGAAGGAGAAGGAGAAGGTGAAGTCTGGAGGGTGAATCAGAAGAAGTAGAAGAAGGAGAAGGAGAAGGTGAAGTCTGGAGGGTGAATCAGAAGAAGCAGAAGAAGGACAAGGAGAAGTTGAAGTCTGGAGGGTGATTCAGAGGAAGCAGAAGAAGGAGAAGGAGAAGGTGAAGTCTGGAGGGTGAATCAGAAGAAGTAGAAGAAGAAGGAGAAGGAGAAGGTGAAGTCTGGAGGGTGAATCAGAGGAAGCAGAAGAAGGAGAAGGCGAAGGTGAAGTCTGGAGGGTGAATCAGAAGAAGCAGAAGAAGGAGAAGGAGAAGGTGAAGTCTGGAGGGTGAAGCAGAAGAAGTAGAAGAAGGAGAAGGAGAAGGTGAAGTCAGGAGGATGAATCAGAAGAAGTCGAAGAAGGAGAAGGAGAAGGTGAAGTCTGGAGGGTGAATCAGAAGAAGCAGAAGAAGGAGAAGGAGAAGGTGAAGTCAGGAGGGTGAATCAGAAGAAGCAGAAGAAGGAGAAGGAGAAGGTGAAGTCTGGAGGGTGAATCAGAGGAAGCAGAAGAAGGAGAAGGCGATGGTGAAGTCTGGAGGGTGAATCAGAAGAAGTAGAAGAAGGAGAAGGAGAAGGTGAAGTCAGGAGGGTGAATCAGAAGAATTAGAAGAAGGAGAAGGAGAAGGTGAAGTCTGGAGGGTGAATCAGAAGAAACAGAAGAAGGAGAAGGAGAAGGTGAAGTCAGGAGGGTGAATCAGAAGAAGCAGAAGAAGGAGAAGGAGAAGGTGAAGACTGGAGGTTGAATATGAGGAAGCAGAAGAAGGAGAAGGCGAAGGTGAAGTCTGGAGGGTGAATCAGAAGAAGCAGAAGAAGGAGAAGGTGAAGTCTGGAGGGTGAAGCAGAAGAAGTAGAAGAAGGAGAAGGAGAAGGTGAAGTATGGAGGGTGAATCAGAGGAAGCAGAAGAAGGAGAAGGAGAAGGTGAAGTCAGGAGGGTGAAGCAGAAGAAGTAGAAGAAGGAGAAGGAGAAGGTGAAGTCAGGAGGGTGAATCAGAAGAAGTAGAAGAAGGAGAGGAGAAGGTGAAGTCTGGAGGGTGAATCAGAAGAAATAGAAGAAGGAGAAGGAGAAGGTGAAGTCAGGAGGGTGAATCAGCGGAAGCAGAAGAAGGAGAAGGAGAAGGTGAAGTCTGGAGGGTGAATCAGAAGAAGTAGAAGAAGGAGAAGGAGAAGGTGAAGTCTGGAGGGTGAATCAGAAGAAGTAGAAGAAGGAGAAGGAGAAGGTGAAGTCTGGAGGGTGAATCAGAAGAAGCAGAAGAAGGAGCAGGAGATGGTGAAGTCTGGAAGGTGAATCAGAAGAAGCAGAAGAAGGAGAAGCAGAAGGTGAAGTCTGGAGGGTGAATCAGAAGAAGTAGAAGAAGGAGAAGGAGAAGGTGAAGTCTGGAGGGTGAATCAGAGGAAGCAGAAGAAGGAGAAGGCGAAGGCGAAGTCTGGAGGGTGAATCAGAAGAAGCAGAAGAAGGAGAAGGAGAAGGTGAAGTCTGGAGGGTGAAGCAGAAGAAGTAGAAGAAGGAGAAGGAGAAGGTGAAGTCAGGAGGATGAATCAGAAGAAATCGAAGAAGGAGAAGGAGAAGGTGAAGTCTGGAGGGTGAATCAGAAGAAGCAGAAGAAGGAGAAGGAGAAGGTGAAGTCAGGAGGGTGAATCAGAAGAAGCAGAAGAAGGAGAAGGAGAAGGTGAAGTCTGGAGGGTGAATCAGAGGAAGCAGAAGAAGGAGAAGGCGATGGTGAAGTCTGGAGGGTGAATCAGAAGAAGTAGAAGAAGGAGAAGGAGAAGGTGAAGTCAGGAGGGTGAATCAGAAGAATTAGAAGAAGGAGAAGTTGAAGTCTGGAGGGTGAATCAGAAGAAGCAGAAGAAGGAGAAGGAGAAGGTGAAGTCAGGAGGGTGAATCAGCAGAAGCAGAAGAAGGAGAAGGAGAAGGTGAAGACTGGAGGTTGAATCTGAGGAAGCAGAAGAAGGAGAAGGCGAAGGTGAAGTCTGGAGGGTGAATCAAAAGAAGCAGAAGAAGAAGAAGGTGAAGTCTGGAGGGTGAAGCAGAAGAAGTAGAAGAAGGAGAAGGAGAAGGTGAAGTATGGAGGGTGAATCAGAGGAAGCAGAAGAAGGAGAAGGAGAAGGTGAAGTCAGGAGGGTGAAGCAGAAGAAGTAGAAGAAGGAGAAGGAGAATGTGAAGTCAGGAGGGTGAATCAGAAGAAGTAGAAGAAGGAGAAGGAGAATGTGAAGTCTGGAGGGTGAATCAGAAGAAATAGAAGAAGGAGAAGGAGAAGGTGAAGTCAGGAGGGTGAATCAGCGGAAGCAGAAGAAGGAGAAGGAGAAGGTGAAGTCTGGAGGGTGAATCAGAAGAAGTAGAAGAAGGAGAAGGAGAAGGTGAAGTCTGGAGGGTGAATCAGAAGAAGTAGAAGAAGGAGAAGGAGAAGGTGAAGTCTGGAGGGTGAATCAGAAGAAGCAGAAGAAGGAGAAGGAGATGGTGAAGTCTGGAGGGTGAATCAGAAGAAGCAGAAGAAGGAGAAGGAGAAGGTGAAGTCTGGAGGGTGAATCAGAAGAAGCAGAAGAAGGAGATGGAGAAGGTGAAGTCAGGAGGGTGAATCAGAAGAAGTAGAAGAAGGAGAAGGAGAAGGTGAAGGCAGGAGGGTGAATCAGAGGAAGCAGAAGAAGGAGAAGGAGAAGGTGAAGTCTGGAGTGTGAATCTAAAGAAGGAGAAGAAGGAGAAGGAGAAGGTGAAGTCTGGAGGGAGAATCAGAAGAAGTAGAAGAAGGAGAAGGCGAAGGTGAAGTCAGGAGGGTGAAGCAGAAGAAGCAGAAGAAGGTGAAGGAGAAGATGAAGTCTGGAGGGTGAATCAGAAGAAGCAGAAGAATGAAAAGGAGAAGGTGAGGTCTGGAGGGTGAATCAGAGGAAGCAGAAGAAGGAGAAGGAGAAGGTGAAGTCAGGAGGGTGAAGCAGAAGAAGTAGAAGAAGGAGAAGGAGAAGGTGAACTCAGGAGGGTGAATCAGAAGAAGTAGAAGAAGGAGAAGGCGAAGGTGAAGTCTGGAGGGTGAATCAGAAGAAGCAGAAGAAGGAGAAGGAGACGGTGAAGTCTGGAGGGTGAATCAGAAGAAGTAGAAGAAGGAGAAGGAGAAGGTGAAGTCTGGAGGGTGAATCAGAGGAAGCAGAAGAAGGAGATGGCGAAGGTGAAGTCTGGAGGGTGAATCGAAGAAGCAGAAGAAGGAGAAGGAGAAGGTGAAGTCTGGAGGGTGAAGCAGAAGAAGTAGAAGAAGGAGAAGGAGAAGGTGAAGTCTGGAGGTTGAATCAGAGGAAGCAGAAGAAGGAGAATGAGACGGTGAAGTCAGGAGGGTGAAGCTGAAGAAGTAGAAGAAGGAGAAGGTGAAGTCAGGAGGGTGAATCAGAAGAAGCAGAAGAAGGAGAAGGTGAAGTCTGGAGGGTGAATCAGAAGAAGTAGAAGAAGGAGAAGGAGAAGGTGAAGTCTGGAGGGTGTAGCAGAAGAAGCAGAAGAAGGAGAAGGAGAAGGTGAAGTCAGGAGGGTGAATCAGAAGAAGCAGAAGAAGGAGAAGGAGAAGGTGAAGTCTGGAGGGTGAATCAGAAGAAGTAGAAGAAGGAGAAGGAGAAGGTGAAGTCTGGAGGGTGAAGCAGAAGAAGTAGAAGAAGGAGAAGGAGAAAGTGAAGTCAGGAGGGTGAATCAGAAGAAGCAGAAGAAGGAGAAGGAGATGGTGAAGTCTGGAGGGTGAATCAGAAGAAGCAGAAGAAGGAGAAGGAGAAGGTGAAGTCTGGAGGGTGAATCAGAAGAAGCAGAAGAAGGAGATGGAGAAGGTGAAGTCAGGAGGGTGAATCAGAAGAAGTAGAAGAAGGAGAAGGAGAAGGTGAAGGCAGGAGGGTGAATCAGAGGAAGCAGAAGAAGGAGAAGGAGAAGGTGAAGTCTGGAGGGTGAATCAGAAGAAGCAGAAGAAGGAGAAGGAGACGGTGAAGTCTGGAGGGTGAATCAGAAGAAGTAGAAGAAGGAGAAGGAGAAGGTGAAGTCTGGAGGGTGAATCAGAGGAAGCAGAAGAAGGAGATGGCGAAGGTGAAGTCTGGAGGGTGAATCGAAGAAGCAGAAGAAGGAGAAGGAGAAGGTGAAGTCTGGAGGGTGAAGCAGAAGAAGTAGAAGAAGGAGAAGGAGAAGGTGAAGTCTGGAGGTTGAATCAGAGGAAGCAGAAGAAGGAGAATGAGACGGTGAAGTCAGGAGGGTGAAGCTGAAGAAGTAGAAGAAGGAGAAGGTGAAGTCAGGAGGGTGAATCAGAAGAAGCAGAAGAAGGAGAAGGTGAAGTCTGGAGGGTGAATCAGAAGAAGTAGAAGAAGGAGAAGGAGAAGGTGAAGTCTGGAGGGTGTAGCAGAAGAAGCAGAAGAAGGAGAAGGAGAAGGTGAAGTCAGGAGGGTGAATCAGAAGAAGCAGAAGAAGGAGAAGGAGAAGGTGAAGTCAGGAGGGTGAATCAGAAGAAGCAGAAGAAGGAGAAGGAGAAGGTGAAGTCTGGAGGGTGAATCAGAGGAAGCAGAAGAAGGAGAAGGCGATGGTGAAGTCTGGAGGGTGAATCAGAAGAAGTAGAAGAAGGAGAAGGAGAAGGTGAAGTCAGGAGGGTGAATCAGAAGAATTAGAAGAAGGAGAAGTTGAAGTCTGGAGGGTGAATCAGAAGAAGCAGAAGAAGGAGAAGGAGAAGGTGAAGTCAGGAGGGTGAATCAGCAGAAGCAGAAGAAGGAGAAGGAGAAGGTGAAGACTGGAGGTTGAATCTGAGGAAGCAGAAGAAGGAGAAGGCGAAGGTGAAGTCTGGAGGGTGAATCAAAAGAAGCAGAAGAAGAAGAAGGTGAAGTCTGGAGGGTGAAGCAGAAGAAGTAGAAGAAGGAGAAGGAGAAGGTGAAGTATGGAGGGTGAATCAGAGGAAGCAGAAGAAGGAGAAGGAGAAGGTGAAGTCAGGAGGGTGAAGCAGAAGAAGTAGAAGAAGGAGAAGGAGAATGTGAAGTCAGGAGGGTGAATCAGAAGAAGTAGAAGAAGGAGAAGGAGAATGTGAAGTCTGGAGGGTGAATCAGAAGAAATAGAAGAAGGAGAAGGAGAAGGTGAAGTCAGGAGGGTGAATCAGCGGAAGCAGAAGAAGGAGAAGGAGAAGGTGAAGTCTGGAGGGTGAATCAGAAGAAGTAGAAGAAGGAGAAGGAGAAGGTGAAGTCTGGAGGGTGAATCAGAAGAAGTAGAAGAAGGAGAAGGAGAAGGTGAAGTCTGGAGGGTGAATCAGAAGAAGCAGAAGAAGGAGAAGGAGATGGTGAAGTCTGGAGGGTGAATCAGAAGAAGCAGAAGAAGGAGAAGCAGAAGGTGAAGTCTGGAGGGTGAATCAGAAGAAGCAGAAGAAGGAGAAGGAGAAGGTGAAGTCTGGAGGGTGAATCAGAAGAAGCAGAAGAAGGAGATGGAGAAGGTGAAGTCAGGAGGGTGAATCAGAAGAAGTAGAAGAAGGAGAAGGAGAAGGTGAAGGCAGGAGGGTGAATCAGAGGAAGCAGAAGAAGGAGAAGGAGAAGGTGAAGTCTGGAGTGTGAATCTAAAGAAGGAGAAGAAGGAGAAGGAGAAGGTGAAGTCTGGAGGGAGAATCAGAAGAAGTAGAAGAAGGAGAAGGCGAAGGTGAAGTCAGGAGGGTGAAGCAGAAGAAGCAGAAGAAGGAGAAGGAGAAGATGAAGTCTGGAGGGTGAATCAGAAGAAGCAGAAGAATGAAAAGGAGAAGGTGAGGTCTGGAGGGTGAATCAGAGGAAGCAGAAGAAGGAGAAGGAGAAGGTGAAGTCAGGAGGGTGAAGCAGAAGAAGTAGAAGAAGGAGAAGGAGAAGGTGAACTCAGGAGGGTGAATCAGAAGAAGTAGAAGAAGGAGAAGGCGAAGGTGAAGTCTGGAGGGTGAATCAGAAGAAGCAGAAGAAGGAGAAGGAGACGGTGAAGACTGGAGGGTGAATCAGAAGAAGTAGAAGAAGGAGAAGGAGAAGGTGAAGTCTGGAGGGTGAATCAGAGGAAGCAGAAGAAGGAGATGGCGAAGGTGAAGTCTGGAGGGTGAATCGAAGAAGCAGAAGAAGGAGAAGGAGAAGGTGAAGTCTGGAGGGTGAAGCAGAAGAAGTAGAAGAAGGAGAAGGAGAAGGTGAAGTCTGGAGGGTGAATCAGAGGAAGCAGAAGAAGGAGAATGAGACGGTGAAGTCAGGAGGGTGAAGCTGAAGAAGTAGAAGAAGGAGAAGGTGAAGTCAGGAGGGTGAATCAGAAGAAGCAGAAGAAGGAGAAGGTGAAGTCTGGAGGGTGAATCAGAAGAAGTAGAAGAAGGAGAAGGAGAAGGTGAAGTCTGGAGGGTGTAGCAGAAGAAGCAGAAGAAGGAGAAGGAGAAGGTGAAGTCAGGAGGGTGAATCAGAAGAAGCAGAAGAAGGAGAAGGAGAAGGTGAAGTCTGGAGGGTGAATCAGAAGAAGTAGAAGAAGGAGAAGGAGAAGGTGAAGTCTGGAGGGTGAAGCAGAAGAAGTAGAAGAAGGAGAAGGAGAAAGTGAAGTCAGGAGGGTGAATCAGAAGAAGTAGAAGAAGGAGAAGGAGAAGGTGAAGTTGGAAGGTGAATCAGAAGAAGCAGAAAAAGGAGAAGGAGAAGGTGAAGTCAGGAGGGTGAATCAGAAGACGCAGAAGAAGGAGAAGGAGGAGGTGAAGTCAGGAGGGTGAATCAGAAGAAGCAGAAGAAGGAGAAGGAGAAGGTGAAGTCTGGAGGTTGAATCTGAGGAAGCAGAAGAAGGAGAAGGCGAAGGTGAAGTCTGGAGGGTGAATCAGAAGAAGCAGAAGAAGGAGAAGGTGAAGTCTGGAGGGTGAAGCAGAAGAAGTAGAAGAAGGAGAAGGAGAAGGTGAAGTATGGAGGGTGAATCAGAGGAAGCAGAAGAAGGAGAAGGAGAAGGTGAAGTCAGGAGGGTGAAGCAGAAGAAGTAGAAGAAGAAGGAGAAGGTGAAGTCAGGAGGGTGAATCAGAAGAAGTAGAAGAAGGAGAAGGAGAAGGTGAAGTCTGGAGGGTGAATCAGAAGAAATAGAAGAAGGAGAAGGAGATGGTGAAGTCTGGAGGGTGAATCAGAAGAAGCAGAAGAAGGAGAAGGAGAAGGTGAAGTCTGGAGGGTGAATCAGAAGAAGCAGAAGAAGGAGAAGGAGAAGGTGAAGTCTGGAGGGTGAATCAGAAGAAGCAGAAGAAGGAGAAGGTGTAGGTGAAGTCAGGAGGGTTAATCAGAGGAAGCAGAAGAAGGAGAAGGAGGAGGTGAAGTCTGGAGGGTGAATCTAAAGAAGGAGAAGAAGGAGAAGGAGAAGGTGAAGTCTGGAGGGTGAATCAGAAGAAGTAGAAGAAGGAGAAGGAGAAGGTGAAGTCTGGAGGGTGAATCAGAAGAAGCAGAAGAAGGAGAAGGAGAAGGTGAAGTCTGGAGGGTGAATCAGAGGAAGCAGAAGAAGGAGAAGGAGAAGGTGAAGTCAGGAGGGTAAAGCAGAAGGAGTAGAAGAAGGAGAAGGAGAAGGTGAAGTCAGGAGGGTGAATCAGATGAAGCAGAAGAAGGAGAAGGCGAAGGTGAAGTCTGGTGGGTGAATCAGAAGAAGCAGAAGAAGGAGAAGGAGAAGGTGAAGTCTGGAGGGTGAATCAGAAGAAGTAGAAGAAGGAGAAGGAGAAGGTGAAGTCTGGAGGGTGAATCAGAAGAAGCAGAAGAAGGACAAGGAGAAGTTGAAGTCTGGAGGGTGATTCAGAGGAAGCAGAAGAAGGAGAAGGAGAAGGTGAAGTCTGGAGGGTGAATCAGAAGAAGTAGAAGAAGAAGGAGAAGGAGAAGGTGAAGTCTGGAGGGTGAATCAGAGGAAGCAGAAGAAGGAGAAGGCGAAGGTGAAGTCTGGAGGGTGAATCAGAAGAAGCAGAAGAAGGAGAAGGAGAAGGTGAAGTCTGGAGGGTGAAGCAGAAGAAGTAGAAGAAGGAGAAGGAGAAGGTGAAGTCAGGAGGATGAATCAGAAGAAGTCGAAGAAGGAGAAGGAGAAGGTGAAGTCTGGAGGGTGAATCAGAAGAAGCAGAAGAAGGAGAAGGAGAAGGTGAAGTCAGGAGGGTGAATCAGAAGAAGCAGAAGAAGGAGAAGGAGAAGGTGAAGTCTGGAGGGTGAATCAGAGGAAGCAGAAGAAGGAGAAGGCGATGGTGAAGTCTGGAGGGTGAATCAGAAGAAGTAGAAGAAGGAGAAGGAGAAGGTGAAGTCAGGAGGGTGAATCAGAAGAATTAGAAGAAGGAGAAGGAGAAGGTGAAGTCTGGAGGGTGAATCAGAAGAAACAGAAGAAGGAGAAGGAGAAGGTGAAGTCAGGAGGGTGAATCAGAAGAAGCAGAAGAAGGAGAAGGAGAAGGTGAAGACTGGAGGTTGAATATGAGGAAGCAGAAGAAGGAGAAGGCGAAGGTGAAGTCTGGAGGGTGAATCAGAAGAAGCAGAAGAAGGAGAAGGTGAAGTCTGGAGGGTGAAGCAGAAGAAGTAGAAGAAGGAGAAGGAGAAGGTGAAGTATGGAGGGTGAATCAGAGGAAGCAGAAGAAGGAGAAGGAGAAGGTGAAGTCAGGAGGGTGAAGCAGAAGAAGTAGAAGAAGGAGAAGGAGAAGGTGAAGTCAGGAGGGTGAATCAGAAGAAGTAGAAGAAGGAGAGGAGAAGGTGAAGTCTGGAGGGTGAATCAGAAGAAATAGAAGAAGGAGAAGGAGAAGGTGAAGTCAGGAGGGTGAATCAGCGGAAGCAGAAGAAGGAGAAGGAGAAGGTGAAGTCTGGAGGGTGAATCAGAAGAAGTAGAAGAAGGAGAAGGAGAAGGTGAAGTCTGGAGGGTGAATCAGAAGAAGTAGAAGAAGGAGAAGGAGAAGGTGAAGTCTGGAGGGTGAATCAGAAGAAGCAGAAGAAGGAGCAGGAGATGGTGAAGTCTGGAAGGTGAATCAGAAGAAGCAGAAGAAGGAGAAGCAGAAGGTGAAGTCTGGAGGGTGAATCAGAAGAAGTAGAAGAAGGAGAAGGAGAAGGTGAAGTCTGGAGGGTGAATCAGAGGAAGCAGAAGAAGGAGAAGGCGAAGGCGAAGTCTGGAGGGTGAATCAGAAGAAGCAGAAGAAGGAGAAGGAGAAGGTGAAGTCTGGAGGGTGAAGCAGAAGAAGTAGAAGAAGGAGAAGGAGAAGGTGAAGTCAGGAGGATGAATCAGAAGAAATCGAAGAAGGAGAAGGAGAAGGTGAAGTCTGGAGGGTGAATCAGAAGAAGCAGAAGAAGGAGAAGGAGAAGGTGAAGTCAGGAGGGTGAATCAGAAGAAGCAGAAGAAGGAGAAGGAGAAGGTGAAGTCTGGAGGGTGAATCAGAGGAAGCAGAAGAAGGAGAAGGCGATGGTGAAGTCTGGAGGGTGAATCAGAAGAAGTAGAAGAAGGAGAAGGAGAAGGTGAAGTCAGGAGGGTGAATCAGAAGAATTAGAAGAAGGAGAAGTTGAAGTCTGGAGGGTGAATCAGAAGAAGCAGAAGAAGGAGAAGGAGAAGGTGAAGTCAGGAGGGTGAATCAGCAGAAGCAGAAGAAGGAGAAGGAGAAGGTGAAGACTGGAGGTTGAATCTGAGGAAGCAGAAGAAGGAGAAGGCGAAGGTGAAGTCTGGAGGGTGAATCAAAAGAAGCAGAAGAAGAAGAAGGTGAAGTCTGGAGGGTGAAGCAGAAGAAGTAGAAGAAGGAGAAGGAGAAGGTGAAGTATGGAGGGTGAATCAGAGGAAGCAGAAGAAGGAGAAGGAGAAGGTGAAGTCAGGAGGGTGAAGCAGAAGAAGTAGAAGAAGGAGAAGGAGAATGTGAAGTCAGGAGGGTGAATCAGAAGAAGTAGAAGAAGGAGAAGGAGAATGTGAAGTCTGGAGGGTGAATCAGAAGAAATAGAAGAAGGAGAAGGAGAAGGTGAAGTCAGGAGGGTGAATCAGCGGAAGCAGAAGAAGGAGAAGGAGAAGGTGAAGTCTGGAGGGTGAATCAGAAGAAGTAGAAGAAGGAGAAGGAGAAGGTGAAGTCTGGAGGGTGAATCAGAAGAAGTAGAAGAAGGAGAAGGAGAAGGTGAAGTCTGGAGGGTGAATCAGAAGAAGCAGAAGAAGGAGAAGGAGATGGTGAAGTCTGGAGGGTGAATCAGAAGAAGCAGAAGAAGGAGAAGGAGAAGGTGAAGTCTGGAGGGTGAATCAGAAGAAGCAGAAGAAGGAGATGGAGAAGGTGAAGTCAGGAGGGTGAATCAGAAGAAGTAGAAGAAGGAGAAGGAGAAGGTGAAGGCAGGAGGGTGAATCAGAGGAAGCAGAAGAAGGAGAAGGAGAAGGTGAAGTCTGGAGTGTGAATCTAAAGAAGGAGAAGAAGGAGAAGGAGAAGGTGAAGTCTGGAGGGAGAATCAGAAGAAGTAGAAGAAGGAGAAGGCGAAGGTGAAGTCAGGAGGGTGAAGCAGAAGAAGCAGAAGAAGGTGAAGGAGAAGATGAAGTCTGGAGGGTGAATCAGAAGAAGCAGAAGAATGAAAAGGAGAAGGTGAGGTCTGGAGGGTGAATCAGAGGAAGCAGAAGAAGGAGAAGGAGAAGGTGAAGTCAGGAGGGTGAAGCAGAAGAAGTAGAAGAAGGAGAAGGAGAAGGTGAACTCAGGAGGGTGAATCAGAAGAAGTAGAAGAAGGAGAAGGCGAAGGTGAAGTCTGGAGGGTGAATCAGAAGAAGCAGAAGAAGGAGAAGGAGACGGTGAAGTCTGGAGGGTGAATCAGAAGAAGTAGAAGAAGGAGAAGGAGAAGGTGAAGTCTGGAGGGTGAATCAGAGGAAGCAGAAGAAGGAGATGGCGAAGGTGAAGTCTGGAGGGTGAATCGAAGAAGCAGAAGAAGGAGAAGGAGAAGGTGAAGTCTGGAGGGTGAAGCAGAAGAAGTAGAAGAAGGAGAAGGAGAAGGTGAAGTCTGGAGGTTGAATCAGAGGAAGCAGAAGAAGGAGAATGAGACGGTGAAGTCAGGAGGGTGAAGCTGAAGAAGTAGAAGAAGGAGAAGGTGAAGTCAGGAGGGTGAATCAGAAGAAGCAGAAGAAGGAGAAGGTGAAGTCTGGAGGGTGAATCAGAAGAAGTAGAAGAAGGAGAAGGAGAAGGTGAAGTCTGGAGGGTGTAGCAGAAGAAGCAGAAGAAGGAGAAGGAGAAGGTGAAGTCAGGAGGGTGAATCAGAAGAAGCAGAAGAAGGAGAAGGAGAAGGTGAAGTCTGGAGGGTGAATCAGAAGAAGTAGAAGAAGGAGAAGGAGAAGGTGAAGTCTGGAGGGTGAAGCAGAAGAAGTAGAAGAAGGAGAAGGAGAAAGTGAAGTCAGGAGGGTGAATCAGAAGAAGTAGAAGAAGGAGAAGGAGAAGGTGAAGTTGGAAGGTGAATCAGAAGAAGCAGAAAAAGGAGAAGGAGAAGTTGAAGTCTGGAGGGTGAATCAGAAGAAGTAGAAGAAGGAGAAGGAGGTGGTGAAGTCTGGAGGGTGAAGCAGAAGAAGCAGAAGAAGGAGAAGGAGAAGGTGAAGTCAGGAGGGTGAATCAGAAGACGCAGAAGAAGGAGAAGGAGGAGGTGAAGTCAGGAGGGTGAATCAGAAGAAGCAGAAGAAGGAGAAGGAGAAGGTGAAGTCTGGAGGTTGAATCTGAGGAAGCAGAAGAAGGAGAAGGCGAAGGTGAAGTCTGGAGGGTGAATCAGAAGGAGCAGAAGAAGGAGAAGGTGAAGTCTGGAGGGTGAAGCAGAAGAAGTAGAAGAAGGAGAAGGAGAAGGTGAAGTATGGAGGGTGAATCAGAGGAAGCAGAAGAAGGAGAAGGAGAAGGTGAAGTCAGGAGGGTGAAGCAGAAGAAGTAGAAGAAGAAGGAGAAGGTGAAGTCAGGAGGGTGAATCAGAAGAAGTAGAAGAAGGAGAAGGAGAAGGTGAAGTCTGGAGGGTGAATCAGAAGAAATAGAAGAAGGAGAAGGAGATGGTGAAGTCTGGAGGGTGAATCAGAAGAAGCAGAAGAAGGAGAAGGAGAAGGTGAAGTCTGGAGGGTGAATCAGAAGAAGCAGAAGAAGGAGAAGGAGAAGGTGAAGTCTGGAGGGTGAATCAGAAGAAGCAGAAGAAGGAGAAGGTGTAGGTGAAGTCAGGAGGGTTAATCAGAGGAAGCAGAAGAAGGAGAAGGAGGAGGTGAAGTCTGGAGGGTGAATCTAAAGAAGGAGAAGAAGGAGAAGGAGAAGGTGAAGTCTGGAGGGTGAATCAGAAGAAGTAGAAGAAGGAGAAGGAGAAGGTGAAGTCTGGAGGGTGAATCAGAAGAAGCAGAAGAAGGAGAAGGAGAAGGTGAAGTCTGGAGGGTGAATCAGAGGAAGCAGAAGAAGGAGAAGGAGAAGGTGAAGTCAGGAGGGTAAAGCAGAAGGAGTAGAAGAAGGAGAAGGAGAAGGTGAACTCAGGAGGGTGAATCAGAAGAAGTAGAAGAAGGAGAAGGCGAAGGTGAAGTCTGGAGGGTGAATCAGAAGAAGCAGAAGAAGGAAAAGGAGAAGGTGAGGTCTGGAGGGTGAATCAGCAGAAGTAGAAGAAGGAGAAGGAGAAGGTGAAGTCTGGAGGGTGAAGCAGAAGAAGGAGAAGGAGAAGGTGAAGTCAGGAGGGTGAAGCAGAAGAAGTAGAAGAAGGAGGAGGAGAAGGTGAAGTCAGGAGGGTGAATCAGAAGAAGTAGAAGAAGAAGGAGAAGGTGAAGTCTGGAGGGTGAATAATAAGAAGCAGGAGAAGGAGAAGGTGAAGTCAGGAGGGTGAATCAGAAGAAGCAGAAGAAGGAGAAGGAGAAGGTGAAGCCTGGAGGGTGAATCAGAAGAAGTAGAAGAAGGAGAAGGAGAAGGTGAAGTCTGGAGGGTGAATCAGAAGAAGCAGAAGAAGGAGAAGGAGAAGGTGAAGTCTGGAGGGTGAATCAGAAGAAGTAGAAGAAGGAGAAGGAGAAGGTGAAGTCTGGAGGGTGAATCAGAAGAAGCAGAAGAAGGAGAAGGAGAAGGTGAAGTCTGGAGGGTAAATCAGAGGAAGCAGAAGAAGGAGAAGGAGAAGGTGAAGTCTGGAGGGTGAATCAGAAGAAGTAGAAGAAGGAGAAGGAAAAGGTGAAGTCTGGAGGGTGAATCAGAGGAAGCAGAAGAAGGAGAAGGCGAAGGTGATGTCTGGAGAGTGAATCAGAAGAAGCAGAAGACGGAGAAGGAGAAGGTGAAGTCAGGAGGGTGAATCAGAAGAAGCAGAAGAAGGAGAAGGAGAAGGTGAAGTCAGGACGGTGAATCAGAAGAAGTAGAAGAAGGAGAAGGAGAAGGTGAAGTCAGGAGGGTGAATCAGAGGAAGCCGGGTTAACTGAGTTAATCAATTATGATTAATCCTTAAATGGAAGCACTTAAACCCTCAATCATAATGGTCCCTTTTTAAAGGAGCACAATGGATTCCAAATCCCAATAAAAACACTTACCAAATGATAATATTGTTCCCTTTATCCACAATACAATGAGCACACTGGATATAGCAAAGGCTATGGCCTCCGACAACATCCCGGCTATCGTGCTGAAGACTTGTGCTCCAGAACTAGCCGTGCCTCTTGCCAAGCTGTTCCAGTGCAGTTACAAAACTGGCATCTATCCGACAATGTGGAAAATTGTCAAACAAAAACAAACACACCAGTCTCAGCCTTCATAAAAAACACACACACCAGTCTCGGCCTTCATAAAAACAAACACACCAGTCTCGGCCTTCATAAAAACAAACACACCAGTCTCGGCCATCATAAAACACAAACACACCAGTCTCGGCCTTCATAAAACACACACACACCAGTCTCGGCCTTCATAAAAACAAACACACCAGTCTTGGCCTTCATAAAAACAAACACACCAGTCTCGGCCTTCATAAAAACACACACAGCAGTCTCGGCCTTCATAAAAAACAAACACACCAGTCTCGGCCTTCATAAAAACAAACACACCAGTCTCGGCCTTCATAAAAACAAACACACCAGTCTCGGCCTTCATAAAAACACACACACCAGTCTCGGCCTTTATAAAAACAAACACACCAGTCTCGGCCTTCATAAAACAAAAACACACCAGTCTCGGCCTTCATAAAACACACACACACCAGTCTCGGCCTTCATAAAAACAAACACACCAGTCTTGGCCTTCATAAAAACAAACACACCAGTCTCGGCCTTCATAAAAACACACACAGCAGTCTCGGCCTCCATAAAAAACAAACACACCAGTCTCGGCCTTCATAAAAACAAACACACCAGTCTCGGCCTTCATAAAAACAAACACACCAGTCTCGGCCTTCATAAAAACACACACACCAGTCTCGGCCTTCATAAAAAACACACACACCAGTCTCGGCCTTCATAAAAACAAACACACCAGTCTCGGCCTTCATAAAAAACAAACACACCAGTCTCGGCCTTCATAAAACACAAACACACCAGTCTCGGCCTTCATAAAAAACAAACACACCAGTCTCGGCCTTCATAAAACACAAACACACCAGTCTCGGCCTTCATAAAAACACAAACACACCAGTCTCGGCCTTCATAAAACACAAACACACCAGTCTCGGCCTTCATAAAAAACAAACACACCAGTCTCGGCCTTCATAAAACACAAACACACCAGTCTCGGCCTTCATAAAAACAAACACACCAGTCTCGGCCTTCATAAAAAACAAACACACCAGTCTCGGCCTTCATAAAAAACAAACACACCAGTCTCGACCTTCATAAAACACAAACACACCAGTCTCGGCCTTCATAAAAACAAACACCCCAGTCTCGGCCTTCATAAAACACAAACACACCAGTCTCGGCCTTCATAAAACACAAACACACCAGTCTCGACCTTCATAAAACACAAACACACCAGTCTCGGCCTTCATAAAAAACAAACACACCAGCCTCGACCTTCATAAAACACAAACACACCAGTCTCGGCCTTCATAAAAACAAACACACCAGTCTCAGCCTTCATAAAAACAAACACACCAGTCTCGGCCTTCATAAAAAACAAACATACCAGTCTTGGCCTTCATAAAAAACACACACACCAGTCTCGGCCTTCATAAAACACAAACACACCAGTCTCGGCCTTCATAAAAAACAAACATACCAGTCTTGGCCTTCATAAAAAACAAACACACCAGTCTCGGCCTTCATAAAAAACACACACCAGTGTCGGCCTTCATAAAAAACACACACACCAGTCTCGGCCTTCATAAAACACAAACACACCAGTCTCGGCCTTCATAAAAAACAAACACACCAGTCTCGGCCTTCATAAAAAACAAACACACCAGTCTCGGCCTTCATAAAACACAAACACACCAGTCTCGGCCTTCATAAAACACAAACACACCAGCCTCGGCCTTCATAAAAAACAAACACACCAGTCTCGGCCTTCATAAAACACAAACACACCAGTCTCGGCCTTCATAAAAAACAAACACACCAGTCTCGGGCTTCATAAAAAACAAACTCACCAGTCTCGGCCTTCATAAAACACAAACACACCAGTCTCGGCCTTCATAAAACACAAACACACCAGTCTCGGCCTTCATAAAAAACAAACACACCAGTCTCGGCCTTCATAAAAAACAAACACACCAGTCTCGGCCTTCATAAAAAACAAACACACCAGTCTCGGCCTTCATAAAACACAAACACACCAGTCTTGGCCTTCATAAAAAACAAACACACCAGTCTCGGCCTTCATAAAAAACAAACACACCAGTCTCGGCCTTCATAAAACACACACACACTAGTCTCGGCCTTCATAAAAAAACAAACGCACCAGTCTCGGCCTTTATAAAACAAACACACCAGTCTCCGCCTTCATAAAACACAAACACACCAGTCTCGGCCTTCATATTTAAAACAAACACACCAGTCTCGGCCTTCATATTTAAAACAAACATTTGGCCACACCTCCTACATTTTCCCCTGTGAGGGTGATCCGCCTCACATGTGCGAATGGCCCCTTCCCACCCTGCAGCTCCTCCTCAATGGGACCCCAGTGGCTGCAGCAAGGCTGGGGGAAGGCTGCTGAGGGTCAGATGGTGAGACGGCAGATGCCCTTGGGGGATGGCCTGGACCAGCTCTGGGCCTGGAGGGCCCGGCTGCTGACTGCTCCAACTCTGCTTGGGCGGCAGCAGTCTGTCATACGGGTGGTGGCAGCTGCAGTGGAGGAGTGACAGTGTTGGCTGCAGGAATGCTGCCAACCTGACATAGCACAGACACTCCCTGGTCGGCTGACACACTGGCACTCGAAGGGGACAGCACTGCAGCAGGTGCAGCAACCTGCTGAAGAACAGACTGCTGGGCTGTTGCGGTGCGGCAAGGGCCCCGGCGATGCCTGGCCGATCCAGCGAGGGTGGCAGCAGTAAGTGCCCATGTGGCCCTGATCTGTGTCTGCATCAGACCAGCCAGTGAATGCACAGCACGACTGATGATACAAAAATTGGTAGGGTGGTAAATAGCGAGGAGGGTAGCCTCAGTCTGCAGGACGATATAGATGGGTTGGTCAGATGGGCGGAACAGTGGCAAATGGAATTTAACCTGGAAAAGTGCGAGGTGATGCACTTTGGGGGGACTAACAAGGCAAAGGAATACACAATGAATGGAAAGACCCTAGGCAAGACGGAGGGTCAGAGGGATCTGGGTGTGCAAGTACACAGATCCCTGAAGGCGGCGGAACAGGTGGATAAGGTGGTAAAAAAGGCATATGGGATACTTGCCTTCATTAGCCGAGGCATTGAATATAAGAGCAAGGAGGTTATGTTGGAGCTGTATAAAACACTGGTTAGGCCACAGCTGGAATACTGTGTGCAGTTCTGGTCGCCATACTACAGGAAGGATGTGATCGCGTTAGAGAGGGTGCAGAGGAGGTTCACCAGGATGTTACCAGGGCTGGAGTGCTTCGGCTATGAAGAGAGACTGGGCAGATTGGGTTTGTTTTCCTTGGAGCAGAGGAGGCTGAGGGGGGACATGATTGAGGTGTACAAAATTATGAGGGGCATAGATAGGATGGATGCTGAGGAGCTTTTTCCCTTAGTAGAGGGGTCAATAACTAGGGGGCATAGATTCAAGGTAAAGGGCGGGAGGTTTAGAGGGGATTTGAGAAAGAACTTTTTCACCCAGAGGGTGGATGGTGTCTGGAACTCACTGCCTGAAAGGGTTGTGGAGGCAGAAACCCTCACAACATTTAAGAAGCATTTGGATGTGCACTTGAAATGCCATAGCATACAAGGCTACGGGCCAAATGCTGGAATATGGGATTAGATTAGGCAGGGCTTGATGGCCGGTGCGGACACGATGGGCCGAAGGGCCTCTATCCGTGCTGTATTACTCTATGACTCTATGACTCTATGACACTTGGCTGGAAGCCGCCTGTGCTGCCGCGAAGTCCTGCAGACTCCTTGCCTGTGCTGCACTGAATTCTTGCAGACTCCTGGCCTGTGTTGCCCCGAATTCCTGTACACTCCTTGCCAGTGACTCTATGGAGTCAGGCATCCTTGCCACTGCAGCCATGAGCTCAGTGTGCCTGCGCTCAGCCGGGGCACCCATTTCCGCAAGGAACCGCACCTCTTCTGTGCTCACCGTAGCAGGACTGAAGGCCGCACTCACACTCCGGGGAGAAGGCTGCCGAGCTTCCCCACCCCTCCCGCGTTGCTGGAGCCCGCTGGGCCCTGGAGCTTCACTCTCCTCAAACACCTCGCCCCTGCTCCCCTTCAGGGAAGATGTGTCCCCATCATGGCCATGGGCTGCCTCGGATGAGGGTGGCTCTGATGGGCCAGCTTCCTCTTCCTCCTCCTCACCTTCCAATTCATTGACAGTGGCAGCTTGAGGGGCCACCTCCTCACCTGGCGATTCAGCATCTGAAAGCAGGGAGACACAAGAGTTAAGTTAGAGTGAGGACAGGGCGGCAGCGAGGGAGGCATGAGTGCTGTTATGCACTGCATTGGTTCGATAGTGGCAATGGATGCTGGTGTGAGGCACAAGTGGAAAGAGAGAGGTCCAAAAATTGATGAGCTTACCATCGCTGTCCAGAACAGGGTCGGCATCTCCACTGGCGACGGGGCCAATCAGTCGGCCTGACATAATGTACTCCACACGCTGCTCCAGGTCACTGAGCTCTTTCAGGTCAGGACGGCCTCCCCCGGTCCGTAGCTGCTGCCTGTGGTTGTAGGCCAGCTTACCCTGCAAGAGAAAGGACGGCCTCTAAGTACAGTGTGAAGCCCTGACCTTGCCTGCACTGCCGCCCATGGTGGAATAGCCCTGACAGTGTGAAGCCCTGATCTTGCCTGCACTGCCTCCCATGGTGGAATAGCCCTGACAGTGTGAAGCCCTGATCTTGCCTGCACAGCCTCCCATGGTGGAATAGCCCTGACAATGTGAAGCCCTGATCTTGCCTGCACTGCCTCCCATGGTGGAATAGCCCTGACAGTGTGTTAAGTGATGAATGTGCAAGTGGTTTTCATGAGAGCCCCATAGCTCCTGGTTGAGGGCTGGGCATTGGGGCTTTCAGTTCCATTCGGCCAGAAACTGAGGTGCACATGCAGGAATGCAGAGGATAGTGGAAAGAGTACTCACCCTGACAACCCGAGTGAGGTCGTTGAACTTTTTCCTGCACTGAAGTGGAGTCCTGGCAACCAAGCTGTTGGTGGTGACCCTGTATGCAACCTCCCTCCAGGCTTTTCGGTATTCGCTTGGAAGTGGCCTCCTCCCACCATCAGGGAAATGGGTAGGGCACCTGTGCTCCACAGCACCAACCAGAAGACTCAGGGTATCCTCACTGAAGCGCTCCACTCACTCACGAGCCTTCTCCAGTTTCTTGGGGGGGTGTAGAGCTGATGAATCATCAATGCTCAGGCCTTGCTTGAGGGCTGCAGTGTGCAGGGCATGGCAGCCAAACAAGTCGACCCTCCCCCTTTAAGAACTGACCAGCGCCGCCGTGTCTGCCATCAATCAGCAGCTCGCCACACCTGCGCTGTGCCCGCCCTCAGTGTTAGCGCCTCGGCTCGCCGGTTTAGCACCTTATGATAGTCGTGCATCGCCTGCTTTAGCTCCGCAGCAACCTCTTGGGGTGATGCAACTGAATATCGGCGAAGGTGGCGCTAAGTTGTGCCGGGCGCTAAATTTAGCTAACGCCCGGCTGTAGCGCCCCAAACGCGGCGATACTGAATTTCTAGGCCAGAGTGTTTCTGCAATGTGTGTACCTTTAAGAGAGGAACTATCTTTTACAGCCCCTGTCTGCAGTACCAGTAGTGACCACACCTGTATATAACACCGTGTAATTTGTACAGTTAGTTCCAGCATACCCTCTGTTCAGTAAACACCTGTTATTACCGTTCTCCTGCAGTCCGTGTGTTATTTATATGCGGACATTACAGTTTCCACTTGTGGGGAAGAGCAAAACTGGAGGCCATCAAAATTGTAAAAATTTGTGTTGGTTTTGATATCCTTTGCAAGCTTCTTTTCATAGTCTTTGAAGGATCTTTTTTTCTTTATATATATTTTATCTTCCTCTTAGACTGCAAGTTTTGAACTATTTATTACTAGAGCCGTTTGTGATCATTATTCCTGCTGGTCCCATTTTAATGGGATTGTTTGAAATCCCTGATTCTCAGCAGCTCGTTGAGACTAAACTCTATCGTTCTTCTTTTCAGCCGTCTTTCGGATGAGACGCTAAACCAAGGCCCCATCTGCCCTTTCAAGTGGACGTTAACGATCCCATGGCACTATCAAAGAAGAACAGGAGTGTCCTGGCCAATATTTATCCCTCAACCAACATCACTAAAGCAGATTATCAGATCATTCTCGCATTGCTGTTTGTGGGAGCTTGCTGTGCACAAATTGGCTGCCGCGTTTCCCACATTACAACAGTGACCACCCTTCAAAAGTACTTTGTTGGTTGTAAAGCGCTTTGGGACATCCTGAGGAAGTGAAAGGCGCTATATAAATGCAAGTTCTTTCTTTCTTTCTCTCTTTCTGCAGCTCTTACTTTCTGTTTTGACACCCTTTGCTGATTTTATTTTATTTTTTACAGAAACCCCACAGCGCAGATAGAGGCCATTTCGGCCCATCGAGCCTGCACCGACACATATCCCACCCCCGATCCCCGTAACCCCTACACCAACACATATCCCACCCTATCCCTGTAACCCCACGTATTTAATCCCCCTAACACTAAGGGTCAATTTTATCATAGCCAATTGTATCTTTTCCATTCGCCAGGAGCCGTGCCACTTTTTTCTTTTTCTTTTAGTTTTATACTGTTTCTTGCCTCTTCAGTCATCCCTGGCTGTTTTTTGGCAAGTCGAGCTCTTTCCCCTTAGGGGTATAAACTGGTGCTGTATCACATTAAATTATTTTTTGATCACCTCCCACTGATCTTGTCATTTTACACATTAACAGATTTGCCCAGTTTACTGTGGACCATCTCTGTCTCATTGCATTGAAGTCGGCCTCACCTAAATCTGGAATCTTAGTAGCTGTTTCACGTTTCTCCCTTTCAAACAGTACTTTGAACTCGATCATGTTATGATCGCTATTGGATAATTGTTCAGAGAAACATAGAAGATAGGAGCAGGAGTAGGCCATTCGGCCCCTCGAGCCTGCTCCGCCATTCAATGCGATCATGGCTGATCATCCAAATTCAGTACCCTGTCCCTGCTTTCTCCCCATACCCCTTGATCCCTTTAACCTTAAGAAATATATCCAACTCCTTCTTGAATATATTTAATGAACTGGCCTCCACTGCCTTCTGTGGTAGAGAGTTCCACAGGCTCACCACTCTCTGGGTGAAGAAATTCCTCCTCATTTCAGTCCTAAATGGCCTACCCTTTATCCTTAGACTGTGTCCCCTGGTTCTGGACTCCCCGACCATCGGGAACATCCTTCCTGCATCTAGTCTGTCCAGTCCTGTCAGAATTTTATAAGTTTCAATGAGATCACCTCTCATTCTTCTAAACTCCAGCGAGTACAAGTTCAATCGACCCAATCTCTCCTCATACGTCATTCCTGCCATCCCAGGTATCAGCCTGGTGAATCTTCGCTGATCTCCTTCCATGGCAAGAACATCCTCCCTCAGATAAGGCGACCAAAACTGCACACAATATTCAAGGTGTGGTCTCACGAAGGCCCTGTACAACTGCAGCAAGACATCCTTGTTCCTGTACTCAAACCCTCTCGCTACGAAGGCCAACATACCATTTGCCTTCTTAACCACCTGCTGCATCTGTATGCTTACCTTCAGTGACTGGTGCACAAGGACACCCAGGTCTCGTTGCACTTCCCCTTCTCCCAATCAATTGCCATTTAGATAATAATCTGCCTTCTTGTTTTTGCCACCGAAGTGGATAACCTCACATTTATCCACGTTATATTGCATCTGCCATGTTTCTGCCCAATCACCCAACATGTCCAAATCATCCTGGAGTTTCTCGACATCCTCCTCACAGCACAAAGTCCCACCCAGCTTTGTGTCATCTGCAAATTTGGATACATTACATCTAGTTCCCTTGTCCAGATCATTTATATATATTGTGAATAGCTGGGGTCCAAGGACCGATCCCTGCGGTACCCCACTAGTCACTGCCTGCCATTCGGAAAAAGACCCATTTATTCCAACTCTTTGCTTTCTGTCTGCCAACCAGTTCTCCATCCAAGTCAATACCTTGCCCCCGATCCCATGTGCCCCAACTTTACACGCCAATCTCTTATGCGGGAACTTATCGAAGGCCCCCTGAAAGTCCAGATACACCACATCCACTGGTTCTCCCTTATCTATTTTACCAGTTACATCCTCAAAAAATTCCAGTAGATTAGTCAAGCATGATTTACCTTTTGTGAATCCATGTTGACTTTGTCCGATCCTGTCACTGTTTTCCAAGTGCTCTGCTATTACATCTTTTATAATGGACTTTAGCATTTTCCCCAGTACCGATGTCAGGCTTTCCGGTCTGTAGTTCCCCGTTTTCTCTCTACCACCTTTTTTGAATAGTGGGGTAACATTAGCTACCCTTCAATCCATGGGTACTGTTCCAGATTCCATCGAATGTTGGAAGATGATCAGCAATGCATCTACTATTTCTAGGGCCACTTCCTTAAGTACCCTAGGATGTAGATTATCAGGCCCATGGGATTTATCGGCCTTCAGT